>NC_050470.1:28193855-28544873 GCF_013373865.1 Monomorium pharaonis | reverse complement strand
AAAAAATTCGTCGGCACTTAGTCAATTTTCGCGCGAGTCGCACCTTCGAGTCGAATAACTTCTTAATTAATATTCGGATCGTCTCCGCCCATAATAATTTCTTGTATAACTCTTAGAATACTGTCTAGAACTGCCGTCAGAACTACTGGAACTCTTAAAAAAAAATTCGTCGGCACTTAGTCGATACTGTCTAGAACTGCCGACGAATTTTTTTTTAAGAGTTCCAGTAGTTCTG
The DNA here is from genome assembly GCF_013373865.1 of Monomorium pharaonis. Taxonomy (NCBI): domain Eukaryota; kingdom Metazoa; phylum Arthropoda; class Insecta; order Hymenoptera; family Formicidae; genus Monomorium; species Monomorium pharaonis. Next base: position 28,544,638 of record NC_050470.1, on the reverse strand, counting down.
ACGGCAGTTCTAGACAGTATTCTAAGAGTTCTACAAAAAATTATTATGGGCGGAGACGATCCGAACATTAATTAAGAAATTATTCGACTTCAAAAATACGACTCGCGCGAAAATCGACTAAGTGCCGACGAATTTTTTTTTTAAGAGTTCCAGTAGTTCTGACGGCAGTTCTAGACAGTATTCTAAGAGTTCTACAATAAATTATTATGGGCGGAGACGATCCGAATATTAATTAAGAAGTTATTCGACCTCGAACGTGCGACTCGCGCGAAAATCGACTAAGTGCCGACGAATTTTTTTTTAATAGTTCCAGTAGTTCTGACGGCAGTTCTAGATAGTATTCTAAGAGTTTTACAAGAAATTATTATGGGCGGAGACGATCCGAACATTAATTAAGGAGTTATTCGACCTCGAAGGTGCGACTCGCGCGAAAATCGACTAAGTGCCGACGAATTTTTTTTTAATAGTTCCAGTAGTTCTGACGGCAGCAGTTCTAGACAGTATTCTAAGAAACTACAAGAAATTATTATGGGGCGGAGACAATTAGAACACTAATTAAAGAATTATTCGATCTCGAAGGTGCGACTCGCGCGAAAATTGACTAAGTGCCGACGAATTTTTTTTTAAGAGTTCCAGTAGTTCTGACGGCAGTTCTAGACAGTATTCTAAGAGTTATACAAGAAATTATTATGGGCGGAGACGATCCGAATATTAATTAAGAAGTTATTCGACCTCGAAGGTGCGACTCGCGCGAAAATTGACTAAGTGCCGACGAATTTTTTTTTAAGAGTTCCAGTAGTTCTGACGGCAGTTCTAGACAGTATTCTAAGAGTTCTACAAAAAATTATTATGGGCGGAGACGATCCGAACATTAATTAAGAAATTATTCGACTTCAAAAATACGACTCGCGCGAAAATCGACTAAGTGCCGACGAATTTTTTTTTTTAAGAGTTCCAGTAGTTCTGACGGCAGTTCTAGACAGTATTCTAAGAGTTCTACAATAAATTATTATGGGCGGAGACGATCCGAATATTAATTAAGAAGTTATTCGACCTCGAACGTGCGACTCGCGCGAAAATCGACTAAGTGCCGGACGAATTTTTTTTTAATAGTTCCAGTAGTTCTGACGGCAGTTCTAGATAGTATTCTAAGAGTTTTACAAGAAATTATTATGGGCGGAGGACGATCCGAACATTAATTAAGGAGTTATTCGACCTCGAAGGTGCGACTCGCGCGAAAATCGACTAAGTGCCGACGAATTTTTTTTAATAGTTCCAGTAGTTTCTGACGGCAGTTCTAGACAGTATTCTAAGAATACTACAAGAAATTATTATGGGCGGAGACAATTAGAACACTAATTAAAGAATTATTCGATCTCGAAGGTGCGACTCGCGCGAAAATCGACTAAGTGCAGATAAAAATTTTTTTTAAGTTCCAGTAGTTCTGACGGCAGTTCTGGACGATATTCTAAGAGTTCTACAAGAAATTATTATGGGTGGAGACGATCCAAACAGTAATTAAGGAATTATTCGAACTCGAAGGTTTGCCACTGCTAATGATGTTATAACTTTCGATGGTGATTTTTTAAACAATTATAAAGATTTGATGTTTTTATTTATCAGGAACTCTAGAACTCGTCGAAAGGAATCAAATACACTATTCAGAACTATTCCTGCTTAATATTAATTTTTTTTTATTTTTTGTAATTTTTTTGAAAAATGGAAAAAAAAATTTTTATATCAGGAACTCTAGTACTCGTCAAAAGAAATCAAATGAATTATTTAGAACTATTCGGTGCTGATTTTAGGTGTGAAGTTGGCACCCCCATTTTTCAAAGTGTGAGTTCCATGTTATAACGAACGGAACTCTTTTTTAAACCTATCAGGAACTCTTCCTTTAGTTCTGAATAATCCAGAACTCTTAACAGAACTACGATTTTGTACCATAGGGGTGCCAACTTCACACACCCTTAATTCACATACATAAATATTACTGCGGTATCTTTTTTAAGCTTAAATGTTTTTCGAAATAGATGATCTAGCTGAGCTATTCCCTGATGAATAAGAAGAAGGTTCATCTAAGAACGATTTATCCGACAGCATCCGATGCGCCCTTTCTTTCATCTGGATGCAAGTCTAAAAGTTCGACGAGGAGACGCGCGTACGTGCAACAGGTGGCCCATAAAGCGTGCACGTCCGTTTATCAAGGACGAACGAGTGCATTCGTATTGACTGATGGGTGTTAAGGTCCATTGTAACGGTGATGTGATCTGTACGTATCAGCCCTAAACTTGAGCGACAGGAGTGGAAATTACTCGTGCTGTTTCTCACATGATGAAATCTCATGAAATCGATTGACTTGTAACGGCACGCACTTGTACATATGTTACTCGTATTCTAAATTCTAGTAAAAATGCACAATATTTTAAACTATCTTAAAAATCATTACGTTTGATATTAAATCATTTCACGATTTATGAAATCGCATCTGCGTTAAAATTCTGACGCGTAAAATATGGAGTTTTAATAATTACAGCTTGCATTTGATTACCTAATTTAACTAATAAAAATAGGTGCGGAGCAATGTCGTGTGTGAAATACGTAAAATTTGAATATCGTGAAGTGCATCGCATTTTTAAATAATTTTTATATGCCCTCGGCAAAGATGATCAAAACGATATGCTGCAGAAGGAAAAAAGGGATACCCGGAAGCAAAAACGACCAAAAACTTTAATTTATGTTACTTGTAATTATATATATCAAGGACAAATTGATGCAATAAGATTTAGGTGTGATATTAGATAAAGACTGACGTTAAAATAAATAGAATAGCAATGCAAAGGTACAGATAAATAAAAGGATGTGGATAAGTTAAATATTGTAAACCAAATCCCCTTCTTGGCTGTATAACTAAAGTAAATAAAAAAATATCTATATGTATATACAAAGGCAAGTCAATAATTTGTTACATTATTAACAATTGTATAGATATTATTTTTATCAAATTAACAGATGTAAAAAATATTAAATATAACTAGATAGTTAATACTCAAGATTAATTAGTATTCATATAGAATTTTTATCTGACAAAACTATAGACTTCTTTGCAAAATCGTAAAAATAATCTTGCACACGAATAGCACGAGATATTACGAAAGAAGTGTCGCCAAAAAGAGCTATTGTCGTCGAAATACCTCGTGGCAATAAAGCTGCGAAGATCGCAGATCGGACGGTTGCGCGCGACTGGCCGCCGCGTCGGGAGGAAGGAAAACTTTTATTAGCGAAGTGTCTCATTAGGTGGATTTTCATACCGGTGTTTGGGGGAAAGGTAGATGCGCCTTAAGGAGAGAAGGCGGAGGGAAAGAGGGGGGGAGAGAGACGCGGAATCTGAGGAGGATACACCTCGGCGAATTCGCAGACATGGTGGGCCCACCGAGGCTCTGCATCACGGCCCCTCGCGGCTTGCCCCACGACGATAGTAAAAACTTTTACAGTCCTTATAATTATGGGTAATTCGCGGTAATTAACGAGGCTGGACGGAGTCACGCCGGCAATTTTCTGAGTAATATTTCTGCGACGATAATATCGCGCTTCCCTACGCCACACCGACGCGGTTGCCCTGGCGCCCCTCACATCGCTCCCCGCCGTGAATATCAGGATTAAGAGTCCTGCCGTTACGTTCTTCAGGGATTTCCCGATCGAAGAGGACGTCGCTTGGAAGTTTCCCCTCTGTGTCGATGAAAATTGCGGACGGCGACGCGCGCTAAATTTCCAGGGCGAAAGTTACCTTTCTGGCGATTTCGATTCGAATTTTCGGTATTCCTTGTCATCGAGATTGTAAAAAAATGTCAAAGAATAAAATAATAATTTAATATAAATGTTTAGTAGACATATTACCATACATACATCATACGCAAGTAACAACTGCACTGTTAAATTGTAAAGAGACAAGTTTAAACCAATTACTCGGATTAAATAATATTTAGTTATTTTTAACTATCATGTGTATTAAAATTTATTATTTTAACATAAAACATGTAGTTTAAAAAAACGACTATATTTATTTAACCAATTTCTGTAGTCAAATACCGAAAAGAACCCTGAAATATATTTAAAATCTTCGAGTTCAAAAGATTTTTTAACAAGAAAAAATAATTATTCAAAAATAATTATTTTTCGACTATTTACTAGTCCGTTAATAAAACTTACTTATCAATCATTAAATAATAATAAATATGTTGGACTACGCTAAAAACATTTTATTAAATTCGAACAGTTATTCCGAAAACAAAGTATAAGATTTAAAACATAAACTTTCTTAAAATCAGAAATAAGATAAAGATCGATTAAGTCGCATTATAAAGTTTTCTTATGTAAAAAAGGGGGGGGACTAATTAAAAAAAAAATTGCAGCTGTACCTCTATTAACACCTCAATTGGGGCGCCCAATGAAAGTCATTTAATGATTGCAGTGATCGAAGTAATAGACGAAAGACTTGAAATTCTTCGTAGTAAAATAAGCTCAGAAAAATTAATGTTTGTTACCCAAAATTGCGAGCGGAAGGCAAAATTGACACTTCTTATGTTATTAACAAAGTCTCCTAAACGAGCCAATAAATATAGAAAAGCATTCTCACTCTTTGACAAAACACATAGCTACAAAACAATTAACTTGAGAAGGACCAAATCGCATAGTCGAAACGTCGGAATAATAAAGAAACTTAGCCAGTTAGTCGACTACATAATTGCTTTCCTTTGAAACCAATTAACGCCTTTAAAAGCATTGTCCATGTTTGTTGAAGCTGGACTTTCTCGCAAACAGTAAGAGATAATCAAAAATTGTAATAAGAAGCTTTACCTGTGTTATTATATCATACAAAAGAAAAAAAAGAGAAATTATCCTATACAAAAATCTTATCAAGTGACAGCTTCTGTGCTGAAATTAATCTACAAAACTTATTAGACCATATAGTCACACGTCTTTTAATATATTTAAGAAGTTATCCAGACATTAAACAAAGACGAGAAAAAGTTTAACTTTGATTTGCAAATGGAAATGTGATGTATCGCAGCAAATACAATACAAAGATGTGAAAATAAAGCTCATTCTGATGCATTTGCAATATTTTCCAAAGTTCGTTTGTCCCGTTACAATTGACTTATTTTTTTTTATCTTTAGTATCTCTTACAATCTGTCCATCATAGGACATACATTTACTAATTAGTATGATCGTTAGGGGCCTGAAGAATTTTGTTCACTAACAAAATTCAGTTAACTTTCGATATTAAATGTCAGTCAACAGACTTATATATAATAAAAAAAATTATTTGGCAGAATCCAACACCTTCACCACGATATTGTCGACCAATCCGAATTCGATTTGTTAAAAAAACTGCTTACAAAGGAAGAAATCAGTTATATACACAGAATAAAATAAAGTCATTAAAAGCCAGATGAAAGTTCTGGCTCTTTGAGCCATCTTGAAATTAAAAGGCTGATGAGCCTGAGAACTTTAAAGAGTTGTTAGCTCATGTATCCGTATGAAATTTAATGAATTCAAAAAATACAACTGTAAAATTTCTCTATCTCAAATTCTTAAAATAATTTTTTTTTAAAAAAGAAAGTGATTCCATTGACAAATTCTCCCAATGTGATATAGTTTACAAAATAAATTGCAATGATTGTGAAAGCTCTTATGTTGGCCAAACAAAGAGGAAATTAATGAATAAAAAAACACGAACAAAATGTAAAAAAATATATATATTCTCAAGTGTTCTCGTGAGTCATTGTATGGAAGAGGATCACAATATAAATTGGAACAAAGTTCAGGTGTTAATTGAACCTTATTATTAGAAAAAATTAACATCCAGAATGATTTACATAAAAAAAAACAAAAGAAGGAACTGAATAAACACGATACCTCTTTCTGATGCATATCTTTCCATCTTAGATCGTCTCCCCACTCCTTAAAACTGATTTATCTCCTGTCAATCCAATCAGCAAAAGTTATTTCATCCCCACACAGTTTCACAGCTCACAAAGATCAAGTACTTCGATATTCTCGACATTCACTTAACCACGCATGTTAAAAGATTGTGTATCACTTAATCGTAGAGTTACATATATAAACTTTTTAGTTTCTCAGGTAATAACTGCACATAGAATTTAATAGTAGGACATCTGTATATATATCTTTTATCACTTAAAATTGTCTAAAATTTAAACTTCAACTACAGAATATTTTTATGACTGGTTGAATTAACTGTCTTGGTGTTCGACTATTATCTGAAGACAAAAAGTTTCTGTAAGTTTTAATTTCTAATTTGTAATGTTCAGTTACACGTTAATTTATTTATAGCATTCTCGATGTCAACTTTATCTGTACATACGTCTTGCAACACAATCTTTTTGTCTTATTCAGTAAAAGAGATCTGAAACAAAACTCATTGACATTGAACACAAGAGGCCGACATAGTGACTGAAAAGAATTTAAATGTTCAAAATGATTTCTTACCTACACATTTAAGCTTTTATGTAAACAACAATAGCTTAAATCGATATGGAAAAAATCCGTCCATAATGAATTATAACAAGCGAACTAAAAAAGAAGTTGTTCTCGTAATTTTTAATACATTGGAAATGACCACATTCATGGTCTGTATGTTAGATGTGTGATTGTCTTTGCTTATATTATTCATTAAAACTGTTAGCGCACACAACATCTTACGAGGTTTACGAGCCCTGTTTTTTTTCTCTAAGTTATTTTTATATTATTCGCATGTTCTATTTATCTCCTTCATTTTATATATTTCATGAAAAAAAGAGATGGAATTATAACTTCACTAACATTATGAATCGAATGTGCTCAACATCAAAATATCGATGATATAATATATATTACGTTGAAGGATGAGTTTTGAAACGACGATAATAAATAGATTACAGACCATGCGCCCATAGTCGTAAATGCAATTATCACCAAATTGCCTGTATAACTGAGTTACATCACTTTATCCTGTATGGCTTTAAATAATATCTCAAAATTTTCTCTGGCGCACACATACAGACATTATAGAATTATTTTTAAATTGTTTTAAAATTATTTTGGTTACACACAGACATTCAATTTTAAATACAACTCGTGGCAAGCATTGAAATTGGCATAATTTTAATAAAATTAAATAATTTTAATGAATTTAAGCTAAAATATACACAACGAAAAAATAACTTTTTGTCCGTGATATTAGAATCGTGACAAAGCCAACACATAACACGTATTTCTCTGTATCTGTTTCAAAAATGCAATTTATCAAAATTTAGTGAAATCATAAGATGAGGGATATTGAAAGGACAGATCAGTGAGATTAGTTTTCAGTTCCTGCAAGCTAAGTTGTGTATGCTTATAGTGGGAGTATGATCTATAAGACAAAGGCAGAGTAAACACAAAAGCAGATACAAACGCGAGCCTCGCGGCGTCAGTCTTTGGTGCCTGACATCTCGTCTACAAAGGCTAGGGACGTCAATTAATTAGTTGAGTAGCTTCAACTCCTGTTTCAAACCGGAGGGAATAAGAAAATTCGGGCTTCACAAACTCTCTCTTCTTCCTCCCTCTCTCTCTTCTCTTTCTCTAGTTTCGACTTATCAACGAGATTTCTGACGAAGTGTAAATATCTATTCTTATTTATTCTATGTTAACTTTTTCCGCGCCGAATCTATTTTACATGATTTGTATCATATAATATAATAATAAACGTGTATGTTTTGTGTGTTGTTTATTTTGTTATATTTTTGTTAAAGTTTTATTGAATAAATATTTATTGAAATATTTTTACCTTATTCTATATTGCAATTTAGATTTTTTTCTATAATAATATTTTTGGGAATTTTGAAATAATTATGCAATTTGTTTTTTCACAAATATAACAGTCATGTCTCGCACGGAAGGCAATACCACGACACTGAAGAAACGTGTTAATACGATTGCTATACGATTACCACCAAAGAAATCTAAAATAAAAAAAATTGCAAGCTTACAAACTAACACTTTTACTTTAATTTAAAAAAAAAAAAAAAAAAAAAAAAACACACACACATTTTGTGAAAATAAAATAAAATTGTGTTACACAGCGAATGCGTATAAATTTCAGAGGGCATACTATTTTTATCGTAACATCAAATTACAAATCGCAGTATCGTGGCATGCCGGTAGAATAGAGAAGCAAGTGAAAGGAGGATAAAAGTAGAGGAGTCAAAGACGGGGATGGATCAAGTGCGCTTCGAGAATTGCGGGAACGACAGATACGGTTATCGTCCTGCAATACAATCAGCGAAGTTTCCACGGATGGCAAGCAATAAAGCTTTATGTATATTACAAGGTCCATGCAACGATACTGCTCGTACGTGAGCCTTTCATCAAAGCGTTTCTCTTCGCTCGATCTTTTTTTAGACAAGGAGAAAGAACTTTGCCGAGCAAAATGGATTGAATAAAGCTACAACGTATGTTTCTCTCCTGTGTATGGGAACTCCAAAAAACTCTCCAATACATTCTCGCATATCGACGCGAATAAACTATTCACCGGTATTGATGGACGCTAGAGACGGCAACTCAATTTTTAATGTAAATGTCCTATTTTAGGCATATGGAACACATTATTTGTATTTTATACTCAGTCCCACGGTTAGAAATATCTGGACCTCGTTATAGTTTCGTTGCGGAAAGTATTCTGCGTAAATGCGGCGTTCAAAATCGCATGGCCAATTGAAATCACGAGGGAATACAGATTTGCTATTTATACGGTCCGTCAACAGCGTGTCCGATTTGACGATTCTGCCGTGGCGGGTAAAAAAAAAAGGCCGGCCGACACGCTGGCTCGCGTTAAAAATGCAAATTCGCCGGCGTAAACGAGGCACGCTAATTTTACAAAAAGCTCATCCCCACCGCTCGGCCTGAAGGCTGCCGACAGAATAACTCATACGGCCAGTAGCGGCACCAGCAGGACAGTCACTGTTGGCGAGTGTCTGTGGCGAAATGAACGTTTTAATTCCCCTCCATAAAAGCCAACGACAAATCAAACGACTTTGACATGATTAACTGGCGGGCATAAATATCGGTATCAATGCACGTGCACGTGCAATGACGCGTCGCGCCATGTCCGCGATTGTCTCTCTCTTCCTCTCTCTCTCTCTCTCTCTCTCTCTCTCTCTCTCCCCGGCGCGTCCCCGTTCCCGCCCTCCTGCACAACCCTTCTCGCCCTCTTGCCGCCCTCGCATTTGCCCTTTCCCTCTGGCTCGATGCGCTGCGACGCATTTTCTCCTTTTCGTGCCTCGTCGAGCAAAAACAACACCGCACACCGGCGCGCCGCGCGCAGATGCCTGGATATTAAATATACAATGAATTAGCGTGCACGCTGCCTGCCATTAAGAGGAAAAGAGAAAGAAGAAAAAAAAATACAAGAAGTGGAAGAGGAGGAGAATGTATGCACGCGGCCAGAGTGCGCGAGATCCAATGCAAGGGCGATTGTATGCAAATGAGGGCCGTGAGTTCGATCAGGGCCCGACGTTTCCACTTCGAGAAGGGGTACGTACTACCGTACCATTTGGCTATATTTCCCCGCCTCGTGCTTTTTTATGCGCCTGGTTATTCCAGCCACGCCGTGCAAATGCGAGAAGAGAATGCAGTTCGTGTGACAGAGGTAATAGGTTGCGAGTAACACAGTTAATTGGCGCCTCGCGAAAAAATACGCGTTCCTTTAACGTCTTCCGTATTTTTGTCACGCGATATCTCGTGGTATTGATTGCGAATATATCAACCCTGTGAATGAACTAAATTGTAAAACCAATTATTATTAATAAATTTGGCACATAAATATGAATAGCAAACTTGTATTTCTCGAAATCCGAAAATATCCATTGATTCTTTCGTTAAAACTTTCTTATTAGATTTATTATTATGGTCCCCTTATGATATTAATTAATACGGTTCTTTATTTAATTCAACAATTATTTTTTGTACAGTTCGATAGTTAATTTAGAAATTTTTAAGAAAAGTTCCCTCCAGCCATTCGTCAGAAAACAATCATTGTTCTTCTAAAATTTATGATATAAAGGACTTTTTTAATATTCTACAGAACTTGTGCTTCAATTAGTCTAAACATTCAATTAAAGTTGATACTGAAGAACGATCATCACATATATATGTATGTATGCAAAACAATTATTAAGTAGCTTTTCGTCAATAAATACAAAAGCAGCGTATACTAGCTGAAAATTTTACAATTCAAATTGTCAATTAATGTTTACTGCATATGATGCTTCTTTATTTTCGCGCACTTGGAGGAGCATCAGCTGCATCGTCGCGACATCTTGGTACATGGTTCAGAAACCGTGTAACACAAGGATACGATCGATAGTATCACTTGCTAAATGTAATATGAGATTAAATTTAATTATTAATGTTCGACAGATATGATTAGAAAATATTATTGATTTTCCTGCATTCATGAAAACTGTGACCTGACCTGATTCAAAATAGACAGAATTAAAAAATAAATGTAAGAACGAAATGTTTTGCACACAAACACTAGAGTTTTCGTTTGTTTTACTTTGTAAACGAGAAAAAAGAAAAACGCGTAAGATATGTCTCCCTTTTATAACTGCGTATCTAGTTAATTGCGCATTCTTAAACGTCATGTAAGGGTCGGAAATTTAAGAGGATCCTTGGGAAGTTTAAAAAGTTTCCGGTGGGTGTACGTAAGAAACTAGGTTACTGCAACAGGTGGGTACTAAAGTAAATATACGCACATTACGTCCACTTCTTAGGAATGCATCTTTATGCAAGTTGATCCTTTTGATGATTAATAATTAATTTGTAACGCGTAATGCTTCAACGAACAATATATTGTAAGAAATGACTGTACCAACTGGAACAATCGCAAATTAATTTTCAAAAATTACAAAATCTGGATACATATTTTTCTAAACACATTTTTTGGTACGTAATGAATTTCTTTAATTTTATTTTTTAATAAAACTTTAGCAATTTATTAAATATCTGTATTTATTTTTTTAAACTAAGGAATCAAGCATCAATTTTTTTGTTATAACATTTTATTATAACAAGCCTCAATAATTTCTTGACAATTAAAATTATATATATATATATATATATATATATATATATATATATATATATATGAAAGTATATAAAAGAGAAACTTTTGAAAAATTAAGTTTCACAAATAATAAATGTTTTTTATTTAATTTCAAATATGAAATTTGTTATTTAAATAATTGTAACTTAAATCTAAATCATTAAAAGATTTACAAGTTGATTAAATTTATGTATTTGGAAAAAAAATAGAATCCCCGTTCGAACTTCAGCGAGAAACAATCGCCGAATCGATAAATGGAGGGAAGCGCAATAACTCTGGAACATTTTGCGATTTATATCACACTGCATAAATTATATAAATGTGCGATATATCACTGATTAGATCAGACCCATCATGCATAAAGAGTCAGGAGTCGTCTTTCGCGCGGAAAGTTGTTTAATAGAAAGGCACTATCGCGATGGAATAAGGACGATTATGCAAAACTTTGGGATCCGTTCAACGAGCGTAATTCGAAGACATAAATTAACCAGGCGAGGCATTATCAACTTGTATTGTTACAATTTATGACTGCTAATTAAAGGGTTTAGGGGGAGAATCGCCGTTTTGATTTGCACGCTTCTGCCACCCTATGGAGCGGGCGAACTTTAAACGACAAACGGGTCTCATTAAGATATGAAGCGGACCGAAGCACGGCTTCCACGATTCGTCTCGTACTCGCGTCATGCGCGCACACGAACACGTACACACACGAAAAACAGAACACGTGCACGCAGTCATAGAGAGGAAGGAGAAGAGATCAATCATTAATCATTTCAAATCGGTCGTTAGACCTCGCTTCGTTGCAACCACGTGTACCTACCGTCATCGCAGAATATCAGTCGTAAATTAATGAAAGAATGATTGGCAAAAACGACGAGATTAGTTCGCTCAGGGATTAAACGGACGACGGGGAGGAAAGGATTTCGAATTAACCGGACGACTTTTTAACGCACGCTTGTATATGCGAACGCCGATCGATGTGAAATATACGCGCAGCCGAGAGATGCCGGGATATAAATACAAGACGGCGATAAAGTACCGGGGAACAATTGATTGTTATTCTTCGCGGGCGGCAAATACGTCAGGTGGGAAAATGAGCGTGGTCGCGAGCTAATCAAAGAGCCGCGCGTATCGAATTTGTCGGAACGCGAAGGCGTCGAAACGGCTTGAAGCGCGGTCGCCATGCCGATCGTTCATCACGCATTCGTTGCGTATTGTATCGCGCGACAATCACGCATATAATTCACTCGCGCTGGACGCGAAATTACGCCGCGACAACGCGTTTGTTCGACCGATAGCCTATCCAAGGCATTGACGGCTACGAGACGTTGATACACTTGATTTAAGCCAGCCCCGGATGACACGGCCATTCATCAAATGTTCCACCGGTGCAAATGACTCGCATTTAATCTCTCGCAGCCAACACAAAACGAGATAACTTTCCTGTCCTTTTTTTTTTTAATTTCACGCTTATTTGACGGAGAATTGTTAGAAATAATCTTGACATAATAATTTAATACAATATGCTATTTTTTATATAAATATTATTACGATTAACGTAGAGCAGGTATGCAATAGCAACAGAATTTTATGTCAAAAACTTCAAATAGAGCAAAAATTTTTTACGTGAAGTTACGTGTCACAAGAGATTTGGCTTTTTCTAAACAACGCATTTATTTATCAAACGTGTATGCGAAACAAATATAAATGTATGATATTTATTTAGCAAATTTTGCTTTTGTGTCATATCCAATTGTGGAATTATCACATTGATATGAATTATTACATTGTCATACGCGTCATATGATCTATACGATGCATTACCTATCTCGACTTGACAAGTATTGGGCGAGTGGTCGCATTTAGATATGCACTGTAAGCTGCTAATGCACCAGATAAACATTCAACAAATGTTTAGAGACGGTTTGCCGAATATTGCAACGCGAATCAAATAATTTGCATTCGATAAATGCGAGTGTCCTGATGCTGATGTATTGTTACATACAGTTATCAATACTGATCAATATTTGGCAATTGAACGCGTCGTTTGGATGTAATAAATATGTTATGAAGATATTCGGCGTGCAAATTCATAAATAAAGGCCCAAATGGACATAACGTATATAAATATTTTAAGACATTTAATAATTAATACTATATTGACATATACGTTAACTCTTACAATATGAAATTTCTAAGCACTTATCTATTGCACTTAATGGAAAATTCACTGTATTTGTTGTTTCTTTCACCTATAACGGTTTTTAAAATGTTCAGAAAGGTTGTTTGCATTACAATAAATGGTGTAGCAAAAGAATAAACACAAAAGCAAAGTAACGTCGAGTGAATAGCGTGCAAATGTTGCAATTCCGATGAATTCGTGAAACGCTACTTCGATTCAGCAACGTTTCAACGATTGCCTTAATTAAAGTCAAATTATGCAGGGAAACGTACCTACTAACGAACAGTGTCGACACGAATGCGCATTCGAAGGAACCGGATCCGGCATTTCAGTGATCAGAAAAATGCTTATTACAAACCGTCATCATAAACGTATAATCCTCTTTTAATTTTTTTTGTGAATATAATGATTTCAATCAACATTGCAACAAGCATCAAAATCTTTTTTGTATTAAAAATGATTGTAATTATACAAAATAATATTCTTAATTAATTACACGCTTGAAATATTTTATACACATTACACAATAATTCGATTACTGCTGAGTACTAAAAAAAAAATCATAGCCATGAAGTTGTTATTTCTTTGACAGTAGATTCGTCTTCATCACTAAAAGTGATCAGTCTTCTTAGCTTAGCCTCGTTAATTAGAGACAGTCGGTACAGTCACGACAATTTTCGTGTCGATAAATCTATCGGGGCCGTGAGTATTTCCGACTTCGACCGGGAAGAAAAGAAGAATCACTAGCTGCCGTGAATCAAAACGACAGCTACAAAAGGCCAAGACAAAGTGCCTTCTCGCCGTGAGAGAACCAAATTCGCGTGCGAATCGCGCGGATGTTCCCGTCGACGTCTCCGATGAGAAAGCAGGGCAGAGAAGGGGAGTGGGTTGAGTAGACAAGAGAAAGAGAGAGAAAGAGAGAAATAGAGAATACGAGTGAGATAAAGAGAATCGCGAAAGAGATCCGCGGCAGGGAGAGGGGCGAGAGGCGAGAGAGCGAAATGGCTCTCGACTGCCGCTACCAGACAAAGAAGCCCGTCAAGCACGATGATGGACGCCTTCATGAACGACCCTACGGAGCCCCGTACATCACTTTTATTACCGCCGTCCTCATTTTCATATTTCATATTTACATTTCTAGACCGCCGTAAATCAGCGAATTTATGGGTAATTAGGCCTTTGTGCCGTGTGGAAGCCCACACCGAATCCGCTGAGGGCTCGGGGCTTATCGAACGATACGGAGAGCCGCCACCGGCGGCTTATATCGCGTGGGGAGAGCGGGCTTTTTCCTTTCGCACCCCCTCGGCATCGCCGACAGCATCGGCTTGCCTCGGATCGTTTCTTACCACCGTGGAGAAACGAACGAAAATGACTTTTCCCGACGAGTTTCCGCATGGGGCACTCGCCCTCGTACTCTTCCTGCCTTTCCAAAGAGATTTCCGAAGTTTGCGCAGGGAAGGAGGGAGGGGGGGGCAGGTTAGGATCCCAAAGTTTCCGCGAGTAATAAAAATCTAGGGCAGATTGGAAGGATTGTTCAATTTTATTTATCGCAATGTCCGCCGTGGAATGTATGTGTTAAAACTTTTACATTCTCTTCGTTAAGGCGTTTCGTATCGCGGTTGGCGCGACGTCGCGTGATGTATCTTGAGGAACCACTCGCGGCGAATTGATCGTGTGTATGAATTAGATTCGTTAAATTTTATTCGCCGAATTCGCTTGACAAAGCAGTGCCTCTACATTTAAATAGAAAAATTTGCGATATAATCTGATTTAATGTGTAAAATAAGTTTAAAAAATTTATAAACTAGATAGATCTCTTTTTCATGATAATTTAATGTTAAATAAATCGAATATGAATTGGTCTATAGAAACTATTAATTTTCTTATTATATTATTCATTCATACAAGAATACATTCATTAATATTTATTATTTTTTTACAAAGAAGATTTAGCGAAAAGATTCTCGTTGAAAACCGTAAAATTATAATTTAAGAAGCACTGTAAAACTGCACAATTGCGACGATGGCTCTCGCAACGATGACGGGAAGTTCTCGCATCGTTGTAGCGAACCGGATAAAACTAGGAGGAACAGCCGAAGGAAGGGAACTTTGCCATTTCGTTGTAAGCCGTCATTAACAGATACTTAGGATGCAAGAGAAGGGAGGACACGATGTACTCGCACCTGCGTGCACCATTAAAACGCACTATTAAATATTAACGGAGACCTTTATGAGGCCGTAATACGCTCAACGGCTCGTAGCTCGCTGCTAACGTCAGTACCTTCTCCTCGAGCAACGCTGAGGAACTCGAAATAGCTCCCGTTCATCGACGTGAACTTCCGACACCTTCCTTAAAGCTGTCACGGGATCCGGTTCGTTATTGCAAATACGTAAAATAAGTAACGATCCGTGACAATTAATGTTTTAGTCTCGGCCGTTGATTATTCAAAGTAACGTTACGTGCTATCGAAAATACAATTTTCCACAAATCAGAAAATTTACAAAGAACGTTTTACTAGTAGTAGTATCTAACAATTTAGTTGAATATAGATCTGAAAATAATTTTGTTAGACGCTACTAAAATAATTGAACTTTCAAATCGATTGCTATCATGTTAAAATTTTTTTACAACAACGCTCATCTTGAATATTAATTACTATTTTGGTCCAATAAAATTATCTTCAGATCTGTATCCAGCTAAATTTTTAAATAATAGATGATAATAGATAAGATAATAGATGATATTTTTCAAATCTTTTGCGTCCAATCTAATTTATTATTTTATTATTTTTATATATGCACATAGCATGTGGAGAATCATTCTCAATTTACATGAATTTAACTGAGTACCATTTTAGGATTGATTATCGAATGTTTAAAAAATAATTGGACAATTAAAAGTATGTTTTATTTTTAAAGAATCTTATCAATTTCTGTTAAATACTTAAAAAGAAAGCAAAGTTCGGAAATTGAAAAACAATATCTAAGATTGCTAAATTTAGTTTTTTAATCAATCTGCGCTTTAATCACTGATTATTTTATTATTTATACGCAGAAATGTAAGTCATAAACAAAAATGTCGTCGACGTTTAATTAAACTCCAAAATATTTAATAATTATATTAATATGATTGCACGAAAAACGAGAAGAAAATACGACAGATATTAGAATAATTTTTTAGAGCAATATTAAGTGTAAAAAATAATATTTAATTATATTAAAATATTTAGAATACTTTAATACTGCGACAACTTTCATGTTACTATACAATATAAAATACCATTTAAATTTAATACCATAAAGTGAATCAAATCTGTTAAAGAATCAAACCTATTAATAAAAGCTACTATATCAGTGACATGACTTTATCGATCAAGATTTCATTGGCAATTGTTATGAGTTTAATGATCCAGTTTCTAACAATGCTTCCCCAATTTAATTTACTCACGATGTCGCAAACGTGTTACTCACCGTCAAGTCATACGTGAAAAGAATTCTAATAAATCAACTGTGATATATCTGTATAACTTGGATATATCAGTTTATCATATAATTATGGTTCACGCTGACGATGAAACGCCAGTCCATGTTTGTAGTTCGTTCAAGAAAGATGCAGGGCGCTCGCTGTTTTCGTAGGTTGTTGATTTTAGCATTAGCGCTTTTATTAGATAATTGGTTCGTCACGAACATTAATGCACATCCGCAGCTTATTAATCATTGGATAAGACCACCACTAACATCACCGAAATCGATGAAAACAGAAAATATCACTCCCGGGATGATTAGCTATAGACGTGAGTAAAGAAGTGAAGTTTCTTTTCGATTACGCCTGAAGAAAAGGCTGTTTGGAAAATGCCCCCCATAAAGATAATTAAAAAATACCCTGATATTCCAGAAATATAATATTTATATTTGCAGTTGATTCATGGTCTCAATACGATAATCCTGAAGAAGGTACAGAACGAGAAGGAGATATATATCGGTCATTGAAATCGAGAAAAACCATTACGACGAATGAAACTTTACTATGGCCTAATGGTATCGTGAATTATTACGTTCATTCATCCATAGGTACGCCGTTTTTGCAATTCTAAATCAAAACAGCGACAAACATACAATTAAAATAAGGTCACAAATGATGGAAACGTTTCCATTCAAATAGATATATTTAAGAATTGCAGTATATTATTACTTTAGACATAAGTCAGTATAGCCATTGGTTTTTTCAAAATAGTTAGAGCAACAAAATCTGCAACAAAGCGACCTAATTAATTAGACACCTAAGAGTACTAAATATTTATGGAAGTTTTTTTTTCGATTGCTGTATCACTTTTATAGACTTAATTTATTTATCCATTTCAGCTAATGAACCGACGAAATTTATTGTACTGGAGGATGCATTACGCACTATAATGTCGAAGACGTGCATTAAATTCGTGCGCGTTCATGAATACGCGAAGCTCCCAGCAAATAATTGGGTCAATATCACGGGTCACCGGAGGGGTTGTTTCTCCGATTTGGGACGTAATACGAATCGACCTAATATTCTGAACCTAAACGTGAACGCATGCTTCTACACAACTGGACACGCGATGCACGAGATGTTGCATACCTTAGGCGTATATCATGAGCACATGAGACCAGATCGCGACGAATATATCACTATAATATGGGAAAATATAAGAAAAGGTAAAAGGTCAATGCAGTATGTGTAACCAAACTGAAAAGGGAATTAAACAAAAAATTCATGTACAGGAAATGAATTCAACTTTCATAGATTGAATAATAGTGTCGTAACAGATTATGGACTACCGTATGACTATGATAGCGTAATGCACTATTCTATGACGGCGTTTTCTACTGATAGAGCACTTCCTACAGTAATACCTACGGTAACGTTACTTTTAGATATAATACTAAAGATACTACAAAAACTAAATAAAATTTTTAATACTTATTATATTTGATTTTTAGCATTGAGTATGATATATGTATAATTCTAATTAATTGAATTTATAATTAAATTCTACTTTTACAGACATCTTATGTAGAGATTGGCCAAAGAAATCACTTGTCGTATTACGATATACAAAAATTATTAATTGCTTATAATTGCAATGTCAATACTAACAAATCAAAAATTACCAAAAAACCAAAGAAACTTCCTAATCATAAAAAGTTATCCCAACAAAAAAAGACAGTTGAGACAGAAGTGAAATCACAAATACCAACAATTATTATAAATAATTTTATCTCAAATAAATTAAGTGATAAGAATAATGATTTAGAAAAACTAGTGGACAAATTTAATCAAATAAGTTTTTTAGGATCTATGCATCCCAGTCAGTCGAATTATTCCGTGCCCTTGAGCCCAATATACTCAAATATAAATCTTCATTTGCATAAGGAAAATGAATAATAATGTGTGTGTGTGTGTGTGTATGTGTAAGATTAAATAAATAAATTTTTTTAAATAAAATTAAAAAATAAATTTAATTGATGTTAATGAAGAATGTACATATAAATAAATACACAATTTTATCAAATAAATTCTAATAATCTAATATGTTAGATTTGTGTTGTTAATTATGGCTTTAAACTTCTACACAACTCTTTAAATAAATATCATTTTTGTCTTCATTCTTATAATTTTACAGTTAAATATTCAATCAGTTTACTTTTTGTCTTTTCGTTTATGCTTAGAATATCTTTCTGAAGATTTATCGCGATCGCGAGATTTATGTTTTTTTTCGTGGTACTTATCTTTGTGCTTACTTTTGCTTTGATGTTTATCTTTTTTATGTGATTTTCGCTCTTTCGAATGCGATGTTCTATATTCACGTCTACGTTTTCTGTCTATTTCATCCGAATATTTTTCTTGTCTATCTTGATCTCTTGACCGATAGTAACTTCTTTCTTCTGAACGGTCTCTTTTTTTACTATCTTTTTTCTTCTGATGACAATGATTGTTTCTTTCTCCAGAATTATAATTGTCTCGGGAAGAAATATGAAATATTTTATTTAAATGTTCTGTTCTGTCTTTTTCAGTATTAAAATTATTTGCTTTAATACTCTGAACATTTGTTACATGTTCAGAACTACTTTTTCGTCTCTCTCGTTCTCTTGAATGATGATGACTTTCTTCTGAAAGTTCTTTTTGCCCAGAAATATAATCTACATACACCTCCATTTGTTGATTAATCACCTCTCTAAGAACTTCAATATGAGATCTTTTATTTGTATGAACGCCTTTATGTTTTGCTCTACGTCTTTTCAAATTGCGTTCTTGTATTAACAATTCTAAAAGAGACAATTGTTTATCTTCTTTTTGTTGTGGCTCCCTGAAAAAATAGATTTGTCAATATTTATAGATTTAGAAAAATATGTAATATATATAAAATCATATTTTCCATAATAAGTAAAATAGTAGAGTTATCTATGGTAGATTATCTAATTAAATTTGTTCTTTATATCTGAATATTCATTTTAGAGTAAAATAAATATTTGAAATTCTACAAAGATAAGTTTTAAATTAGTATTCACAGTAATTCATATAAAAAAATGACTCATAATCAGTATTATTTTTTTATATAGAAATATTTTTTTATTAAACGGTTTAATTCAATTTGAATAAAAGTATTTTGTCAAACAGGTTTAATTCAAATAAAAAAATAAAGTTTGATTTGATTGGATTAGACGTAAAAAAATTTGGTTTGCTCTTCTCTGTAATATACACTGTGTACTAGTTTTATTTGTTTTATATATATAAATGGAAAATCTGATTTTATGGTTGCTGTGTGTGTGTCTATCTGTGTGTGTGTGTTTGAACCTGTCAGATTCAAAATTTTTGGAGTACAATTTATAGAGAATTATAGAGAATAAGTAAAATTTAATTTAATTCATATTCGAATAGATCACATATTTCTAATACATTCTAAATACATTAATTATAAATATTAGTTTATTAAACTTACATATTATTAATGTTTGTAATGTCCTCCCCAATGTTTGGCTTGGTGGTATTAGCAATGACATAATCATACAGTGCTCTCCTCTCGTCGCTGGTAAAATCTGTGACAATCCTATCAGATGTACGCGGTACTAACCGCTCACCCATACCTATTATCAGTGTTATAAATTCACTTTTTTTCATAGTTATAATATATAAAATTTAAAAAATATTAAAAGCTATCTTGTAATTTTTAAGTAATAGTTTCTAGTTCTTTTCAATTATATTACTGGTTAGGAAAATTACAATTATAAACAATTATTAAAAATAAGATTAATAATATTACTGATTAGGAAAATTACAATTATGAACAATTATTAAAAATACGATTAATAATATATACATTTTGTCTTTATATAAAATATTGAATAAAGGATATGTAAAAGGATATATTGATTCACTGCACCAGTATAACATTCACAACTCGCTGGAAAAAATTCCATTATCATTTTAAGAGACATAAGAATGGCCCACATAAATGTTGTGTCTACATTTCTACTAACCAGTTTTCATCATTGGATTTTGTTCTTTGGCCATCCTGAGAACTTGTGCCTGCAGCTGCTTATCTATAACACATTTCATAGAGATTTAAGATCAGATTAGAAATTCTAAGGAAGATTTAGAAATAACTCGTTCTAGACAAATTATCCTTACCAAACTTTATACAGAATGATGAATCTGTGATTAAAGTTGGTTCTGATAACGGGACGTCATGCTTTCTATAACCTTCGGTTTTCCATTGACAAGATGCAAGATGATCATCGAAAGAGACTTCTGTTAATCGATGAGATGAATCATACTGGCACTCAAAATACTCTTTATTCTACACAAATAAAATAGTTCACTTAAAATTAACGTATCAAAGAACAAGTTCTGATAATGCTTACCACATCCTTTGTCAGGTTTTCCATTGTCCAGCCTAAAGTGCTAATAAAGCTGGCGACTTCTATGTTAACTACATCGGTGAAGCTCTTCAGTTCCTCTAATTGTTGTTCACGAGAGTCACTTATATTCCTCAACATGTTGACTTCAATTACAATCACTTTCAATTTGTTTCATACCAAAACTTAAATTAATATTAACAATCCAATTCATCTGATGATGTATTCTTTAATTTACGCTTGTACATAAAATTGATTAGGAAAGGGTAAATTATGATAAATTGAGGTTAGGATATGTTTACTCGTGCACAGGCGTAGCATGAGCAGCGCGAGTACACCTGTCCTGTGCGATTCCGATCCGATTTCGATGATTCAGAGTCTGACCGCATATTCACGTACACACTTTGACTATGAAAGTCTGGACACTCTGGACACTCTGGACTGCCAATTGCATATGCATATTCCAGTCCAGCTGAATCCAACAATGTTTTGTAATGGAGATAAAACGCGCCCTCAATGTTAAAGTGGCAGAAAATGGAAACATTAAGCAAGATCCTGATGATAAAAGATGAAGAAAGAGAGAAACAAAGTTATTTGTCGCTGTTTTATTACCTTCTAGCAAATTACTAAATATGCATTAAAACCATAGAGATGAAATGTTTTAAGGTATATTAAGTTGGCTGAGCCACATCAGAATACATAAATTTCTACAATAAAATTATTGTTAATTATGTTATTTTTTGCAAAAAAAATTTTTTTTGCTCCAATAAAAAAAATTACCAGTGACTAGATAGCTTAATATTAAGCTATCTAGTCAATAAAAAAACCCATATACATTAACCAAATTAAAAAATCATTAATATAGAAATATTTGCTAATTATATGCTAGCTTTTGATAATGAAAAAATTTTTTTGCCCCAGTCAAAAAAAGTTACCATTGATAACTTTTTTGTTCAAACAAAAAACATTTTTTGTCATCAAAAAATAGCAAATAATTAGCAAATAATTTCTATATTAATGATTTTTTTATTTGTTCAGTGTACATGCGTTTTTTGTAGTGGCTAGATAGCTTAATATTAAGCTATCTAGCCACTACAAAAAATCGTATATACATTAAATAAATTAAAGAATCATCGATGAATTTTTTGCTAATTATTTACTATCTTTTGGTGACAAAAAAATTTTTTTGTCATCAAAAGATAGGACATAATTAGCAAATAATTCCTATATTAATAATTTTTTTATTTGTCAATGTATATGCATTTTTTTGTAGTAGCTAAATAGCTTAATATTATACATTAAACATGTAATAACTTTCAAAAATTATAAGAAACGGTAAAAATGACACACACATAGAGGGAGAAATAGCCATAGTTATAAAAAAATCAATCAAATATAAAGAAGTAAAGATACTTGAACTAGAAAAAGTAAAAATATTAGAACACAATCGTTAAACTAAACACTGTGAACAACACAACCTTATATATAATAGCGGCATTTTTTAAAATTACATTATTACATTATTTGATCTACAGCAAGAGAATTTGGTGCTAAATAATAATTTTTTGTAAATTTAATATTTATAGCGTATATAAACCGCGCTGACACATTTATCAGTTTTGAAATAGTTACTAACTAGATACTATGATACTGAACTAGACACTAAACTAACTCGATGCTGTAATGCATCTGTAAGGTTTCCCCTCTTTCCCGAATTACTGCGAATAATTTATTGCAAGAAATAATTCCTCAGCCAGAGTGGGTCAGTCCTGGCTAAGGTATGTATTATTTTCCCAATAATTTATATACAGCTTTTGCGAAAAATAATATCTCAATTAAGATGGCCAGTCTTGATTCAGACATTAGTTTTCGCAATAATTATTTCCAATAATTTAGGAAAAGGAAGAAATCTTACAGATGCTTCTGAGTACCAGTATCTAGCTAGTAACTGTATTTTAAGACTGAAAAAAGTGGCGCGTATTTCACAATGAGCTGAAAATATTTAATTCAATAAAAAAATATTATGCAACAGTAACATTTGTTGCAGATCGGATAGACGATCTTATCTTTATCTTTATAACATTTTTGTAGCCCTGCTTTTGAAGAGTTTCACATCGTATCTAAGAAAATATACGAATTATTTCCAACTGAGATTGAGGTAAAATTTCCTTATTTAATTTTAAAATTTAATAATTAAAATTAATACGAGTAATGAAATAATGTTTATTTTGGAAAATATATTACAGACTTACATATGCATATGAGCCGTTTGCAAATGGTCCAAATAAAAAATATATAAGAGTAAAATTAAATGATAAATTAACTGATAAATTTAGATTCTACGAACAATAATAAAAATGTGCCTATTAATACAAGTACATCTAAAGGTACTTCAATTTATTGATTTAGTTAGATAATAATTAATTATTGAGTCATTTTTAATAAAATATTGGTAAATTAATTTGTCAAATTATATTTAGTAAAGGAAGACGAAGTGTAAAACAGCCATTCGATGGCTGAAAATAAGCCGAGAATCATGAACTAACATATTAAGAAATTGGGATATAACTTATAATTTTCGACAAAAAGCACTACTAGATCCGAAAGATGGAAGAGACAAACCACTTTCGCTAACGGATTTTTTATTTTTTCCAATGGAAAGATTTTGTCTTTGCCTCAAAGGTATACTCTTGTAAGTCTATTAAGTATTTTAATTTTATTATTTTTAATTGTTACTCAGCCGCTCAATAAGTAACACCATGGAAAAAGCACAGTAATAGAAATAAATAATTATTTAAACTCCGCTCAATAAGTGATACCATGGAAAAAGCACAGTAAAGGAAATATATAATTATTTAAACTCTCCCCCCCCCCTCCAGACATAAATCTCCCGAACAAATTTTTTACTTTCAAAAATCCCTCCAGACGTCTCCAAATGCCCTGAAAAAGAGGACAGTGTCCGAGAAAAAAACGAATGGCAACCCTATGCATGCACATACCTGGCGATGATGGCATATTCATCACGCTCGTCGCACCTCGACGAGGAAACAGCGGACATAGAATGAACAGGCTGCTCTCGGTCGACTCCATGCGCACGTAGATTGCCTTTGGCCGCAACCACAAAAATTGGCACGTAACAGCAACTGCAAATGACATTCAACGAATAATTCTCACTGAGGTTTTATGAGGTGCTCGCGTAATAATTCCCGCCTACGAGCGACAAGTAGCGAAAAGCGCGGGACGGTTGGAGGGCAGTACTCGGCAAAAAAATCTTCGCGATTCATATCCGGTCTGACTAACGACAATGCGAAATTTATCAGCTAGGGGTTCGATGAGAAAGTAAAATTCGAAGTATTTTAACAGATGTTAAAGCACGATCGGTATGGCTAGAGATATGTACGCGTGCATACATACCCGATAATAATTGTGCTCAGTTGCATTTCCGACGCATTTCAGACAAAGAGAATCTCGATCGGACACCGCAAACCGAGATCGTCGATCATCGATATCGTCGTCATATATGGCGATCGTGTGCACATTTCACGCGCTACGAACGTCTGACGTCTTGCGGAAGGCTGGCAAGAACTTTTTGCGTGAGAAATTCACTTTCGAACGATAACATTCGCGAAAAATGTACGGCGGTTTGAATACGATCCCGCAATCCATCCCGACCCGTTCTTTCACGACTGGTGACGTCACGAAAGACGGTTTATCGAACAATGATATTGCGATTCTCGAAGTATCGAACCACTCGAGGTAGCGTCGCAACGGGCCAATCACCGTACGTGTATACTACGTCATTCGACGCGGTCGATATAAAACACGAGATATTTCGAGGAAACGTTACAAGTGATTCAAACTTGAAAATATTAAAATTCATTCGTGGAAATATTAAAAAATATTAACCAAAATATTACAGGAAATTCCAAATATAATATAAAATTCGCGAGACGCGCAAAGTGCAAACAGTTCCAATCACTTTTTTTGACAGTTCTCAATAGTTCTCGCATAGTTCCGACTTATTCCATTCGTTTTAATAACAATTCCGTCAATTAATTATTTTTTAACAATTTTCCATTCCGACTCCCGTCGGAATCTGTTTGCACGTCATACCTCTGCTGAATGCAGTGACAGGAGTCGAAATGGAAAATTGTTAAAAAATAATTAATTGACGGAATTGTTATTAAAACGCATGGAATATGTTGGAACTATGCGAAAACTATTGAGCACTGTCAAAAAATAATCGAAATTGTTTGCACTTTATCTCTCGCGAATGCGGTGCCGACGGTAAGAGAAAAAAATTTTGAAAAATAATTAATTAACAAAATTATTTATTAGAACGCATGGAAATGGTCGGGACTATGTGAAAACTAGCAAAAACTGTCATTAGAATAATGATCGACTTTGTTTAAATCTTATACCTCTGTTGAATGCCGTGACAGGAGTCGAAATAGAAAATTGTTAAAAAATAATTAATTGACGGAATTGTTATTAAAACGCATGAAATAGGTCAAAACTGTGCGAGAACTATTGAAAACTGTCAGAAAAGTGATCGAAACTGTTTGCACTTTACGCGTCTCGCGAATACTGTGCCGACGGTAAGAGAAAAAATTTCGATCATTATTCTAACAACAGTTTTCGCTAGTTCTCACATAGCCGGACCATTTCCATGCGTTTTAATAACAATTCCGTCAATTAATTATTTTTTAACAATTTTCTATTTCGACTCCTGTCACTGCATTCAACAGAGGTATGAGATGAAAACAAAGTCGATTATTATTCTAATGACAGTTTTCGCTAGTTCTCACATAGCCCCGACCATTTCCATGCGTTCTAATAAATAATTTTGTTAATTAATTATTTTTCAAAATTTTTTTCTCTTACCGTCGGCACCGCATTCGCGAGAGATAAAGTGCAAACAATTTCGATTATTTTTTGACAGTTCTCAATAGTTTTCGCATAGTTCCGACTTATTCCATGCGTTTTAATAACAATTCCGTCAATTAATTATTTTTTAACAATTTTCCATTCCGACTCCCGTCGGAATCTGTTTGCACCTCATACCTCTGTTGAATGCAGTGACAGGAGTCAAAATGGAAAATTGTTTAAAAATAATTAATTAACGGAATTGTTATTAAAACGCATAAAATAGATCAAAACTGTGCGAGAACTATTGAAAACTGTTAAAAAAAAGTGATCGAAACTGTTTGCACTTTGCGCGTCTCGCGAATACTGTGCCGACGGCAGAAGAAAAAAATTTTTTAAAATAATTAAATAACAAAATTATTTATTACAACGCATGGAAATGGTCGGGGCTATGTGAGAACTAGCGAAAACTGTCGTAGGAATAATAATCGACTCTGTTTGCATCTCATACCTCTGTTGAATGCAGTGACAGGAGTCGAAATAGAAAATTGTTAAAAAATAATTAATTGGCGGAATTGTTATTAAAACGCATGAAATAGATCGAAACTGTGCGAGAACTATTAAAAACTGTCAGAAAAGTGATCGAAACTGTTTGCACTTTACGCGTCTCGCGAATACTGTGCCGACGGAAGAAGAAAAAAATTCGATCATTATTCTAACGACAGTTTTCGCTAGTTCTCACATAGCCGGACCATTTCCATGCGTTTTAATAACAATTCCGTCAATTAATTATTTTTCAACAATTTTCTATTTCGACTCCTGTCACTGCATTCAACAGAGGTATGAGACGCAAACAAAGTCGATTATTATTCTAATGACAGTTTTCGCTAGTTCTCACATAGCCCCGACCATTTCCATGCGTTCTAATAAATAATTTTGTTAATTAATTATTTTTCAAAATTTTTTTCTCTTGCCGTCGGCACCGCATTCGCGAGAGATAAAGTGCAAACAATTTCGATTATTTTTTGACAGTTCTCAATAGTTTTCGCATAGTTCCGACTTATTCCATGCGTTTTAATAACAATTCCGTCAATTAATTATTTTTTAACAATTTTCCATTCCGACTCCCGTCGGAATCTGTTTGCACCTCATACCTCTGTTGAATGCAGTGACAGGAGTCGACATGGAAAATTGTTTAAAAATAATTAATTAACGGAATTGTTATTAAAACGCATAAAATAGATCAAAACTGTGCGAGAACTATTGAGAACTGTCAAAAAAAAGTGATCGAAACTGTTTGCACTTTGCGCGTCTCGCGAATACTGTGCCGACGGCAGGAGAAAAAAATTTTTAAAAATAATTAAATAACAAAATTATTTATTACAACGCATGGAAATGGTCGGGACTATGTGAAAACTAGCAAAAACTGTCATTAGAATAATGATCGACTTTGTTTAAATCTTATACCTCTGTTGAATGCCGTGACAGGAGTCGAAATAGAAAATTGTTAAAAAATAATTAATTGACGGAATTGTTATTAAAACGCATGAAATAGGTCGAAACTGTGCGAGAACTATTGAAAACTGTCAGAAAAGTGATCGAAACTGTTTGCACTTTACGCGTCTCGCGAATACTGTGCCGACGGTAAGAGAAAAAATTTCGATCATTATTCTAACAACAGTTTTCACTAGTTCTCACATAGCCGGACCATTTCCATGCGTTTTAATAACAATTCCGTCAATTAATTATTTTTTAACAATTTTCTATTTCGACTCCTGTCACTGCATTCAACAGAGGTATGAGATGCAAACAAAGTCGATTATTATTCTAATGACAGTTTTCGCTAGTTCTCACATAGCCCCGACCATTTCCATGCGTTCTAATAAATAATTTTGTTAATTAATTATTTTTCAAAATTTTTTTCTCTTACCGTCGGCACCGCATTCGCGAGAGATAAAGTGCAAACAATTTCGATTATTTTTTGACAGTTCTCAATAGTTTTCGCATAGTTCCAACATATTCCATGCGTTTTAATAACAATTCCGTCAATTAATTATTTTTTAACAATTTTCCATTCCGACTCCCGTCGGAATCTGTTTGCACCTCATACCTCTGTTGAATGCAGTGACAGGAGTCGAAATGGAAAATTGTTTAAAAATAATTAATTAACGGAATTGTTATTAAAACGCATAAAATAGATCAAAACTGTGCGAGAACTATTGAGAACTGTTAAAAAAAAGTGATCGAAACTGTTTGCACTTTGCGCGTCTCGCGAATACTGTGCCGACGGCAGGAGAAAAAAATTTTTTAAAATAATTAAATAACAAAATTATTTATTACAACGCATGGAAATGGTCGGGGCTATGTGAGAAATAACGAAAACTGTCGTAGGAATAATAATCGACTCTGTTTGCATCTCATACCTCTGTTGAATGCAGTGACAGGAGTCGAAATAGAAAATTGTTAAAAAATAATTAATTGGCGGAATTGTTATTAAAACGCATGAAATAGATCGAAACTGTGCGAGAACTATTAAAAACTGTCAGAAAACTGATCGAAACTGTTTGCACTTTACGCGTCTCGCGAATACTGTGCTGACGGTAAGAGAAAAAATTTCGATCATTATTCTAACAACAGTTTTCGCTAGTTCTCACATAGCCGGACCATTTCCATGCGTTTTAATAACAATTCCGTCAATTAATTATTTTTTAACAATTTTCTATTTCGACTCCTGTCACTGCATTCAACAGAGGTATGAGATGCAAACAAAGTCGATTATTATTCTAATGACAGTTTTCGCTAGTTCTCACATAGCCCCGACCATTTCCATGCGTTCTAATAAATAATTTTGTTAATTAATTATTTTTCAAAATTTTTTTCTCTTGCCGTCGGCACCGCATTCGCGAGAGATAAAGTGCAAACAATTTCGATTATTTTTTGACAGTGCTCAATAGTTTTCGCATAGTTCCAACATATTCCATGCGTTTTAATAACAATTCCGTCAATTAATTATTTTTTAACAATTTTCCATTCCGACTCCCGTCGGAATCTGTTTGCACCTCATACCTCTGTTGAATGCAGTGACAGGAGTCGACATGGAAAATTGTTTAAAAATAATTAATTAACGGAATTGTTATTAAAACGCATAAAATAGATCGAAACTGTGCGAGAACTATTGAAAACTGTCAAAAAAAAGTGATCGAAACTGTTTGCACTTTGCGCGTCTCGCGAATACTGTGCCGACGGCAGGAGAAAAAAATTTTTTAAAATAATTAAATAACAAAATTATTTATTACAACGCATGGAAATGGTCGGGACTATGTGAAAACTAGCAAAAACTGTCATTAGAATAATGATCGACTTTGTTTAAATCTTATACCTCTGTTGAATGCCGTGACAGGAGTCGAAATAGAAAATTGTTAAAAAATAATTAATTGACGGAATTGTTATTAAAACGCATGAAATAGGTCGAAACTGTGCGAGAACTATTGAAAACTGTCAGAAAAGTGATCGAAACTGTTTGCACTTTACGCGTCTCGCGAATACTGTGCCGACGGTAAGAGAAAAAATTTCGATCATTATTCTAACAACAGTTTTCACTAGTTCTCACATAGCCGGACCATTTCCATGCGTTTTAATAACAATTCCGTCAATTAATTATTTTTTAACAATTTTCTATTTCGACTCCTGTCACTGCATTCAACAGAGGTATGAGATGCAAACAAAGTCGATTATTATTCTAATGACAGTTTTCGCTAGTTCTCACATAGCCCCGACCATTTCCATGCGTTCTAATAAATAATTTTGTTAATTAATTATTTTTCAAAATTTTTTTCTCTTGCCGTCGGCACCGCATTCGCGAGAGATAAAGTGCAAACAATTTCGATTATTTTTTGACAGTGCTCAATAGTTTTCGCATAGTTCCGACTTATTCCATGCGTTTTAATAACAATTCCGTCAATTAATTATTTTTTAACAATTTTCCATTCCGACTCCCGTCGGAATCTGTTTGCACCTCATACCTCTGCTGAATGCAGTGACAGGAGTCGGAATGGAAAATTGTTAAAAAATAATTAATTGAGGAATTGTTATTAAAACGCATGAAATAGGTTAAAACTATTGAGAACTGTTAAAAAAGTGATCGAAACTGTTTGCACTTTGCGCGTCTCGCGAATGCGGTGCCGACGGTCGGAATAAAATATGTTGAAAAATATTTAATTAATAAAATTAATTAATAAAACAAATGGAATAAGTCGGAACTGTGCGAGAACTATTGAGAACTGTAAAAAAAATAACCGAAATTGTTTGGACTTCATGCCTCTCGCGAATGCGGTGTCGACGGTCAGAATAAAATATGTTGAAAAATAATTAAATGAGGAAACTGTTAGTAAAATGTGTACCCCGGGGCCATGCGCCATTATCTAGAACATTATATCCCATCAAATAGTCGAAAGATTTTGTTACTCGCATGATTGCGAGTGTAAAATTTTAAGGTCGCGAGTATGCAAGTAAAAAAATTTTTCAACTATCTGTTGGACTATAATGTACTAGATAACAAGATGATGGCGCGCTGTGGACGGGCAGACAAAAGTATTACTAAAATAATGTACTTACTGCTCTCGTTCGCAGCGGTCCACAGCGATCGTCCTGAAGCAGAGAGGGAGGCAACGGCGAAGATAATCCTGAAGCAGCGAGGAAGGTAATGACGATGCACTTCACACCACACACACACACAACACACACACTCACACACGCACACACACGAGGCGATCGCGATATTCTTTTTCGATAGACGAGCAGCGTACATGTTCACTCCCGAAGCTTCGCGACACAACTGAGCCACCGACCCCCTCTCGTCAGGCAACTGAGCTCAGTCCGCGCGGACTGCCCAGAACCGTCGAAGCGTTTGAAAGAATAGTAGGCGGAGCTAGTAGCTGATTGGCTACCGTGAGTCGCCGGACTCGGGATTTCACAAGAAAGGAGAGACAATCGCTTCTTGGAAATCGTGGAGGGGACGATTTCCAAGAAGTTTCCGCTTCGATGCTTGGGATAATCGTTTCTCAGAAATCGTCGAGGGGACTGGAGCCTCGCTTTTTTTCGACGACGAAAAAAACCTCAGACAAACATGCCGGAGCCTCGACGATTTCCGAGAAACGATTGTCTGAAGCATCGAAGCGGAAGCCTCGCTTTTTTTCGACGACGAAAAAAACCTCGGACTTGCCGGAGCCTCGACGATTTCCGAGAAACGATTGTCTGAAGCATCGAGGCGGAAGCCTCGCTTTTTTTTGATGACGGAAAAAACTTCGGACAAGCGTTTGCACTTAAAATCAAATAGGCCAAATGCAATTTTCGAGGAATCCTAGTCAATCACTATTTTCGTTCACATGAAAAAAAATTTACTTACAATTAAAACTTAAAACAGTAGTATGATGCGTGATGTCACGAAACGAAACCCGAAAAAAGCGCAAAGAATCGCACGTCGAGGCACATTAAACAGAAGTAAAGCAATTCGCTCCCAGAGTTTTGTATCTCTGTATGATTGCGTGTATCGAGATATTCCTATCGAACGTATCCCCTTCGAGCAAACTCTTTGCTCGAACGCGAACACTTCACTCGAAACCGAAAGTAAACGCATGATGCCGCGCTTTACACATGAATACGACCTCTGTCATGTACGATCTCACATGGCTCGCGTATTGTTTGCTAGGACGACGGCACTCTCAACACAACACCGTACTTGCGCACAATGAATTCTGAACACGCGAGACACGCACGGAGTTGACAGAGCGTCCGACCCATGGACATAGGAATATAGGGACGGAGTATAACGTTGTAGGGCAGAAGCCATTGAGAAGAAACTGACTGTGCCTACTTTTGATTGGTTATTATTTGGCGCAAGCTCAGCGTAAAAATATCAATGTAACACAACGTGACATTTAAAAAATAAATAAAAGATAAATAGGTTAATTACGTTGTGTCAGGGTTTTGTCAAATAGTAAGCGTCACTTACTTAATAAACTTGTACTTTTTAAAGAGCAATAAATGTTACTTATTAAATATAATTAATAATGATATTTGTTACCATACATTTAATAAATATATCCCTCATTGGATCCAAATTTCTAAATGCAATTCCAAAGATATATCTCAGGGGCTCGATTCTTGAGCTTATTCGCAAGAGAAATGTATTTGCAAACTTTGTTTTTATAGAAAAATTGGAAATTTATTGACTATCGTATGGCTTTTAATAAACTTGCAACTTTAATTTTCTGTTCCAGCGGATATTTGCGTATACACATTTTTTTTGCGAATGAATTTAAAAATCGAGCCCTAATAAGTAAATGTCCAAAATATTTCAACAAGATATTAATAAGATATTTTATGTCATAATATTACATATTAGCTATGTATATTTGTTAAGGTTTTGTATTTATATAGACAACAATAAATATTTAAAATATTAAATATTGTGTAGTAATTCGACTAAACTTTTATAATTTGTATTTTATTTTACATTATAGCATGTATATAAAACTAATTAAAAATTTATTTATAATAAATATTTGATAACGTAGAGAATAAAGTAAATAATTTCATAATCCAATAGCACTCAACAATGTTACTAGATTCATATTTGTGTAACAAATAAATAACAGTTTCAAATTAATCTGTATTTTTTTTTTCAAAATAGTAACATTAAGCATGCGCAGAATTATAACCAATCAAATTTAGGCACAGTATCGTGGCGGACTGCCCCTGTATTTTAGCTTCATTCCCCTCGTCCTTCAACCAAGCTTATACCAGAGAGGAACCTGAGAACGGTCACCGCGGCCTTTTTCGTGCGACCGATATTTGACTAGCATCAGCGCCAAACGTGGATGTAAAGTCTGTTTTACATTAATTGCAAGCAGCTAGTTGCGACTTGCGACATCCAATAGGCGCTTAGTTTCTAGTTAAAGCTCGACATTTATTGGGTGTTGCAAATTGCAACTGGCGACTGCAATTAATGTAGAACGGGCTTTACATCCACGTTTGGCGCTGATGCTAGTCAAATATTGGTCGCACGAAAAAAGCCGCGGTGGCCGCTCTCAGGTTTCTCTCTGCTTATACTCTGTCCCTATATTCCTATGTCCATGGTCCATGGTCCGACCGTCTGACCGGCGCTGGACCGCGGAGCAAGTCACGTACGCTGCTGCCGCCACCATGTTGCTCCGCGCTCCAGCGCCGGTCGGACGCATCGGACGTTCTGTTGACTCCGTGCGTGTTCGCGTCTCTTCAGAATTCATTGTGCGCAGGTACGGTGTTGTGTCGAGAGTCGTCGCGCTAGCAAACGATACGCGAGCCATGCAAGATCTTCCGTAACAGAGACAGTATTCATGTGTAAAGGCAAACGCGGCATCGTGCGTTTGCCTTCGGTTCCAAGTGAAGTGTTCGCGTGCACATTCGAGCAAAGTTTAAAGAGGATACGATAGAATTCGATAGAATATCGCGAGTGCCAATTGAAGTGCTATTAGTACTCGTGCGAGTATACGAAATTCTCGAAACGATCAATTTGTCTCCGTTAGTTGTATCGCGGCGCGTAATTTTCACTCAAATGGTTTTCTCACCGCTTTCCTCGGCCTGCGTTTCCACGAGGTTACGTGACGTCACGCCACTTTCGTGCCATGTTGATTTTCGTTCCGGGTAAGTTTTCGTATGCGCGTATTCGCTCGAAGAGAGTACGCATTCACGTATTTTTTCAAATGTAACGGTCGTGCCAAGTGAAATTCTCGCGCGCGGTTTACGTTTTACTTGTGTGTGATATATTATTCGTAATAACGGGAGTGCCGAATAAAGTATCGGGCGATCGTTATTAATGTGCGGTTCGATTCGAAATAGCAGGATGATGTCAGCAGAAAGCGGCATCCATGGAGCGACTCGGTATTAAATATACTATTTTTTCAAGTGATACATTTCTTTACTTGTTTTTGTGTTTGAATTTAGGAATAATATTTACCAAATTTTCAGAATCAAAATCGGGAAAGGAATATAGCAGTAGCAACAGCAGCATCAGCAGCAGGAGCAGCGACAGCGATCGGTGAGTGAATTTTTATCAAATCAATTAATTGAATTTATATCATGTATATGTGGTATTGCACATTTATAGAATACGATTATGCACATTTGCATAAAACAGATTTAAAATATAAATGCATATAATTGTAAAATTTACGGGTATAGCATGAAACAGAACCAAATAAACGTAGACATGGCATAGAAGGGACCCAAAAAGTCATACACATTAATTTATACCTACGGGATTCATAGATATTTGATTACATAGTTCAATGTGCACATTTTGTGCACGTAGAAGCGCTGATGGATGAAAACATCTAAAACGATGCGATAACCGCTCTCAGGTTCCTCTCTGGTATAAGTTTTATAATTATAAAAACTTTTTTTTTTCTAAAAATATAATTTTTTTAATGCGCACACTTCAAAAAGTGTAGTTCAAGACACTGCAGATGGTCGAGGAGTAAGGTGAATTAGATAGACAATAAAATTGACTGAATTGATTATTCGTCTTTGTCTATCTTACGCACACCTTTAGCACACCTTTAGTACAGAAGAGAACCACAAAATCGTGAGCATTACCTATGGAATTTATTGGCATTGGCTACGTAGTTCAATGGCCACCTTATATATATATAGGGATACTCCATAATCAACCGAAACAGCTGAATAGTGGTCATGCATGGTCGCTCTCTCAGTCTACTTTCTGTGTACAGTTGTACTAAAATGGCGTTAGTACACACAGAATTTCTTTAAGCAGTGTTACATTTGCGGTTCCGCAGATAATTATTTCTTTTTTTTTGTTCTCGTGTTATTTACATATATGTGTAATTGACGTTCATATTTGATTATCTATATTTAATGCATATAATCTCAATCGTATCGTGAAGTATCCGTTTTGTCCCGTGGGCATAACATACCAATAAAAAGCGCGTTTTTGACATTTTTTGACATCTTTGTTAACAAAATGAAGAAATCTCAAAACCTTAAAATGAAAAAATATGAGATCCTGAAGCATATCGGCGAAGGTTCTTTTGGACAAGTGTATAAAGCAAGAAAGCGTTCAGATGGTGAAATTGTGGCCTTCAAGATGATAAGAAAGGTATGTTAACTACGAAACAAAAGAGATTTATAAATAACTTAATTTTGCTTCATAACTAACACATCGATATACTTACTTTACAGTGTGGCAGATCGTACAAAGAGCTCAAGAGTTTGCGTCAAGAATGTGAGATTCAACGTTATCTGCGGCATCCAAATATCATACAGATGATAGATTCGTTTGAAACAGAAAATGAAGTATGTGAAAAGTATTACGTAAGTGAAATATATTTCTTGAAATGTATTCTGTAAAATGTCTGATTTAGATCATAGTTGTAACAGAATATGCAGATAAGGAATTATATGATATACTAGCCAAGGAGGGTAGATTGTCCGAGGAAAGGGCACAAGTAATTGCTTGTGATTTGGTATCTGCACTCTATTATTTACATTCAAATCGTGTGATGCACAGGTTTGTAATTACAATTAAAAAAACTTGAAATATAGGATTACTATATTAATCAATGAATAAATAAAGGCATTTTGATACAATTATATTTTTAAGTAAAAAGTGATAATTAAAAAATGTGTATCAAATTTTAAATATTTAAAAAAGATTTTAAAAAATTAAAAAAGTATCATTTAATTTGTAATTGACTGTTTTTAAGTCTTATTAATTTTTAATATTTTTCTGAACAATTATTTATTGGTGGTTATTCAGAGTGATACATTTTATATAGGCTAAACTTACTTAAATTGTACCTCTATTTAAATCATACCGTAAATATGATTTGATTGGAAAGATTTTTATAATATCCTTAGTAATATAAAATGTAAACAGTGTTATTAATTATATTGCCAAAAAGAGATACATACTATTAAAGTAGTAAAGGTTGTAATTTATTGTACATCTATTACTTTTATTGTATGATTTAGGTATAGGTACAATTTAAGCAAGTTTATCCTGTATATACAATCACATATATATATAAACACATATTATGCAAGTTTATCCTGTATAACAATCACATATTAATAAATATTGTAATATTATAAGAAAATTTGTATACATACATATACAATAATAATAATTACATTAATCTTATTAGAGATCTTAAACCACAAAATGTTCTTTTGGAAGCAAATGGTATAGCTAAATTATGTGACTTTGGATTTGCTCGTAGTATGAGCACTGGTACTCATGTTCTAACATCAATTAAGGGTACACCATTGTACATGGCACCTGAACTTATTGAGGAGTGTCCTTATGACCATAATGCTGATTTATGGTGAATACACAGTACATGAATATTTTATACATATATTATTTTTACAATTTACATATATATAACAAATATATTAAAAAATTAACTATTCTTTAGGTCTTTAGGTTGTATTATTTATGAATTAGTGGTGGGTGCTCCACCATTTCAAACTAACTCAATATTACACTTGGTTAAATTAATCAGATTTGAAGCAATAAAGTGGCCCGATTTTATCTCTCCAACTTGCAAGAGTTTCTTGCAGGTAAAAATATTGTGATATTTATTGTATATAACACTTTTTTATAATTAATTATTGTAATTGTAGTTAATGATTAATATGGGGTAGGATTATATAGAAATTTATTAATATAAAAAAATAGATATAACTATGTCTTTGAATATGAATACTATATAACAGTAAATTATCACAATTTTACTAAGCTGTTCTAATTTTAATTTTAGGGTTTACTTCAGAAAGATCCTTCACAACGATTAACTTGGCCAGCTCTTCTTGAACATCCATTTGTCAAAGATCGAATTATAACTGAAATAGGTGGCACCGTACCTACTTCATTTACAAATCCGCTATCTGCAAGCCAAGCGAGAGCAAAGCAGCAACAATTACAAAATATAGCAATGCGTACTGCAAATCAATCAAAGTATAATATTAATTTCAATTATTTCTTTGAAGAAAAAGATATGTATACACATGAATAACTAAATTTTTTATGTAGGGTTGTGGAGAAAGCAATAAAAAAATTACAAGAACAAGAGAGAAGACATTATGAATATCAAAAACGAACATGTATTTCTCAACCAGGTTATTTGATGTCACCTGCTTATTGTCACCATATGATAAACCACTGTCAAGTGTTACGTCGCAGCGAACCAAGTGGCACTGATTCCAGCGCTAGTATTGATGTACTCTTAGGAAATCTCAGCCTCAGAGCATCTTTGAGAAGCGATCTTTTAGCTGCAGATCACGCTTTATGTCAGAATGATTGTCCGCATAGCGCAAACGTGCAGCACAGTTTCCCAATTCTAGACGATCACTCGAAGCCTGTTCAAACACAAACGGATGACAGCCATTCCGTACGACAGTTGAATAAGGAAATGTATCACGCTAATGCCCAAGGTGATGGAATCAATGTAGGTCAACAAATAGAAAAATCTTTACACGTAGATCAAATTATGCATGGCGATGGTGATGGCAAACAAAGTTGCTTGAGCATTGATTACGAACAGGAATTCGGTGAGAAGAACTTGATTAAAAAACAGACTAGATTGCCAGATTGGGATCCGAGGGCGGTTGAAAGACCTATTGAAAACGAAGAATGGATTGCGTTTTTACAGAGATCAATGGAAGAAATTATGGAAGGTGAAATTGACTCATTACTACAACAAAATTGTGTTTCGGTGTTTGTTTCTCCTTTAAGAAATCCGGCAGCCGGTTGTCGCGTTGTCGAATATGTAACTTGTTTATTATCTCTGCCGTTTACCGTGTCAATTAGCAAAGAGAATCTAAAAAAAATCGAACAAGTTTATTTAGACGTGAGAGTAGTACCAAATCTCGTTTACGCTATAAAACTATTGATGTTGCAACGTTCCGATAATGAATTAAATGCGATAAATACAATGAATACGGGGACGAGATCAGCATCTTCTTTATCTGCTGACGAACTTCAAGCACTCGAATGCGCCATGTTAGTTCTTTGTAGATTGGTTTATATTGAGAATCAATTTCTCGTGCAATTTTGCGACGCTATTTACATCGTGAATGGAATGCCACTTCTACAGCAACTGCTAGCTTTAGAAAAAAGAAAGGCAAGAGTCGTTGCAGATCTCATTGCTATTTTAAATAACGTCCTACGATCACAACCTGAGAATGCTGAACTTGTGGAACAAGTTGTGTTACGTACAAAAACTGCAGGTGAGTCAATTGTAAAATATTTTTTTGCATTACATTGTAATTTTAATGATTTTACTTGAAATTTCTTGAAGGAGCTTCAGTGGAGCAGCTCAATAAACTTCTCAGTCACCGACAAACTATCTTACGAGCAAGGACATGTATTATGATTAGATTGTTAGGAAGATTTTGCTGCAGAGCATTACAACAGGTCTGGAATAAGTCATTAAGAGATCTCGTGGAAGGTTTAATTGAGGATGAAGATGAATATGTTCGACAAGTAAGTTTTTTAATCATTATTACATTACATGTTTATGGGATTTTGTACAATATTATTTTAGGCGGCTGAGGATGCTGTAAATGAATTGAAACAATTAACTTATTACAATTAGAAAAATTTGTGCCTTAAGAAATAAGCAGATTGTTAGGGGCCAGTTTTTAATACCATTGTTGCTCAAAAAGTTTAATATAATCTTTTAAGATTAAATACTTTATTTTTTAACAGACTGATTATGAATTACAGTTAAGAAATGAAATATTTGTGATATTTTTATAAATTTACTTATAAAATAATAAATGTATTTTAATCTAAAAATGTGAAAATGTATAGATATTTGCTGATATATCCATGCTATTATTTTAGAATTTGATTATTTATTTAATAATGTAAATTTTTAATCGAATATCCACTCTAGAGAAGCTTCCTCGACAGAATCAAAAGAGCTGCTACCGTTTCCTTCTGGTTCACGATCGCCACATTGCTCTTTATACATTGCTTGTACTTTGGCTACGTCCTTTTTACTGAGTCCATCTCGCTGACCAAGTTGCACCTTGTCTTTCTACGAAATAGCATAAACATCGAAATCAATACGAATATTGCAATTGCGCGTGATTATTACCTTCGGCGTAATAGTAGGTTCTCCATTCCTAGAAAACGCGTGGGAGCTGTAGTGCATGACACTCTTATAATCATAGCCGATACCATAATCGGTGACAGTACGATTGTTATACTTATTGAAGTTATGCTCCTTACCTGCAAAAGTTTATTAAAATTTTATTCATGCATTGTACAAGAGCGTCCATCTTAAGACTACATCAGTTGACATCGTTTTATCTCGGATATAAGTAGCGTTGAAGTGTCGTTCAATAAATGGCGTTCAAAAATCGCTATTTTTTAAACATTCGGAAAAATAATTATAATAATAAATACATATTCTTACGTATAGAAGAGATAAGAAACAAATAAGAAATTAATATAAATTGATGTAAATTATTACGTAATGGTAATATTATTAACATAAACGGTCCACTGGATTTCTGTACTTGGATCCGGACACTTACCAAAAACTTATTATTAATCTCATACAAATATTTTTTTATTATAATATTTAAATTTAATTATAATTATTATTTAAAGATTACAATTAAATTTTAATATTATAACGAAAAAGCATTTGAAACTAATAATGAGTTTTTGTTTAAACATTTGGATGTAGGAAATTGTTCGATTACTAGGTCGTTTACCAAATCTTTATCTTACTAATCTTTCTAGATCTTTATCTATTTTATACCCGATTTGATGTTCTCCCAATGTATGGTAACCCATTCATCTCGATCGGCGGCACTCTGTTGATGATAAAAACCCAAGGCATGCATAAGCTCATGAACAATAACACCATGATGAACACATCCTGGATTCTGTAGATTTAAAACCTGCCCGTGACCATGACGACCTACCAAGGACCAGCATCCTGACTTTTTCGATTGTATTGTCACGTAATCATCGTCTGTATCTTTGTAAGGTCGAAAACGCAAACAAGTTTTTTCATGATACTCTTGCATAGCTTCTTTGATTAATTCAATTTGGTCCCTATCTGTGAATGTTAATAATTAGAAGAAATTAAATTTTTCAAATTAAGAATAAATCTTTACATATATATAACAAATTACTAACGGTCAATTTCAACATAGTTTAACATTGATCTGATTTTAAAAAAGTTTTTTTACCTTCTAATTCTACTTTTGGTAAGAGCGATGCAAATAATATATATAATCTAAGGTAGAAATTAATATTAGCAATGTTGCATGTAAATCTAGAGGTAATTTTTTTGTATGACATCTGTAATTATAATTCTAAATAATGATAATATTATTTGTTATCGCGATTATAATGGAAACTAAAGAAAAAAATTACCAAAATCATCTTCTTGTATGAAATAAGGCACGACACCGCCAGGCCATCGTGTTGAAGCGTCTAGAAGACCATTTTTCCACGATGGACTATCCGGATGAATCATTATATCACCTTCATGTAAACCGCTCAATTCCCAAACATTTTGTAGATCATTCGGACTCCAGTATTTTATGCTATTAGCTGCAAGAGAAACAAGAAAACACTAACGTTAGATTTTTAATCATTATGCTCTTACAAGTAAAACGATTTCACTGACGATGAGTAAAATCAATTTTTATTTTAAAATTGAAATAGCTGCAAAATTGAAATTGTTAGAAATTAATTTACCAATTTCCTCGTGATTATGCTCACTGTCGAAAACTCCATCGAACCGTGGCTTAGGCGGTATGGAATGACCATGAGACCCACGGTGACTTTTGGCTGATAATCCCGAACCAAGACCGAATGCTGCGAATAATAAGATTATTTGTGTTGAAACCATTGCGTCTGTTCTGAATAGAGCACTGCTCATTGTTAGTCTGACACTGCAAGATTCCTTTCCTTTCCTTATATACGAAACCCTTATCCATAGCACGCTCACTAGCGGAACTTTTTTAGACATTAGATATGCAAATACGAAGTTTATCTTAGGGGGTTTGTGTAAGAGTCGCGCAGCTCCGGAATGTGGACGTTTCTGTCTTTTTTTCTCAGTTTTTCTTCAATTCGACTTCTTTGGTACGTATTATATTCTTTAGTATTATGTTAACGTTAGTTTTGGTTCTCGATCAGTGGCGTCAATAATTATTGTCATATTTTTCTGTTGTCTATCGGTTTGAAAACTATTTAGGTCGAAAATACAAATTATAATCGCGGACATAGCCTGAATATAAATTGGACAGCTTATCTTCTC
Organism: Monomorium pharaonis; assembly: GCF_013373865.1. Classification (NCBI taxonomy): domain Eukaryota; kingdom Metazoa; phylum Arthropoda; class Insecta; order Hymenoptera; family Formicidae; genus Monomorium; species Monomorium pharaonis. Next base: position 28,503,203 of record NC_050470.1, on the reverse strand, counting down.
GTTGACTGTTGCGACCCAATAGCGCCAGAAAATAGGTCTCGTGGCAAGCTCCGGTAGAATTATCATGATAAGTTATTGTGGTGTACATTGAATGCTTTGCATAAAGGAAGCTAGGTATACACGAAGCAAATATAAATGAAGACCGTTTCCATAAATGAAGATTATCTCCATATATACAAAAGAAAATTGTAAATACTTTTTTATGGAAACATATTTTTAATTGAATAATTTTGTGATTAAGCTTTCGCTTAAAATTTAGTACGGATTAAAGATAAATTATGATCTAAGATTAGAAATAAAATAAAGTAAATTTGCACTCTAATTTTTGCCATTCTGCCTTATTCTAAAAATCTTTTCAATATTCTATTTAATATTTAATATTTATTATTTAATCTAATTTGCATTAGCACACGAATAGATTTGTTGTTTACCATCTTCTAGCAATTTATTTGATTTTATTTATGTCAATTTAATATGTAGTATTATATCTCAAATACTACATATTAAATTGACAAGTGAGTATCAAATACTCAATTAATAAATAGCTAAAATTGTTAATAAAGTTTTTTTCTTCTAAAATAATTTATAAAAAAGAATTATCTGCAATAAATTCGAAATACAGAGGAGTAAATATTTTTAGCCGTGTTTCATATCCAAGTTTTCTGTACAATTTTTACTTTTTACATAAGTGCAGCTATACAGAAGGTTCTTTGTCTCTGACTAACATATGTAATTATGAAAAAATATGGCATGAGTTTTTTCTCTTCTGACTCGTTCGGCAGATTATTTATCGCCATTCTGAAAACGAGTAACACGACAGATTTCGATAAAGCAACGCCGAGAAAAAGGCGCCTGATAGGATCTCCGGCCTCGAGGCGACGACGATTCACGGATGTGGGTCAAAATGATTCGGTAGCCGGCCGCGTAATTCAGTACATCGGTATATTATCTCTGAATCGTTCCGTGCCTTTCCCTCCGGATCCCTTCGCCGCCATGTCCGAGACCTGTCCGCAGCCTCCGTCTCTTTACTTGGCACACTCGAGGCGAGAAAAAGAGGCGTACAATTATAACAGCACGGAATTAACGATAGCAACTTCATGATCATGTGCGTCAAACGCTGATGCACAAAATGGTCTAGTAATTTTTATCTTGTAATAGAGTAAATATTAGACATGTATTAGATATGTATCGTGATCATTGGTAATAATCGCAATACATATCTAATATTTACTCTATTACAAGTTAAAAATTACTAGAAATGTTATCTTAACGTGAAGAATATACAAAATACAGCACTCTTATTTTTAAATAAACACAGAAAATTAAATACTTGAATAAAAAATGAATACTACGCAAAATAATTTTGGCGTAGATCAATAGTTATTTTTAATTTAAAAAGTTACTTAAAATTTTAACAGTCGATTCCTCAAAATATTATCAATTCTGTTTATCGCACTTGTGTTTTTAAACTGTTTTGAATAATTATTATACTTATTATAGTATTATACGTGTTACATATAATATTCCTATTTAATTAATAAGAATATCTATTTGATTTTTATAATATTTAATAATGTAATTGAACATTAATGAACACTATTTTTCAAATTAGATAAATATGATCTAAAATCACAGAAACTAAACTCGTACAAAGTAAAGATATTTATGCACTATATCTCTCTCATTTCTAATTATGTTGTATATTCTTTTATTATTTAAGTATTCTGTTATTATTTAATGTAATTTGCATATACATTAATAAATTTGCCGTTTGCCATTTCTACTTATTATGTCGATTTTTATCGAACAAAGCAAACGTTTAATGTGATAATAGCATTGCTAACTATTTCAAAGGAATCAAATTAATAAAAAATTTCAATATTTCTTAGCTCGTATATATTTCTAAAACAACGTTTTGATCTCTTCTCCTTTTGCACATTCCATGAGTCTGGGACAAAATTGTGCGATTTGCAGGCGTTCGCACGATTGGCTCGCGAACCGGTCTAGACGTTCATTAGATAAAAGCATCGTTTTAATGTGCGAACATACAAATACACCGCGTATACAAAGTCACGCCCGAAAATCTCGCAAGTAGGGAATCGAAGGCAAGGTCAATGTCCGTTCTAGATTCGGGTAGCAACTCCTCGTAGCCTAAATTCTAACCGGACTTCTTGGAACGTAAGCGAACAAGAATGACTCTTTCTCGTTTGCTACGGGGGCGGGGGAGGAGGGGCGGAGGAACTCGTATTTTACAATCGTCTAAGGTAGGAAACTTTATGTGTGGTTTCTGAGAATCTCGTGTCTCTATTTTTTCTGTAAATAATCCACCACCCCCCATTCTCATTGTGAAATATTGACTATTATTTTATTATCTCATTTTGATTTTATTCTATTAGATGACTGTGTTTACCATTTATTTCGCTTATTTCTTTTCTTTGTTATCCTAACCGGGTTTTGCTTGAAAAGGATTTTTCGCAAGACACTACTTTTCACAAAAATCATTATTATAACTTTAGATCAGTTTGCGCGGACTAAAATGCTAATTCTTAGATGGTGACAAAATTTTGATATAATCCCCAATTAATGATTTATAATCAAACAATTATTGAGATTTTCTTTTCTCTAATTTTCTACCTTTATATGGGATTGATTTTATGGAATTTATTTTTAATAAGCATTACACACAAATATCTTTGTAGATTATTAATCTGCATGTATGCATTAATATTCGGTGCGCTTACACTTAATGTTAGTTGTCAAATTTTTCTTTAATTAAGATAAATGTTTCTCTTTATTTACATCTCAAATTGTATAAAATAGTAATATATTTTATTATCGAAACAAATTTATAAAAGCTTATTTCTTTAAAAATTATTTCATTCATTAAGAAGAAAAATTTTATTTCAGATTTGAAAATATGTATACTTATTTAGAGAGCAATTTGTTAACAAATATACTTTACATTTTCGTTAATTAAATTTATTATTGTCTGTGCTATCGTCTTGCATCTATATTTCATCGAATGCTACAAGGCGAACAAAGTAACGTAATCACACGAAAAATGTACGACAAAGCAGAGATCGAGATATTCGCGCGGGTGCAAACGAGTGTATCGGCTCAAGAATACTACGCGGCACGTCATCGTTGTCATACTCTCGTCGGAGTCATTGTGCGGGGTGAATTCAACGTGGCGTATGCAGCACGTGACTTGTCTAACGAGCGATTAGGTCAGGCGAATGCCTGGTGGCGCAAGAAACGTGAAAGATTTCTAACGATCGTTGATCGCATTAACAGTTCCTTGCTCCCAACGCGCCGAGCCAAGCGATAGTCACTTAAACGATCGTTCACCACGCGCGAAATCTCTCGCGAATGCACGTGCTACTCCACGTGGTCGCGGGTCAACGAACTGCAGTCTCTCTTTCCCGATGTGGGAGCATTCGGCGCGCTTTTACCCCATGCCTTTTTTAATATGCTCGAGAAAACGCGCGACACAAAGCACGATTTCTGGAAAGATGAACGCAACGATTCTACCGAGTTCCTAGCAAACGAAGACTTGTTATCGAGATCGCATGTCAAACGTTAGAAACAAACTGTGCAATTAATTGCATAATCGATCAGGAAGTTGAGACGTAATCTTACATTTATCTCTGTTCGAGCTGAAAGTGTTTTTTTCTTCAAGGAATTTTTTAACTGTAAAAGATTACTACTATTAGCCACATTTTCTTGATAAACGTTACGCAAATATATCTTTCACAGATCGTCACGAAACGCCGCGATCATTAACATTGTAATAAGCTAAATTTGAGTGTGATTCCACATACGGTATACCTCGTATTTGACTTCTCCTGCAATGTCGCTGTCCGTTCATTAAAGTCACTCAATACTGTGTACGTAACCGGTCTTCAACGTGGGGAAGTTATCCCGTGAAGTTTCACTTGTACAACATTTATTTAGTTCCTCTCCTTCGTTTTTCATCTTTTTTTTTTTGCGAAAGTTTCGGCTTGCTCGAATTACGCCGGTTTAACAACATAAGTACACGTTTCGCCTTTGTGCCAATAATGTAAAAGTGACTCTTTCTTAAGAAATAGATAGAGATAGTAGAAAAGCGCATCACTAATACGGCAACTTAAATTGTTAACATGCATGCTGAAATTTTATCGCGTAAATTTAGTAATTTAGTAATTTTAGTATTAATATATTTTTTATATCGATAATTTGTTTACGCAGACTGATTATACAAGAACTGACAAGCTCTGCTCTTCATCGATTTTAATAAAATTTGTAGTGATTGTAGTTATAGAAGCTTATCAAATGAACATCTATAATGCCGTCTCCTCGAATAGGTCTTAGAAGCAGAGAACAATACATTAGACAGAAATGAAATGTAGATCTTCCGTGTGCGCAGTCGGTATATACTATTTTAACAGCTCAACAAAGAAAAAATAATAATCTCGTTCTTACGAGATGTAGCAAACGGAAGCCTGGCAAAGGTAGGATGGAGATATTTTTAGGTGCAACAGTTAACCTCTTTATTCTTCTTTACGATCGTCGGACACCTTACTTCTGCAACGCGATTTCCTTTCTTCCTTTCAGGCCTGATTGCCAAATAAAATCGACCAATGACTCTGAACGAGGTGCCTTTTCAATCGCTTGCTTTGTGCCTACCCACCTGACACGCTACCGAACGACGCGCTACTTTTTAGATAGCAAATTAATGTTGTTTATCGTCATTTTATGGTCCACTGATTAATGCAGAGCACATGCAGATACTTTAAATATGATAGAATAATATATCAAAATAAGAAGAGTGAAATTCAAAATAAACTTAAGTAAACAGCTTCAGTTTCATTAACAATAAATCAACATCATTCTAAAAGTTTTGTAACAATTAAAATATGTAGAGTATTTAGCAGAAAAAGTATTATATTTTTTACTGAAACAAAATGAAAAATTTTGTGCTCTTTGTTTCTTTTGAATCAATCTTCGTTACACAGCTATTCTCATAAACTAATAATTATCTATAAATTAATGTACATTTATATTAATTAATTAATAAGTCAGTAATATCTTATTCCTAAACCCAATTTCGAAGTTAGCGTTATCGCGACGAATGCATTCCGATATATGCTGATGTTAATAATTCAGCCGTCTACTTTCACAGTGCGTCGCGAATGCGAATGCGAATGCGAGCGAGAACGACGCCTATAATTTCGCGTTTCCTATAATCATTGTTCGCGCCGGTTTCGGCAAGTAGCACCGCCTTGTTGATTTCCTCGCTGATCTCCAGACACGGATGAAAGCCGAAATCGTAAAGGATGTTTCGGCGCCGCGTATCTCCAGGGCTCGGTTCTGGGTCCCCCGTGAACCACTGACCCACTGGAACCACTCCGAACCATCCGGACCAACAATATATTTCGGTAGTGAGTAAACGCGGCGAACAGCGCGAACGTCCTCGGTTCATCGACCCTGATCACCGTCCTTGTCTTTCTCTTTATCTTACTCTCATTCCCTCTTTCCTTCTGCCATTCTCCCCCTCCGTTTCGCCCCCGTTCGCTCTTTGCCTCCCTCTTTCTCTTTCTCTTTTTTTCTCTCTCGCCCCCCTGCCGAGTCCTCTCTATCCCTCCTCCCATCTCGCCAATGGATCCCGGCGGCTTTTAATGCGATCATATTCGCTATCGCGATGGACCATCGTATTCACCGTTTCATTATATGCATTTGCTCTGCCATCGTTGAAAAACGCGAGACAAATCGGCAGAATTGACTCACATAAGCTGATTTTATTGGGGATTTTATCGTATAATGATTAAGTAACATGACTCTGGACCGAAGATTGCGCTAGATATAATCTATGTTATATTTCATCTTTATTAATTTTTGAATCATAAAATAATATGAATCTTTCTTAAAAATGCTCATATGTATGCTACGATTAAAGTACAGGACAAATATCAAATTAATTAATAGACATGTGCTCAACAGATAACAATCTGAATTGTCTAATATATGCATGAAACTATGCAATAGAAATTGAAGATTGCGAATTAAAGATTAAAATTCAACCAATCAAATAATAGTAATTTTAATTCGTTTTGCTCTGATCGAATTCTAATCTCCAATTCGCAATTTTCAGTCTTCAATGCGTAATCTGATACTTTAATTAGATCATGTCGATGTTATAAAGCTACATAATATATTTTCTGATTTTCTCGTAAGAATTAAATAATCAAAATTTTTAACTAAAGTGCGAATTTTATAACGGAATCTTCAATTATTTTAATTAATCTTTCGCCTCATTAGAGATTTAAGAGATTTTAAGAGTCTAATCGACGCAGTAGGAAAGTGGTCTAACGACAGATATTAAGGACGGACAGGTACAAGATATTTTTTGTATTAGCGCGACGGAGGAGGTGGTTAGTACTCGCGAGCACGTGGTCGATGGGCCGTTATCTAGCGGGTCGCTTGAAGCCCTCTACTTTGTGGAACGGTCCAAGATCACTACAGCATTAAACCTTCTTTCTTTCCTTCCCCCTTTCGCTCTTCGTTCTCTTTTCCTCTGTCGTTCTATCTGTGTCTTCTTCTCTCTGGCCCTCTGTCATCCTTTCCCTCTTTCTCTCTCTCTCTCTCTCTCTCTTTTTCTCCCTCTCTTCCTTCCATTCTCATTCCAGCCTTGTCTTCTCTTGCTCTTTCGAGCAACGAGCTTCGCGTTCTCGAGTCGGTCATGCACCTGTGAGAGTGAAAGTGTCCTCTGTTCTGCGCCGCGCGTTTCTCCCCCCGCGCTTCATCAAACCACCACCTTCGGCGGCCACTACCTTTCGATGACCACCACCTTCCGCGACACCTCCGACGACACACGCTGCCCATCCTCCACCACGCACGATCCTCAGCCAGCAACTTGTCCCGTCTTGTCACATTGAGTCAGGCTCCCGCGTGCAGCGAAACGATTTCTTTCTGTGGATTTCTTCTTTTTAGACGGAGCATCAAACAGCCTTGCCCCGCCGCAAATTTTTCGACTCTAATCCTTTTTATTTATAATCGTTAATATTTATTACAGATTATTTAAAATATTTAAAAAGTATACGTTACGCTATCAATTTGTCTGGTTTAAGTTTTATCCTGATTAATGAGCTTTATGAAATTATTGTTTGTCTGAAGTCAAAAGATTTTATTGCTGAATTTTATATTTTATAATAAAGTTATTTTATAATAATAATACCTAGTGAGATTATTTAATTTTATATAAAGAAAGACATTCGTGAGCATTTGCTTGATGTTCTTAAAATTATATGTATTTTATACATATTATTACGCATTTTTGACTTTTCTATCGAATTTATCTGTCCTGCTGCACATAGAATGTTTTCATCGAAATTCACTTTGTGTATATATTTTTACCATCATGTTCTCTAAGATGCTTTGTGCTGACGTACTGAAGATAAAATAATAAACTCGCATAATTATCGACATCACTAAATTAAAATTTAAAAATCAATTTACATGTTGTAACAAATATTATTAATCACAAACATACGGTAAATTACTGTCGTAAATTTCGAATCATTAACATGACATGTTAATTAGGAAGTTAGAGATTTATTATTTGTTGTAAAAAGATTGTAAGGAGATGAAACATCTTGCGGGTGATTTGCGTTTTCTTGCATTTTCTTGTTGCAACGCAACATTTTTTTCTTTGCATTGAGAAGTGACTTTACGGACTATCTCTCGTTATACTTACATTTTTGGAAGAAGGAATCGTTTTTTTCTCTTTTAGTAACTGTAAAGCTTGTCCCGAAATTTTTTTAAGATTTCTTTTTTTACTTTTTGTGATAACAGAATCGTTTCCTAACGGATTGTATCAGAGAATGTATTTATTGCCTTTACATAAATTTTGTTCTCTTCAAAGATATCGTTGTTTAATATAAGATATTAAAATTTTGAAAAATAATTTGACTAAGATGTTTATCTAATATATCAAAAAGCGTCGAAAATAGAAAATGTTGGAAAAATATTACATTGCTTAGACAGAAAAGCTCACAATATTTTTTATTGATAAATATTGCTTCTAATATTGAAAATTGGTGATAAAAATTTAATTTTATCTTTATATAAAAATATTTTAGAATAAGATAATATGAATGTGTCACACTAAAATGAATATGCAGTATCCAAATGTATGAATATTTTTACTTGTTATCTAATTTTAAACTATACTTGAGGAATATATATTTATGACATGTAGTAGTTGTTTATGGATAAATAGAGGAAGATAAAAAAGATATATGTGGTAACGATAGGAGAAATATTTTGAGAACCTCTGCCTCACGGTGGATCAAATGACCACGGGCCAATAATCTTCGATCTGTCGTTCATTATCATAAATTCGCATTAGAAATTTCGTTAATAGACAATATCGCGAGACCCGCATGCCGATGAGTCGGGAAAGCTTCGACTTTCGAGTACGTCGACCCCTGATGACCCGAAGCAATCGGCCAAACGTCTCGTTCATCCTTTCTACTGAGATCCAAATCATGATTTTACAAAATTATGCAAAATCGTATTTTTAAGTATTTCTGAGTGTTAAACTGAACCATTGTGCAATAACACAAAATTCTATAGATTATATAATATTTGATATATTCAATATCAAGATTTATTAGCAAGATTATATCTTACAAAAGAATTAAGAGCAAACAAAAAATTAAATAACTTTAAACTAAGAAGAGTTATTAATAATAATAAGAGTTAAAACATATTCAAATTTTACAAAGATATTTAAATGTAATGATAGAACAGTTTGTGAAATTTTTAAATTTTGGTAATATTTTGAAATATGACACATACATCTTTAAATACATATTTAAAAAGTACATATTTTTAATGAAACAAATTAATGCATTATCAGATAAATTTAAAAAGTTTCTTCAAGAGCTTCTTAAATCACTTGGATGCAATGTATGATTAAATGAAATTTTCTGTTTGTTCTTTTCTTTTATCGACAATTTTTCAATGATTATGAGAAATTAAATTTCTCTTATTTCATTGTTAGTCTGCCTTTTTTTTCAACATACCCAAAATAACGCCCAATCTGCAATTTTGAGCATCGCTGCTTTCGACGATCCGGTATTCTTTCACGGTCGATTTCACGCGTTCGTCGTACCTCTCGATTCGAGATTCAAGATTCCAGATGCCACAATGGAGGAACTTTCTTTCCGTAGTCAGCATTCATCGTGTAATCTGTAAAAATATTTTTGAATTATTGAAATGCATGTTACACAAAATATTATTCATAATTACTCTTCTTTAATGTAAGATTATTGTACTAGTCAACAAACAAATGAAAAATAAGTTGATAGCCAAAAAAGTAACTTGATATAATTACATTTAATGATATTTCAATCAAATCTGTCAAATTAGATCTAAAAATGTTAATTAATTTGCAACTTATTTTTTTTAAGTTTTATCGTTTCTCTTTAATAGTAATTTTTACCGGTGAATGTTTAGCGACTGTATTATTCTTTTCTTCGCGATTTTATCATTTTCTAACACTACCTTGAATTCGGCTGCAAACTATCGCAAAAATTATTTCTTTTATTCATAAATCGAATAATATAAAATAACATTTTGTTTGATTCAAGGCCTGTTATTTGCCCACAGACTGTACATTTATATAAATTGTTTCCGCATATTGCAGACTTAAGTGTCTTTCGAATTAATCGACACAGTATTCATGTATTTCACGAATGAGACAAATTCAACTAAAGGAACTAATATTTTCAAAATGTGGACAACTTTACGCAAGAGAGCCTAAAGGCGTTTACACGGCGTTTTCGCAGCGTCCCGAGAAAACGGCATGTAAAACGGGGTGTACGCAGACAGTATCGCAGCTGCAACGGCTGGTAGCGTTGCGTCGTTTCGCGAGGGGGGAGTCCGAGCGCATCACGCGTTTTGGGTGTCGTAACACAATTTTATAATTCCGCCGCGCTGCTTTGCCTACCGCGGGGCCAGGTCGACGACCGACCAACCGTGCGTTCCAAACGGGGTACAAACGCGGTCGTAATACGACCGGTCGGTCGAGTACGCGCGTATGCGCGTACGTAAGATCGACCGGCGGCGACCGCGTCTCTCGGTTCGGCCGACTCTCGATCGTGCGACGAGAGCGTGAGCGAGTGCAATAACGTGTACGCCCCGAAGCATGGGCTAATGTCTTTCCCCTCCCCCTATAATAAAACGGACAAACGTCGTTTGGTGGGGTAGGCCCTGGTTCCGCTCTCTAAAACCAACCGGTTGAAAAAAAAAAGGAAAAAAAAAAGCAAGAAACGGTCATCCACAGAAACGGAGGAGATAAACACGCCAAAGTAGGGAAAGACGGAGCTTATCGACTTCCCTCTCTTTTCGCGGGGCTCTTTGCGTGGCATCTCCCGCAATCCTCCGTGACGTCAAACTGGCATATCTTTATATGCTTATTATCTAGGCTATTATTTGATAGTCTAATAACTTTATTCCGAGAACTAGTCCATTTTTTCCGAAACAGAGAACAGTTGATAAGACACAGGGATTAGTTTCGATATTACATTTCTCTTTGTTTCATATCGCTGAAAAATATAAAACTTTGAGCAAGTAAAATTAATATTAATGTAACGTCCCGAAGAGGCGAAATTTCGCGACTTGCGATCAGAGACGTAAGTACTAAAATTTACTTCTTCTGTGGATGAACAGTATCAAAGAGGAGAGGGCAAGATCGGAAGAATAACTGCTCGTTAATTTACAAGGAAAAAAGAGAGATTTTTAGAATTATTCTCCTTTCTCACGTGTACAAAATTTCCCGACAACAATATGTAAATATGAATTTTCAATTTTTTTTCTATGCGCGATATTCGTTTTTTGCTGAGCTGGGACAGATGATGAAGTAGTGTTCGACTCCGTGAATTCGATTGAACTCGCGTGTTTTCCCAGGAGAGTCGGCGCGGGAGCTCGATCGAAGAAGAAGAGGAACATCCTTAAAATCAAAGTAAGTGTAACAATAATTTTTCTGGCTTTACAAGATATCGTCTAGATTAACATCCTCATCAATACTATCACTTAAATTTATAATTCTTTTGATAATTTATTTCAGATAACTGGGAAAATTTCAGGTAATACAAAAAAATAACATTTGTATTCTCCAATAAGATATTTTGTACGGATACATTAATTTATTAATAAATTGATTATTATAAAAATTATTATTTGGTAATATGTAAAATAATAATATGTACATATAAAATTATATTAAAGTTCGTCACGTAGAGTTTAACGTTGTTTCAAATAAAATCTTTCGCAATTTCTTGCCGTCTAGATTAAGTAATAACAATTCAATCTCGCCCTCGATCGTGCCCCAAAGGACATTGATAAAACATGACTCACAGCCTCCTCGAGCTCGTATACATCGCGACTTGCGCTCAAGCTGTCTCATCAAACGTTAATTATGCGCCGTCGTTATTACGATCAAGTTGCGATCTCATTCTAGTTCTCACGGCGACGGAATTTATGATGCGGCCTAATACGAATTGATAATGTCCCTCTAAATGACGGAAATCAAACGAAATCACCCGTGCACCTCGGACGACCTCGAGGGAAGGCGTTGACATAGAAACTCGACCGTTTTTATTTACGCCGTGAGGAAAGTGCACGATTCTTACGAGCCGCGACAATCGTCCCGATTATTCCTTGAGCGCGATCGGTGGGTAGATGCGATGAGTGATGCACCGGTGCGATGTAAATTCTTCTTTTTTTTTATCCATTTCTGGTCGCTATCACGCTATCGGCTTCTATTTGCGATCTTACTTACGACGTCGCATATTACAGGTAACTTTACACACGCGTGCAACGATCACGTATTCTCATCCCGCGACGTATTGACTCGTCACCGTAGGTGCAGTTGGTTTCACACTATTTATAACTTTGTTAGTGCACATTTTGCATATTTTAAGTGCGAATAAGGTGCAAAATAGTCACTAGAAAAGCTAACAATTTTCCATAATCGGTTTACTCATCGGTCTTGCAAAAATAAGGTTCTCTGCAAAGATCCTCAGCTCTACTCGAGAGATAACAGATTCGGATGTTTTATCTCTTTTGAATCCTTGTAAATTTTTTCGCACAAGTGACTAATAATTATCGCTAGTATTTGTCATCATTATTAATCTAAGTAATTATTAATTTCTCTTTCTCTTATTTTCTTTTCTGTATAATATATTAATTATAATTAAAACATATCGATTGTGAGTATTAAAATAATATTAATAATCGATATCCTAATAATCAGCACGTCTAAAAATTACAGAAATTATATTTTTCATTGTTGTACTGTGTGCGCGAATACATATGTTTATTTAATATTTTGTTGTATAAATTAGACTTTAGCGGTTGACCCGAACGTGTGTGTCTCAACGCAGGAACGATCCACCCGAACGTTATACTGCATTTTCGTGTTTAATCAATCACAGTCGGTTTCATAATCCCCTGCCGAGCCGTCGCGTCGTCGCCGAACCTAATTTTCGCTGGTCCTGTTCGCGCCCATTCGCGCCGCACTTTTACGAGGTTTCGTGCTTTCGGTACGATATGGTACCAGACGAGAGTCCTCGCGTGCATCTTACGAAACGCGTGTAGGAGGCGCGATGCTGGCACTCGCAAGCGAGCAGAAACCCAGAAACGCAGACGGGGCCGGTGCGCCCGTCTTCTTTCACGGGGCAACGAACTCGACTCTCGCATCGGCACCGCGGATGTCACTTGCTACGGCACTGGCCGAACCACTCGGAGAAACCGATCGATCGAGGTCCGATCCATTTTTTTTTCTTCGGAATAAGTCGGGAGGACTTCTTTCTGCGATTCCTCTCGGCGCCGCGATCGTAATCGATATCGTCACGATCCATCTTATCATAAGACAGCTAGAACCATACAGCTATTAATCAATTAGGTTTATGAGCATTTCGTTAATTTTTTTCAAGATTAATTATCCTTAAAACTGTTTTCAAATCCGTACGCGGTTTTTTTAATTCTGCGACTGGACCTCTGTTGCAATATTCTTGAAAATTCGACAGATTATGGCCTAGAATTAAAAGTCTGCCATTTGTATTTTGCATCAAATAATGAAAATTGAAAGAAAAGATGTATAAACAATGCAAAATCTGTTATTATCTTTCTTTCTCGCTAGTCCTTTTTGATTGAAGATCATGGTGATTTTGATGCATGCCTATGCATGTTCCACAGTGACGGTCTTAGCAAAGGTACTTGAAAGATATTTGAATCTGAATCTCTGGCACAAAAAGCCGACACGCAACTCTCATACGATGGTCATTTCAAATCACAGTATTATAACAAGTAACATTATAATATTTGTTATTAATTTGTTAAAAACTTCTTTGTTTGATTGTCGCAACCTGTTGATGTCAACGTACTGGAAAACAACATGTAACCCGACGACGATTGTTTTGTCCAAGGGGCAAACCTCATACGAAAAAAATAAACCAGCCTGCACATTCCATGCTGCAAGAAGGGCTATCACGCTCACCCTATCCGATAGGCAAGAGCTCCACGTAGATAGACGCTTTAGTAAGATCGTGTCTCACTGATAAGACACGACTCTGCGGTCGAAACTTTTACGTTGCGTTCTCTCGTTTCAGAAGCCCAGGGAATAAATTGTAGACGAAAATCTGAAATCCCGTAAAATCTTTTGTTTATATATGTAATTAATTTTTTTATTACTGCGATATCACCAATATTAGAGTGATCATAAAGTCTTTTAATTTTTCTTTCTGATACATTTAGAAAAATAGTTTGTTATACAAAGAATACATATAAAGTGTATTTTGATATTACCAATCAAAATTCTGATTAGAGTAATTAAATTTTTTATTTTTATAGCTAGATTTTATATTGATAGTTACACCTATAGATCTTCTGCAAATTATGCAAATTTTTTTCTCTTTGTATGTATATTTAAGATGCACTACTATTGTCAGTATTTTATCATTATTTCATGCATAAATCTATTCAAAAAGCATAGAACCTTTCTGAATACATGTTAAAAATGTAATGTTTAAATACAGCTGGTCAGTATATCTCTTACTCGAATGCAATAAATATTTCTAAAATACTTAAAATCGTGAGTAAGATAAAAAAACAGGATATAAATGTCAAAGAATCGTCAGATTGCATATTTAACGAGGAAGCTAATTTCTCCTGACCTGACTTACAGAAACGGCTGAATTTGTTGATGATTAAACCCGTTTCATAAACGACTATTCGATTAGTATATCACGCTCACGCATCTGTGTGATGTTCTTCTGCATCGATAAAATATGATACTTACGTTACTTATGTAATTATGCATTTCTTGAAGCAAGACGGAATATTGTTATCGCAACATGTCATCTCCAGAAAAAAAATAACCGCCGCTTTTAAAACCGTACAGTACGTTCGACTTGATAGGCAGATAATACACCCAGACAATAACGAGTAATAACTTTCGGCCATTTCCATTTCTTACGCGTGATTAAAGTAAGTTGGAAATGAGTTTTCCAATTTTATTAAGTAAGCTCGTCGCGGCGGTACGGCGACCGATGTAATTTTACGTAATAACGTCACTGGGCTGCCATCAATTATCATAGCTTTGGGGAATATTTTTCTTCTCTCTCGCATGCCGAACACCGGCACAATGACGTGGGCCGGGGTACAAGAATCGTGAAAATAGCATATTAACGAAATTAGCATAAGAGGAGAAAGTCGCGGTCGTCGGCCGCACGACCACGTTCGCGCGAGTGCCGAATCTGCGAATTCTCGTGCGAACTGACTCTCGAAGGAAAGAGATAAAAAGCCGGCGCACATAACTCGTGTGAAATCCCCGACGCGTACGAGCAGATTTGTAATTGACACCCGTCGAAGAAGTCAATCTGATCCATTTCGTTCGTTATTCATGCACGTGTGAGAAATTAGCGAAAACCTCCTGACGGAAACTATGGAACTCTTAGACAACCTCGCAACGATTTTTGTTAAGAAGTATCACGAGAGATCAACATAAATTTCTAATCTACATTTTATTCATTTATCGTAGACTTTACGTTTCAAAACTGCTAATTCTTTTTTGTATATATTTAATATTTATTCATTTACCTATAAGTTACGTGTAAATTATATTTTTTATAAAATATTGAAATAACACAATTACATTACGTTAAAGTAACATTCGGATATATTAAACTGTTTTTCTACTGTGTGTATACAATAGTTGCAGTTTGGTGCATTTCATAATGCTGTTCGACTTATGATCAATTCGATTTATGATCAAAGTCTTGGAAAAACGAGATATCTGTATTTAGATTTTACATTATTAAATATATATGTTTTTTTATTTATTTCCAAAATTGCTCTTAGAACTTCAAATAACAGGTGCTAATCGTAAGGAACAATTTTCTGCTTATCCATATCATTGGCCAAGTAATGTTCGATGTGGTAGTTTTGAGAAAGTCCGTAAACAGTCGTGTGTTGTACCGCCGGGCAGATCTCTGTACGATCTCCTTGCAAAAACAACGATTCGATATCGGGATCTCGCGAGAGGGCGGGGACGTGAAACGTCGTCGGCGGTAAAATATTTGCGCACTCAAATTAAGGGGACGTTTGTCCACGAGGAGTCATCGACGCGAGCCACGTTGAAACGTAACATCGCGATGGAGCGATGTGCAAAGACGCACTTGCATAAGTGCAACGGCGCGGCGGAGACGCCGC
Source organism: Monomorium pharaonis (assembly GCF_013373865.1). Classification (NCBI taxonomy): domain Eukaryota; kingdom Metazoa; phylum Arthropoda; class Insecta; order Hymenoptera; family Formicidae; genus Monomorium; species Monomorium pharaonis. The sequence goes on along the minus strand of NC_050470.1, from coordinate 28,487,447 downwards.
GTTTATTTTGCAGCGAGGTGTCCACCGGTCGTGCAAACACTTTAAGTAGGCACAAATATCTAGTTGGCGAACAGGAGGCCGTTGAACCCGGGAGGGGAGCGTCGATCAGCTGGTCGCCGGCTACGTGTACACACATCGCGAAGATCGATGGTTTTCGACGACCCAATTTCCTGGCTGTCATACGGGGAGAGACGAAAGGATGGGCGAGGGGACGGGCGCGGGGCAGCCTATCGCACTTTCAAATCACGCACTCGCGTTACAGTCATCTACATGGACGGCAGCTTGCTAATTTGTTTTTACGCTTCCCCGTGTGTGTATGCTGCACCGCGCGTTTCGTCACGAGTACGTCGATGCCAATTACGCCGTGCGAATCGTACTGCAGGTCGCCTCGTTACGAGAGAACGACGCATAACATAAACAAAACCTATCCCACGCAGGCTGGAATCAGGCAACTAAATTATCGATGCCGTACAGGTATCGAGAAACTCCCAGCGAATTCGCACACAATTCTGGTTATCTTTATGACAACCTACCGGAATGTATGACGTACCTACTCTGTTGCGTTCGATTTTATTCGCTTCGTTTGCGTGCAAGTAACTGCATAGCAGCGCTTTCGACGATAATATATAATCATGACTGTGAATAGCAGTTTGAAAAATATGTAGTGTTTGTAAAGAAATGATATTAAATTTTATTGATGTTGAAGATCTCCATCTGAAATCAGTCTCGAATATCTTACGCTTTAAAACATTAAATATATATATCTTTAGAAATAATTAAAGTTCTGTATAATTAATGTTTCCAGATTTAACGGATTCTATGACATAACATGACTTACATTATTCCTGACAGGGAAAAGGAGCAATATAGTAGTATAAATGCGTAAGAGTAAATAAGCACGTATATAATAAAATAATTGGTATAAGTAGGTAAATCTCCAAGTTTACCTCTCTGTGAAAGTATCTGAAAATACGATCTGCCCATAAATCGCGTTTGCGTGCGGAGATTATGTGAAAATCGCGTCAACTCGGAACGCGGCGTCGTGCTTTCTAGCCGGAGAGAGACTACGAAGAAGATAAAGCTGCAGATCCGCGTCTAATTCATCGGTAGGGTGAGTCGCGGATATTCTCCTGAATGGAGCTAATGGCTGCGCAAGATGAACGATAAGAGCGAGCGCCAAGTCCGAGCTAATCCGCTAATCGCAACTAGCCACTGACTATCCGCTGAATGACCGAGCCGGTCGCGCTACGGAGGTGGTAGAGCTAGGATCGTTCCGCTTCTACAAAGGCGGGGGAGGCCGATCTGACCGATAGCACATGAAACTGGGTTATCAGAACGCAGCTCTCCTTGGACCGGTTACGCTTGATCCTCCTCCTCCTCATCTTCTTCTCCTTTTTCTCGTCTTTTTCATACCTTCGTTAGCTCCTACGCCCATTTGTCGCCGAAGAGATTGGCATTTCGCAGTTTCGCCCGATTAGAAATTCTCAAATTATTTCGATGATAGCAAGTAGACTATCTAATTTTGAGGATTTTTTTAAGAATTGTCACTTACCGCAATTTTATATATAAATTTATAATTTTATGTGTTTATGAATTGAATTCTACAATAATTGTAATTGTGTATCGTAATTTTTTATTGACATTAATGTATTTGTTAATATAATTTGCACTATCTGTTAACTAGCAAATAATTTTGCTAAAGTATCTAAAAATTTAGCTGTGTGTGTGTGTTAATAAAAATAATTTTTTAACGTAATTATAAAGAACTAATTATTCAAGCATAATAAGTAAAATGTTTTAATATTCTAGTAGAATTAGCTTGATAATCTTACATAATTATTTTATGATTCAACAAAATTATTTTTCGATTTGTATTTTTATATATCAAATTTTATATTAATTTGGTTAATAACTCTATTTTGCTGCAGTTTTAGGTAAATAACTTTTAAACAAGTACGTGAATTCAAATAAATGTTTGCATAAATATTTATTAGAGTTTTATTAATATACGTAAAAAAATTATTTTAATTTGTAATTCTTCTTTCTCATCAAATTTGCAAAGAAATTTACATAAGAAAGAAACAAAATAAGCACACATTTACATAAAAGTAAATAAAGAATTAAATAAATTTTAAATCAATAAAAGAATTATGTTCAAATTTTGCAAAATTACTTAAATATAGTAATAGAACAATATGAAATTTTTCAGTTTTTGGTCGTATTTCGAGATGTGATACATGTATCATTTAATAAAAAATTAATTAATTTAGAACGATAGTCGAGTTTTATATTTAAGTACTATCTTAAGATACTCATTAACCAATCACAAAGCCGTATTAGCATCTTAAGACATTACTTGAGATGGTCTTGAAATAAGATTCTTGAAATAAGACTATGAATATCGGCGCTAATTATTTATTACCTATTTACAATTACAATAAGATGATTTATTGGGCAATTGCGATAAATAAATGATTTTTTTATTTCAAGCTAATAGATATTACATCTTTATTTTATTACTTTGCAGTATTTAAATTGGTTCTTGAAGTACGCGTGCAGACAACTGGATTCGTTGCCCTCTGGCTGTGTCACCACCATCTCCTCCACTTTGCAAGGACATAAGATCTTTGTTCCAAAAAGACACTATAGAGAGATGGCGCGAAGGGGCCCTTGAACCTTGGCGATGTCGATGTTCTTCCTCTGTCTGGGACATGATCTTCGCCCATTCTTACAACTCGGATATATCTGGCGAAAGGTATTTTATTGTCCTCCATTTCCAAGAAGGACCGTAATGCAGTCTCGTATTTATACCATCCTCTACCTGTGGGGCAGTCGGCCATTCAATAGCAGAAGAATGCATTTCCCGCCAAAAAATTTTTTATACTGAAATGTATATAAATATATATAATTAAATACGAAATATATCCATATATGTTTATGTTAAGTTTTTTTGGAAAATTATTGTTTGATAAAAAAAAAATTATTGTATACTAAAAAGAGGAAAAAATAATACTAATTGATATAGTCGACTAAAATGGCAAATTTTATTAAAAAACTACTCCGATTTTAAAAACTTATTAGATTTTCTTTTTGACGATAATAATTATATAATAATAGTAAGATTATGGAACTAATCGTAAGATTAAAACTGTAATTACAACAATTACAACAGCTATTTGGACTTGTAACAATCAATTGAATTGACCGAAACTGGAAAGTGTTTGGCACAAAATTTTTATTGTCGCATAGTAAAATATGCAATATTTCTTGTGATAAGCACATATTATGCTAATTAGTGTTTTTTAAATCTAAAGTATTAACAAAGATAAAACTTTCTTTTAACTTAAAGGATCAAACGACTAAAGGCGACGGTACAATTTCGAAGAGGGTTGCTGTAGAGCGCAGATGTGATGGTGTGGTGCACGCCTCAAGTGAAGAGAAACGGCGATTCCTTGCAAAGGAAAAGGACCTATAACCTTGATACTGGATTCGTGTCATTGCCCGGATCGTTGCCCCGTAGTCCATACCTACTGTATTTAGAGGAACAGGTAGATCCTTATCCAGTCCCCCGGGACCCTCTGACCGGGACCTGCAGCTCAAGCACCTCAAAGTAAGAAATAATGCAGAACTTTTTTTAACATTGTAAATAGATACCTCCGTAGTTTCAAAAAGAAAGACAATAGCAAGGTAATTAAACTTTCTTGCGTCTGTATAATGATACTTTCTTCATTTCTCACAAAAACTTTGCATTACGATTAGTGCACGTATCAAGGACAAACGTTGCTGTTGCTTTTCTCATATTTTATTAATTTGGCATACATTTTGTAAAAATACAGTTAACAACAAAAAATCAATCAACGAAAATTATATTCTGTCTACATGTTTGAAAAATACGTTACTAATCTAATTCTTTGTTAATATTATATAAAATTATAATAGTTAAAAAATTAACTGATTAACTAAAGTGATATAATTATAGAATTAAATTTTCTGACATAATTCGATCTTATAATTTCGTGATTGATTTTGATCAAAGGTTTATTGACATAAAATATTTTGGTTCGAGTGTATTATAATCTTAATCATAGACTCCGGCAAAGACCCTTTGAATTAAACTATTGGCTATCTTAGAACGCGAATTTTTTTTAAAAGGATATATATTACATTAGATCTTTTTTATTCTTTTTCTCTCAAGAAAAAAGCAAATAAATACTTTTTTCGTAGAATTTTGATAATGGTTTTAGCACATTTAGAAATTATAACACCATTGCACTCCAAAATTCTAAGTTCCATTATTATATCGCATATATTCGCAAAGGCATAGATCTCGTCACATTCACAGATCCAAATTCGACAATTTCTCATAGAGTTAAAGAGACTTAAATAATTTTGTATATAATACCAGACCTTTAATTCTTATATAATATCAGAGGTATACCTATAGATATATAATATAGTAGTGAGAAGCATTCTTTTTTTAAATTACTGACATTAACAACGGATTTGCTTAAAAGGAAGATTTGATGAGAAGTATCACTAAATTTTAAGATCTACTGAGATCTTAAAATTAGTCATTTGGTACATATAATACATATCGGGCACATAAGAAAACAAATGAGAGAGCAAGCATGGAATGCATTCGATTACGAGGCCGTCAAAAAGAAAAGAGGGGGATGAAAAGGAGAAAGGAGAACAACGAGAAGAATCGCACGTTGGGAGAGTCACACCGCACCTTTGAGAGCTCTCAGAGTTCGTTAGTCTCTCTCGAGTAAAGCCGGCACAAACTGGACAAAAACTTATCACCATAGTGCCTATCGGCACCCATCTTTGCTTACCGCCCATTGCCTCGCACGCATGGACAGCGGAAAAATCCGTTTCATCGAACCCAGAGTAGTCGTCCTTAAGTCGACAGAAAAATATTTCATACCCTGGGTGCTTGTACTGTCTCACAGGCACGGATTTAGCGAATGCTCTCTCCGCGCCGTTCCGAGACAACTCTTCTCCCGATCCGTATTATGTGATCGTCTGCCCATTTAAATTTCCTCCGTCTCTTTGACACTTTGACGGGAGACTCTCTTTCGCACTTGGATCTGTGAATCGTGACGCGAGATCTGCGAACGACTCCCTTGCGGAGGCAGACGCGCCGAGGACATTTTCGATCACGTATAATCGATCATCGTGGCGATTGCAGCCCTGGGGCCCCCCGAGAGAACACCGGGGTTGGTACACCCGCTTATGCATTCTGCATTCAGTGCATTCCCCCTGCGTTCAATGTACGCTGTAGACGGTATCTAGATGGCTGCCCGATGTCTGCCGTCGCCGCCGTCGCCGTCTCACAGAGAGAATCCAACTTACGTTTTCTTACGGTTACGTACGGTAGGTGCTAGTACGATAGTTTTACGCCAGCACTTCAGGGTAGTCGATGGGCCGGTAGAAATTAAAAGCAGGTAGAATATTTTAAATAACGGTCTACAGTTTTCAAAGAAGGATAGACGGTCTCCTCAAAAGGTGCATCTGTGTTACCTGATCACGTGTTTTGTAAAAGCGTGCAAAATTTACTTACCTGATGTCTTTTTCAATGAAAAAAAACGCGGTTCTGAATGCTTTCGTTTTTCGAAGAAAGTGTAACAAGATGCATTGAGATTTCCGCGTCTTTCGCTTTAATACATTAAGAATAAACAACGTTCTCCAAGAATATCGAAATACTCCGAATACGCAACTCTGTTCTAAACTTGCGGGGGATTCGTTAAAGTCGTAATCGTTATAATCAATCTCAAGTACTTACGCACACAGATGCATTTCCAACTAGTACGATATACGTAAGATGGAAGAATGAATGTAAGCTTATAATAGACGGCATCTCTTATGCTTCTCGGATTCGCGAAAACCAGACTGGATGCGTCCGAGGATAAAACCATCGATTACTCAAAGCGGTTCGACGACTCGGCGGCGGCGCGGTTTAACGATCTCTTAACACGGGCAGCCATTATCTGGAGCACATCGATCACCGCGATTAATTCTATTGAGCTCTACAATTTATCTGCCGTGATCGGTGCGGTGCGACGGCCGACGTTGGAATTTCGAAACGATCGGTTGCCTCCTCCCTGTACCCACCTCTATTTCGCTCTCTGCGCCACATTCTCTTTCTTTTATTCGTCATCCCTCTCCTCTGTCTCTACCTGGTGCGATGACCGGGTTTAGGCGAGGTTATCAGCCGCATTAGAGACGACGAACTCTCACATTCTTCCTCTTTTCTGCGCCGAGCTTATCCTCTGTTTCCGAGCATTCAAAAGCGTTGAGAAAAGAAAATATTTATAAATAGATTATTCATCCTTCGAAAATTTCCATGCTGCCGCGACTAGAAAAGTGTGTACTCTAACGACAAAATAATTCTGTAAGAGAAAGGAAAGAAAAAACGACAGGGAGAACGGAGCAATCAAGTACAGGACGCAAGAGAATTACAATTATATCGTTGCAAATTTAACGAAGCTGATTTTACAAGTTTTTCACATTCACAGATTAATTTAAATTGGCGTTTCAGTGTATGCCAAAAGTCAAACCGGTTTTTTACACGGCGGTTGAAAATACTCGAGTTACTTTCGCTCGATCGTACGATAGGTACGAGCACGAAAATCGTCAATCGTGAAACCGTCTTCCTGGCGCCTCGCAGGAATCTCCCGCGTTTCGATATCAAATCGATCGCGTCCACTTCGTCTATCTGTACCTGCATGGTGCACGTTGTGCGACCGCGGGATCTTAGCGGCGATCCTCGCCGATTCAGCGCGCCGAGCCGAGGGAGAATGAACGAAACGCGCGCGGAGGGGCGGAGAGGCGCGAGAAACGATATGCAGATTTAACGTCGCGAGTGACCTTTGTCGGTCGTTGCACGTCCAGTCAGATATAGCTTCGGGTGCATTTGTACCTTGTTCCGCGGTGCAAAGGGATCTCGCGGAAGAAAGAGAAGGGAGTCACGCGGGGGTCTGTTACAGAGGCTACCGATCTCTCGTCAGCGGCCGTTCGCTTTATTCACCGAGGCCTGAGCAGCTAAAGAGTCGACGTCTGCCCTTCGGTCTCTCTTCCTCCCTTTCTCTCCGTGATCGCGCTATCACGCCGGCAGAGTTATCAATCGCCAGATCTAGAGCCTCTTTGGAAGGGGCTGAGGTGTGTTCTCCGAGACAACTCGCGAATTAATTTCTAAAACGGAAAACGAGCTGGTAATCTTTTTTTTCTTTTGAGCTTCAAACATTTCTCTTTTCGAGGCGTTAAATTTATATTCGACAAAAGCATAGAAAGATACTTTCCCAATTTTTTATTTAGAAATTGGTCTCCAAAAGAAATTGCAGATTGGCCAGACATAAAATTCTACCTTTCTTCCCAGTGTGATGCGTATCTCTCTGACGATCCGAAAATTAAATCATTAATTCTCGGCGAGTTAATACGGTGTTTTGGCAGTCGCGTGTTATCGGGCAGAAGTAAGGATGCGCGGTCACGCGATTGGATGATTGAACCATTGTCGGTAAATGCGTGCCTTTGAGGAAGCTTAACGGCAATGTTGCCAACTCTTGCTCAATGTATTCCGTTAGATAGTTAGTCTCATTCTACTAGATTCTATCAGGGTTTGTATTTTTGAATTTTGGCGTATAGGTAATTTTTTTATTGTAAGTAAAATTATACTTTATATTACAAAGTAGTTATACAATGATATATTCTCAGGTCTTATATTCTTTCTTCTTACTTGATAACTTATACCTATGAGTAAAGCAGTAAGACTATAGCTTAATAGCTACTGTACACATGACACACAGAAACGCGGAAATTATGGAATCGGCAAAAAGCGACGGGATGGCCAATCAATATATCGTTTTTCCTTACGAGCTGTTTATTGGCTATCGCTTCGCTTCTTGTCGCACGCGGCGAGCAACTCCACGTTTTGTGTGCAGGAGTTAACCAAACGAATGTGCTTTTCCATAATTCTAGTAAAAAATCTTCTAGAAAAACCACCCACTAGCCACCAAATGCAATTTTTACCTATCATATTAAAATCAAATTCTACTAGTTCTAGTGAAAATTCTACTGACTTGGCAGCACTGGCCGCGAGAGGCCGGCTATCGTAGGCGGTCCGATCGTTGATAATTACACGGCGCGTTCGTGCAATTATCATCAACGTGCCTCAAGTTTCCGAGTGCGTGCGATCGTAGGTGAGCCCCGGGTGCGCGTTTCGTTTACCGTGCAACGTGCACGATCGATCACGTTTCGGCCTTCTCCTCTTCTTCGTCATCTTCTCCCGCAACCTCCTCTTTCTCCTTCGCACAATCCAGTTCGTTTTACGGCGGAGGGAAAGTGGCGCACCCGAGTCATGTACTATCGCGTCCGGCATTTATGATGGCTACGCGAACGTAAGTAGCCTCCTCGCATAGCGCACCTTCATCGTACGTACGTACGCATGATTTATCTTCGCAGGCGCGCGAGCGGATCTTGCTTGCACGCGCCGAGGGCGGTTTGCGTGTATCGATTGATCGCTTCACGATTCATCATCTTTTCTTCAGAACAATTTGACAAGGCAATTTTTATATCATTCTACATTTTTTTCTTTTTGATTAGCGACAAGTCTTCAAATTTGTCAAAAAATTCTGTACTCTGTAGTCATTCGACACGTTTGAAGAATAAATGTTTGCTTTGCTTACACTATTTGTACTCAGCATCTTCGCTTTCTCTCTTTCTCTTCAACGCTCGAATATGTATAATATTTATATCGTTTTAAGTGCAAACGTTTTTGGGAATTTTAAATAACACGAACTTAATGTGTTACACGACAAATAAAATATTAGGTCTATTTATGTTGCTTGCACTTTTTACACAGAATCTTTATTATCTTCTCTCTCTTCTAATATATATATTTTTCTTTTCAAGTGCAAATATTTTGGAGATTTTATGAACAAATCTAGCATTAGGTAGTAGTTTCTAATAGTTTCTAAAGAATTCAACCGTTTCTTACTACCTTGTCTTTCCAATAAATTGAGGAGCGTGAGGCACCTCTGCCCAGACTTCTTCAAGCGGCCAGTAGGTCGATAGGAAATTGAGCTCTTCCTCTTCTTTCTTTATTACATTGCTCTCGCTTTAATTCGAGCGTTTGGACACGTACCAAATAAATTGAATTCGGTCCGCAGAGGCGCGATCGACTTACAGACTTGCACGTGAATCGCGAAGGAGAGCAATAGTTCTCACGTGAGCGGAGGTGAGTGCACACACATTATAGAATGCTCGTAAGGTGAGCCGAGAAGGCCAGTCGCGTGTATGTAAGGGCAAGGGGTCGTTGCTGGTTTTGTATTTGTGGCTGCGTGTGCACAGAGATATTAGGAACACATTTATAATGTTCTCTCACGACCATAAGTGCAACTTATGAGAAAACTGGTTTTAGTAACGTGAAGTTTTTGTTTACTTACGGTAAATATGGATGTATAAGAAAACGCAATATTTAATTGGATTTCACTCTTAGAGTGTCAAGCGCGTGCTCAATTAGCTCTAAGATCTTTTTCAAATAAGCAAACTGCGTGTACGTGCCTTCTAGATGTCCATAGTATCTATTTGAATTGTATCTTATTGTGTTATATCGGTTGCGACTTGATTCATAAAAGTTAAAGCAAAGTAAGTACCCGTCGATGGTTAGGTTCGATTATTTTGAAATTTTTCTACGCAAAGAATGTCAAAGGCATAGGCGCCGAATGTGTAGAAATTTAAAAGATATTCTGTATTAAAATTGCTAAAATCTTTATTTTTATATATTTAATAGCTATATGTTAACATGTTACATAGCATATTAAACGTTGTTTAATTTTTAATTGGAAAGATTTTTACGAATAAGTATTTTTATTCTTGATCTTTGTATTTGTACAACGCGTATGCTACTCTAGTGTCGTTGAATAAGTATATCATGGAACAAATCTTGCTGTCGCAGCATTGAGAAGTTGTCATTTGGTAGTCAAACGATCCGTGGATCACATTCGTCAACCGCTTGGCGACCACATTTAGCTCGATACTGTGGTCGATGTTACATCGCGTATTCTTTTCTACGGTATATCTTTTCCCCCAAAAACGACAATTGTACGTAATCTACATTTAGGTATTTATCCTCATCTCCATTTATGCATAAATAATAATTATTTATATGTTCCTTTATATAAAATCGCGCATACCTTCCTTTGCTTGCTACAGATTCGAGTTTCATAATTCCCGCTCAACCAGTATTATAATATTATTCAAGACGGGCGTGGAAGTCGTGGCTCCTATAGCTCCTGTGGTCAAGAGTTTGGTGTTCGCGGAGTTCGGTAAGTTTGGCTCAATGCTACACTTATTTTTCAAGTTTTCACACAACTAACGTTTTATATAATTGTTATACCTGCCTTTATATTATACCTAATACCCTATATTATACCTAAGAATACCTGCATTTTTTAATCATAACTCACTCAAGCAATATAATTTATGTGATACATAACATACAATAACCTCTAAAATTGAGAGTGAAACTTTGGCTGCGCTCCCTTTGGCGCTTACAGCGCTTATGAGCAGCGTTCCCAGATTCCAAGAGGGCCCTTATCGTATGCATTGCGCAAAATTATTGTATTTAAACAAAAATTATTGTATTTAAAAATATTTAAAAAAAAACAAGCATTTACTTTATACATAAGTTCGTAATCAATATTAGTCATACCAGTTTTATCTTGTTCATTTAAAAATGTTGTTAAAATTTAAAAATCAAGAACTGTGTAATTAATAAAAAAAATACAAATAAAATGCATCTAATCTAAAACTTTAGTCTAAAACTCCTTATCGTATTTGTACGATAATTTTAATCATTGTACGATGTACGATAACACTTTGCTATGTATGTACGTAAAAATACGATGTTTCTGAACGCAGTTCTGGTGAATTAGTTATTAATGCTGATTGCGTAATCTATAGCCAATTACAGTAGAAGAAATGAATGCCATCTATAAGAATTTTTAATAAGTCAAATATCATTGTTGACATTCAGTGAGTAAAAATAAATAAAACTAGATTTATATTAATTTGTGTTTGAAAATTCTCAAATTATCATATTTTCACGTACGATAGCAAAGTATTATCGTACATCGTACAATGATTAAATTTATCGTACAAATACGGTAATTATCGTACGGCTGAGAACGCTGCTTGTGAGCATCTCATTTGTCGTTTAATATTTGACAAAGCACCAAAGGAAACGCAGTCTATAAATTTTATATAAACAATTATGTAATAATTGTATTTCGATTGTTTCTTCAAAGTTTCATGCAGTTAACACTCGAAATTGTTAATGCAATAAATACACCCAAATGTATCTATTGCATTAAAATATTCATTAATACGTTGATTAATAATTTGTATCAATCGAGCAAAGTTTTCACAGCTGTGGAAGCATTCCCATCGTTGTCCGGGAAATTTAAAACATTTATTATCCATTAGGCGTGAAAGGGTCAACTTTAAACGTCGCGGAACGGAATAAAAATACGAAATGCCATAATCGTTATAGCGATGGTACTAATGCTTATGAACATTAGTGCAAGTCGAACCGACGCGACGGCGGCTGTAAAAATCTCGCCAGTGCACCATCGAAAGTAAGCTTTCTCGACGCCGGCTCATCAGCACGTGTTTGACCACGTGTCGGCCTATATCGCGTAGTCGTGGCATGGAATCGTTCCTTATCCTCTCCGCGATTGTGTACGTGCGCGTGCCTCGCTAATGAGATAACTTTACACAAGTGCGTGCGCTCGCCGTAGGCGCAGAGAAAGGTTGGTGCTTATCATTCGTTTCGAATGGCCGCTCTGCCATTCCTGGAAGCTGGAACCGCGTTCTCTCGATTACGAACGTTCATGATCATCGAGGGATCGTCGCTAGGTGCATTCGCGTAATTTATTACATCCGCGTGACTCTCACGCGAGAGGAGGATTCCCTTCGCGATACGCGATAATGACGATCCAAATGATTCGATTATAAAGTCATTATTTGTTACGAAAACGACCCTTGCCTTATTCGTCGCTTCGTGCGCGGCTGTATCTGTGTAAAACTTTCACAACGAGATAAACATTTCGAATCTTTCTTTTTGAAAATAAAAACAGAGTTGTGCCGTGAATTTCAAAATTACGTGTACATGAATTATTATTCACACCTTTTTTCACGCAGCCAATGTCAACAGAGTCAATTATTATAAATCAAATAAGTGATTGATTTCTTTGAATTCTATTCTTGCAAACTGTTTTACACAAGAAAAAGTTTTAGACTAAAGTTTTAGATTAGATGCATTTTATTTGTATTTTTTTTATTAATTACACAGTATTATTAAAGATTTGTAATACTAATATAGAAACATGTGTTAATGTTTCTTTTTAATTATATTTTGCGCTAAACATATATGTATAAATAAAAAAGTATACCATCACGTTTACAAGTATCATTTTTTATTTATGTGCAGACGTAGGCGACGTAGCATCGCATTTATACTACTTTCTGCGCTTACGATGATAACCCTTGTTCTCATCGGCTTATCTGTCATACTTTTCGTGTATGCTTTCCGTAAAAATAACAAAACGTACCGACTTCCACCTGGACCAATTGGTATCCCGCTGTTGGGTTATTTACCATGGATTGATCCAATACGCCCGCATGTGTCGCTGACTGAACTAGCAAGGAAGTATGGTCCGATTTGTGGGCTACGAATGGGCTCTGTATATACAATATTGTTATCGGATCCACAGCTGGTAAGGCAGACCTTTGCCAAGGATGAATTTGCCGGCCGGGCTCCATTGTACTTGACGCACGGAATAATGCAGGGATACGGTGAGTGAACTACTTTTCTTATTATTAAATAAAAATAGATCCGCTACGAAAAGAAAGGAAAGTAAGAAAAATAATAAATTTCTAAGGATCGTAGAACAAATGATGAAAAGAAAACTGGAGAAGATCCAACATTTAGCGACAGCAAATTAAAAACTTTTAAAAATAACAACTGAAATTAAAACTTTTAACTACCTATGTAGAATTTTATAAATTGATGCGAAAAAAAGGATCAAGGTAGTAGAATTTAATTCGTCAGTTTCCACTATTATGTTTTTATTTCGAACAAATGAGAGTGAAGAAACTTTACATACTTGTAAGGGGTTATTAAGATTTAACTGCGCTTGATCTGTAATTTAAATAATCTTCGAAGATATAAGCCCTCGCAGCGTACAGTATTATATGTTATGCACGTGGCGAACGCGACTCGCCAGCAGAAGAGATAACAATGGAGCGAGATGAATAGGCACTCATGAAAGGGCACTGCTGTCATTAGGACGTAACGGTTCCTCTAACGAATGAAATTTCGCCGTGGGCCGACTAACCTACTAAACAGCTGAAACACATATCTGTCGTTCGGTGGTGTTTTAGGATTCACAGAAAAAAAGGAGGATGCTGAAACATCTTGATTGTCCCGCGGAAAGAGAACGAGGTCGAACTCGACGTCGGTTTTCTCGCAGGATTTAGAGAGCTTCCGGGTGGCGATGGCGTTTGTCCACCCGTCGTTATCTTTGTAATCGTAAACCGCCGACCTAAAAGTATTCTTCCCGAACGTTAACCCGACGTGTACGCACAGTGAAAGTCACTTCGTGAAGACCCACGCCCGGGTGTGAACGAGAAATGAATTTCTTTCGGCAGCGCATCCGTGTTTGCGCCATTCTAACAGCACTCGAAACATTCCCGCGAAGTCGTTAGAATACGCCCGAAAGTTAACGTGTCTCAACTCTCGTCCTGAAGTCTGAGCTCCGAATTTCTCCTTCTTGCACAGAACTTTTTTATTACTGCTTGCCGAAGTTTAGTAAGTGGCGATGTCAAATTGTGTGGCTACTCATTAATTATTTATGTGTCAACAACAGTACTTTTAATGTTTAAAATAAGTAATTAATTACTAATCACATATAATTTAATGTTGCCAATATTATATTTCTGTAAGGTGTTACACGAAACGTTTTAAATAAATATAAATACGCGAAGAACTTTGTACTTCATAAACCGAAAACATTGCTTATTATATTAAAATCATTTTTGGTTTGAACAATGAAGAGCTACCTAAATTAAGTATTGAGAAATAAAGAAACGTTATGTCAATATCGCCTAGCATGTGATGTAGTAAGAATTAACTGTGCAATGTATAAATATAATCGTGCAATTGTTGGAATTCGTTTGCGACATGTCGTGTCGGGTCTCGCGTGCGGCTCATCAAGGAGAATAGAGCTGATCAGCCTAATATCCGGATGGTCCCGTTCTCGCGATAACGAGGACTCTAGAGATCCAAGTGCCGTTACGATTTTCGATTTACGATCGAGCGTTACTGATCGCGGCGCGACATTTGATAGCGGGTCCTCTGCACACGGTCTCCGAGTCTCCGAGTCGCCCCGTTACTTGAGTTACACGGAGTCCCGTGGACATAATGCGTGATAGATAAGAGAGTATCGTGGCCACTTCTCGCCGGGCTTCTTTACTGCATATCCCGTGCAGAAATCCGGAACGCCTGAGCTTGGCGTGTCCCGTCGACGTACACGGGATACATCGGAAGTTGCAATTATATACCGCTTGTCGCGAAGCTGTCGCTAAGTCCCTGATTTGCGCAGCCTTTGTTTCCAGACGAAAACAGGGTTACTCGAACGGTCGTAAGTTTCGCCCACCGCGTTGAAAATTCGCCGACAAGGCCACAAATTCCATCGTCGTCGTCGTCGTCGTCGTCGTCGGCGGCGGCGGGGGCGGCGGCGAGCCGAGCTGAGCGGAGCGGAGCGGAGCCGGGCGGTGCTGCACCGTGCCGTGCCGAGTCGAGCGGGACGATAATTTCACGACAAAGTGTACCACGGGACCCGATGGTACCTTTACACCTCGTTTCGAAAGCTCCCATTCTCCCGTTCGCAATCCTCCGCCGTCTTCGGCGCGCTTCCCTCCCTCCTTCCCTGCTCCCCTACGCCTCCTTGTCCCCGCACTTTATTTCGTTCTTTCTTTCTCTCTTTCTTCATTCCTTCTTTTTTTCTTCTCCGATGCCCGGTGCATACGCGCGCGTGTATGTACGTGAGCCTTCGGCGATGTTTACGAGGCGCCATGCCTCCAAGTCAACGGCCCCGTGATTTCTCCATTCATTTCCTTCGCCGCTATCGCCGCCGATCTTTTACATGTGCGCCAATCTAGCGGCGCGCCGATAAATACTCGCGTGCATTACAAGTTGATCGCGGCATCGACCTCGGATACTATCACGAAGTTAAAGATATAAATTCAGTTATCTATTACAAGTTTGTACATTATTTTCGTAATAAGTGACGGTTCAATACAATTTGTCTCTTCAAATTTACATAAACTTACTTAAATATTATATTCCGTGTCGTGATAATTGTAGGTGAATTGCCCGTTCATGGTTCACTTATCGTAAATCTTAAAGTAAAACTTTGAAAAAGTGAAAATTGAACTTGTATAATTAGTTAAGTAATTTGTTTGATAAGAGATAACAAAATTGTTTTTATAAGATCGAATAAGAAGTGTTTTTTATTATTAGTGGCAAGTTACTCGAATAATTGCTCAATTTTCACCCTTAGAATGACATTTCACTCTACGAGATGTAGAGAGTTACAATTACGTATTCACGCATGATAACAGAAATTATTTTATAATTACGCTTCTTTTATCAAATATCAAACGAAGAATTTTATTTTCTAAATGAAAAATCCAGCATGAGTTACCGATATAGTATAAAATATGTTAAATAACTATAATTATTAAATATTAAATAAATTTTGATTTAACATAGTTTACGGATTAAAATTATAAACACGTATATTTTTATAAATCATAAAAATCTCTTTAATTCATTCTAACTCGTAGTCATATAGATAACAAATTACTCTTGCTTTAAAACATTACTTTTGGAAATAATTTATACAAAATAAACTATGAAAAAATGCAGAAAAAATGCGACAATTTAAAATTCAAAAAGAAAGCAAATGTGAGACACAGGCTATTTTAATTTAGGCGACGCGACGAATTCGATGTACGGGTCAGTGCAGCTACATCCTTCGCACGTGCAACCTCGCGACATTGAGACGCTTCTGCTACCTTTCACAAGACTCCTGCGTTTGAAGAGTCTTCCTCCACTCCTCATGGACGCCCCTCCAGGGTATTCAGGAAAGATCCTCCCGCCGTAGATTTCCTTTCTTTCTCTCGATCGGATTAACATTCAGGTGGGGATTGTAGCCACGCCTCCGTCCGACAGGTACTCTCTGCAGGTACATATTTGATGCTGAACTTTCGCTAAAGTTAGATCGAGCATTCAGCTCGGCACAGGAAAGGGAGACTCTCTGAAGTCTCTAACGCTTATTCCAAGTAGTGAGGGCTGGGATTAGTCAGACGAGCACATTGCGGACCATTACTACTTAGACGCATCACCATGCGTTGAAGTCTCTGAATGAAAGTGACGATAGAAACGCATTGTTACTACCGCGTTTTCCAATACAGCTTGACAAATGCTTTTTATTACTTAATATTTAAATTTCATAATTGATAATCAATTAACAGCCTGTAAAAACAGAAAAAGAAGGTTGCATTTACATATTATTACAACACATTTGCAGATAGCAATAAAAATATAATAAATAAATGTAATATAATATATAATTGTGTAATAACATAAAATAAATAATATATTAAATGTACTTATTAAAAATATCAAAATTGTTATGTTAAAAACTGGGATAATTATATATTCTGTAAAATTTAATTTATTTTTAGCAAATTTGATTACAACATATATTAAATAACAAATATTTAATGTTACACTATTTGTAAGTATAATAACTACTTGTAATGGGCATATTAGACGATATATAGAATCATTTGTTTAATGTCGTTATGCAGTGATTGATATACTAATTTTTTAAATAACACTAGTTTACAGCTGAACATTATTTTAAACCAGATAAAATGTTTTTAAATGTTTAAAATAACATTGTAAACTAAATTTTATCAGCATGTTAATATTAAACTTTGTATTTGTACGTATTAAACTTTAATTATTTTAAAAATCTGACATACCGTTGAAATTTAGTTTACAGCATTGTTTTTAGTACTTTAAAATCTATAAAAAACACCTTGTTTAATTTAAAATAATAAAACGTTTTATGCAAACTAATGTAATTAATAGTATCTTATTAATTCCAATGAATAAATTAAAACAAATATAATTGTTTGCGAGTCGCCGCAGTTATTAATGCATATAAGAGAAAAGAAAGATTTTTTTAAATAAATAACAAAAGAATTACATTGAATTATAAAAGAATTATAAAATGTATAAACGTCTTAGTCTTTTGATCTTAGAATTGGATCTTTTTCATTGGAATAGTCTATTAGTAAATGCATGAATTGATGTATAGTTTCTTTTTCCGCACCTACCTTCAATATTATTAATGATTTAGTCTCTTTTTGGGTTCTTCATTCCTAAGATTTTTCCATTTTACACAGACAGTAAAACATGGAAATTTACAAAGAAACTTAGGAGTTTTTGAAAACCTGCCTCTGTGACTAATCTTGGCTGCCTCATCTCTTTGTATTTCTACCTAAATATGCTATTGTGACCGTGAAATTTTTCGTGACATATACACTCAAAAATTGACACATTTGGAAATGAAGAACTTAATAAAGTATTTAAAGAACCCTTAATAATATTGGAGATGGTGCGAGGAAAACTATCCATTGAAAAATTGAGCTATCTTTCTTTATACGTTTCTATATTTTACTGTCCGTGTAAAAAATCCGGATCGCATCATTTCTTATTATCTCTATTTAACGATGACATTTTTTGAAACTGACCGTGAAAGAAACAATATTATATATACCGGAAATATACCGGAAATTGACACATTTGGAAGGGACTGAAAGAGAGGTTACAGTAATTTATGATGTTGAAGATAGGTGCGAGGAAGAAAACTACTTAGCAACGCATATATTTCCTTAAATTGTTACACTGAAGAGAGAATTTAAATTTATGATCGAAATGATGTTTGTATATTATCAATAGGTATAATTCTTTTGTAATTCACTGAAAAGAGATCTTTTTTTTATCTTACACGTACTAATAATCGTGGCGACATAAGCAATTATATTTATTTTAATCTATTTTTTTAGAAACATAATAAACATAGCGTATATAGCGTGCATAGCACTTAGTATGGCCTCGGCATAATTACATTACAATACATACAGCTACGGACTTATAGAATCTTGTAAATAAGCATAATAATCTATTGATATACATATATTTTTATCCTAACACTATTATTAAATTACAGATATAATTAAAGCATTTATTTAATAAAAATATGCGTGCAATCCTTTCTTAAAATTCATAATGAAATTAGTTAGAAAAATAGAACAGCCTGAGGCTTATAAAATATCCTACATAGCCGTATTTCTAGGAATAGCCTTGTTCCAGGAAGTTATTCTAGAGAAACCTATTATAACGAGCAAATGCGATTAAAGATCGGGGAATGGATAAAAAGGATCGGAAATACCGTGAATACCGTCGGTTAACGGAGAATCAGGTAACGCGGTTCAGAACGATCAGCAAAACGCCGGCGGTGCGAGTCAAAGTATTAATAGGCTTCTGGGAAACGGACCGAAAGTGAGAGTGATGTTAGTCCTTATAAGACAAGTCTACCGGGGATACCAGGAAATAATCTACTGTTTCTCGCATTTAAATTAAGGCCTAGAATATTTGCAAAACTACACGAGGCATGCAAAATATTCTTTTTTTTTTTTGTTGGGGACAATTTATTTTATGATACGTTAACAGGAATGATATATTGCAAATAAAGAATATTCGGTTGTTTAGTGTCTTTCTCATTTGAATCTAGAGAATTTTCCTTTGATATACGGTTTCAAGAAGATATTTTAAAATCTAATGCAATATCCTCTAACCATGCATGAGACACTAGACTGAAGATTAGAATCCTTTTAATACTAGAATTTCCTCTTCTCTTATGAACCTAATAATAATCTTATTTACAGCATTACATATTAATTTTAAATATTTTAAAACAATATTTTTTACTTTTAATCTTATTATTCTTGTGAAACATTAATGAAACATTAATCTAAATTTACTTAACTAGAATAAAAAATTGGACGTTACATTATTGAATAGAAAGTGATAGAGATTTTTTTTTAGATTTTTTGATAAAAAGCCATTTTTTCACATTCTATTCTTCTCATTTTTTATTCATGAAGTAAGTGCATCTTGTTCACGAGAAACACGTCACCTCGCAGTAGGTAGCAAAGTTTCATATTCGCATGCGCGGGCTCGCCATAATACATGATAATCGTTTTGTGCCGCAAGTATCTTGCATATACTTTTATTTCAAGAGGTTGTTGGATTATTATAAGACAATTTCCTATAGAGAAATTTATTTTTGATTATGAATGACGCATTAATTTTTTTAAAAAGAATACGTTTTTCAAGAGGAATATACTTCATGTAAGATTTTTTTGTTAGATGAAATGCTTAGAGAAATTTCCCTCATTTATAAGTTATAATATTTTTTTAGAGTGTAGATTTTACGTAGACGTGTAGACATTTCTCGTAATGTCTCTATAATATACGATTTTTTTAAATAACCAAATGATAATTTGGAAATACAATTGCAAAATAAAAGATGTATGTCACTAGGAATGAATTTTATTTCTACACGAACTAATATTATGTATGTAAGAATAAAAATAAATATCGACAATAATTAAATAAAACAGTATGCCAACGTAAGTGCGATATTCACGATATAATGATAATTCACGTTATTAATTCCAGTAATAAGTTAAAGAGTCAAAGATATCGTAAGTTGCTGAAGCCGATTACATGACGACACCATCGCGATTACAGCCTAAGTTAGAGAGCGACTGAGTGTGGGGGCCCCAGTTTGTCGCATTACACCTTGCATTACAGCGAGGGTAAGGTGCGCCGGTGGACGGCGGAAAGGGAGGAGAAGAGGGGAGAGAGAAAGACTTGATCTTGGAAAATGATAGATCACCGCCACTCTCGTTACCGCGGTGCATCGACCTG
The DNA here is from genome assembly GCF_013373865.1 of Monomorium pharaonis. Lineage (NCBI taxonomy): Eukaryota > Metazoa > Arthropoda > Insecta > Hymenoptera > Formicidae > Monomorium > Monomorium pharaonis. The sequence goes on along the minus strand of NC_050470.1, from coordinate 28,467,313 downwards.
TAACGCGGCGATCGTCAAAAGTGTCTGAACGATGCGACGGCGTTGGCCTTTAAGCGGGTCGACGAAACCTGAAATTCTCGACGTCCTTGGTGCTGCCGCTGCCATACAAACTGCAACATGTTGATGGCTAATTTCGGATAAAGAAAAAGAAAAGATTGCTCTGTCACGATTCACTTTTATGACATCGCGATTCGCTTGGTAGGATCCTTCGACAAAGACGACCGACTTTTGACCACTTATACCAAAATTGCTCGTCGTGACGGCGACCTTTTTTTCCTTCAGCGAAAAGATCACGAAAAGAGTCTTATCGAAAAAACACAGCTATCGAAGAACATACAAAAACAGAATATTATCTATAAGGAAAATATATGTGTGTATCTATGGAGAAATATTTATGAAATTCTAATCTATTCGATAACATTAGAAAGTACAATAAAGTCATTGAAGAATATTTTTGAATGAGTGAGTTCTCATTGAACATGTATTTCAAAGTATATCTATAGGTACATATACTTTTCCTTGTAATTATTATTCTGTTGTATGTTCTTCGATAAGATACATTAATGACTCCATTTATACTAATGCAGTTTATTTTTAATCTCTGTTTAACTTATTCTTTATCTTTCTCTGGTTGACCAGAATATAGAAGGTAAAGAGTAAAAGCTATAAATTAAACACATATAGAGATTAAAATTAATTTATGTTGATAGAAATGGACATTAATAATCAATTGAGAAATTCATTCATTCGAAAATATTCTTCACTGACTTGATTGTAGAAATCTCTCTCATTTATCATTAATTAATTATTATGAGTCTTTCATTATTATTTTTAAGCCAAAATTAATTCTATGAAATAAAAAAAAAAAAGAAAATGAAAACATCTAAAATTATAGTTCTGACGTTAGTATTTAAAAGAAATTTACAAAAACTAGAGTTGATTTATTTGTTTCCTGAGAGGCTTAAACAATAAGTTTTTCTATTGTTGGTTCAAGTTTCGCTTTTCCGTTCATCGTTTAATGAAAATCGATGTCTCAGACTTCTTTTTTCTAAATCTTCAATTGAACTGACATGGATAAGTTGATAGATTTTTAATTTAGTTGCGTAAGCTACTTCTTATACGGGCTCGCAAAGAAGGTAACGAGCAGAGGCGAACATTCGCCGATGATCTAAATCGTTATAGAAACGTCGCAGTTCCAATCGGACTTGGCATACCACAGCACTGACTCAACGGTGCAGCCAGGCGCGCGCGTGCAAAATAAACATTACACGCGAGAGCTTCCAAGTGACTATTCCCGCGCCTGGCTCATTACAAGCGCGTGTAACACTGACGTAAGACGTCCGCGATTTTCCTGCCAGCGGCTTGTTTTCCTCCTTCGAACGCCGGACTGGGTGTGGGTGGAATTTCATTTTTTCCCTCACGGCGCGATCCTGTTTTCCACGCGGTATCCTTGTCTTCTTTTTTCATTCTACATAATTATTGACGCATCTACTACTTTTGTATAGCTTTCATCGTCGCCGTTGTAGAATTACGTGATATACGAGTACACCACGCTCAGTCCGAATAAGTCTCAATTCCAAAAACTCGTTCATACGATGAACATATTTATAAAAGCATACTATCATAAATTAAGGTGTTTCCCCAACTATCGAGGAAAATATAATTTGTATCAATTAATAACTATATATTCGCAATTAAAAGAAGTTTCGATATTCGCTCGCAATTTATGCTCGTTCAAATAACGGCTGTGTATCAGAGCAAAAATACGATCGCTGATTGCCGTTCGGAATCTTCCCGTTTTTGTAATGAGCGGTTTATTCACAATTGGGTAGGTTAGGCACGTCCGCGCGAACCCGGGATCGACCGTCGCTCGCACACGTTGTAAAGGACTCTCACTTTTATCGGTCTCCTTGAAGGAAGGTCTTCCGGTCGTCAGTTCTGCTCTGCATCTGCGGGGAGTTACAGTTAGCTGCGCAAGGACAGGCCGACGATCTCTCCCGTTAAGAGCGACAAAGCGTTGTGCGGACGACCTACGTGCTGGAAGGTTGTGACAGGTCAACGGTGCGAACGCTGACTATCCATGTAACGCTTTGTAATCATCTGGAGTTCTCTAGGTTTTTCGAATTGGCGCAATTAGTCGAAATGTACTGTACATACGACGCAAATCTTGTAATAGAAAATTGTTGCGAAGATTTCCATGAAAAAAAAAAGATATTTAACTATTTCCTGTCTCGTTTGATAAAAACTGAAATTGAATATTAATGCGATTGAATATCAAGATCGATCTCGCGTGTATTTTTTTCGCTCATTTCCATATGCACTGATGATCGATTAATGAGCGAATCAGCCAATAAGTTCATTATTATGTATTATGGTGGATTTGTCTGCGTGAAGGGTGACTTCACTACATGGCGCATTTTTCGTGAGCAAGCATTTTTTATGATGCACCTACTGGATGAATTACGCCATCGATATATAGTATACTATTAATCAATATTAGCCAATATATTGCCAATATATTGTGCTACTAGGATAATTGATAGTCAAGGAATATTGAAAGTTAATGGTTTAAGAATTTAGCTCTTTGAAGATCGGACTGCAATTCTCTGTTATTCTCTATTACCTATTATTCGACGAGTTGACATTGCAAATTGTTACTATTACTTAAAATTATAAATTTGTCTTTATGGCCATTGCTAATGATATTGTTGTTGAAGCAGTTTTAAAGTCTAAGAATTTGTTTCTCAGATCAATGTACTTCGCTAATTAATCTACTTTCATTAGTGCGTACGTATAGCACTCAAAAAATATTCTGCTATTTAGCGAGTCTCACTTGACTCGAGAGGATCTTCCTTTGATGCACGGTCTCAAGAAGATGTTTTAAAATCTAGTGGAATAATCCTTTCATACATAATTCGGTCGCGGACACTTGCGAAGGATCATTACCGAATAGTCACACTTTCAACCAGTCGACAAAGCTATCGTGGCATTTTAATGGCGCGCCATAAAACGCACGATCGATCGGTCGACTGTATTTGGACAGGACGACTATCGCGCGTCGCCTCCATCTCGCGCTGCACTCGTCGACTTTTTGCTGGTCGAGGTGGAATGACCGGCCCTGAAACGTTCAAAACGTGTGTATGCATTATCCGTCTCTCGTCCGGTTTATTTCTGGCGGTTCGCGAATTCGTGGAGAGTGCCCTTCTCTCCTCATCACGCCATGCCCATGCCCGAGTGATGTCATCCCCTGAAATCACCGCGGCGGGGTGTTTAGTTACGTAAGAATCGACCGGCAAGGAGAGCTCATTGTCCGTAGTCTTTCCTTCCCCCCTCTTTCCATCACTTTGCATCTGCTGTGCAGATGCACTCTGAGGCTGCAAAACAAGTGTGCGAACTACGAGTTAGACTCTCTCTCTCTCTCTCTCTCCCCCCCCCCCTCTCTCTCTCTCTCTCTGTGTGTGTGTGTGTGTGTGTGTATTTAATCTTTTCGAAAGACTGCCGCCTTCAGAGCTACATAATTCCCTCCTACTCTTTCCTTTTTAAACATTTCTAATAATATTTTCTTATGAAATGTATAACATTTTGCAATGTATAGAAGGTGTCTTCTTACATGAATAATGGCTTCCTATATGAATTAAGTCGCATTCGGGGCCAGTAATAATTAGGCGCATCACATCAAACTATTCGTGCATCATGACTGTTGGTCCAAAAGAATATAATGGGATATAACAACAAGGATATAACAAACATTCATGATGCACGAATAGCTTGATGTGATGCGCCTAGTTATTACTGGTCCCGAATGCGGCAAAGTCGAAATTAAAGCATGACAGAAAAAACAATTAATATAAAAAAAAATAATTTACGGCTTGCAATTCTGTACTTGCGTTTATTAAGTAAAAATTAAAACAGACCTCACGATTATTAATATTAGATGAAAGATAATTGTTACGTATTGAACTTTTTATTCTTTCAATTATTTATATAATTGTCGCATAATATTTTCAATCGTCGTTCAGTATTTTTCGAAAGAAAAGAAGCTTTGTAAAATTTAATTTCTGTAAAACTTTACGTAACTCTATCTTTAACTTTGTAACTTATCAAGGTAAAACCGAGTGGATAAAACTAATTAATTCTAAGCGAATAATGATCATACTCACCACAAGGTTGCTTTGCCAGGCCTCCTCCTTTTGTTGCATAGGACACTCGCGAATAACATATACAACAATCGCGCGTGGAACTAATTAGACTAATCTATAAAACTCATGATACGACTTCTAGTTCTTGGTCGAATTGTATCGTGGGAGTTATGAGAAAAGCCTTTTTAAAAGTCCATTTACTTGAACGGCACTCCCGAAGCAAACGTGCGACGCGACGAACCAGTTACGGTTCGTTTTTAATTAAATTGGTCGGCACTCCCGAAAACGCGGCGCGATGAACCACAATTGTACGATCGACGAAGCAATAAGTGCAATGGGTACAGTTAGCTTTTTCCATAGGTTTTCAAGACCTCGGGGTACTCAACCCTCCCACCACATCAAGATCGTACCCGTGGGAGAGAAGATTTCTTCTGAAAGACTATACAAATTTTAATTCACTTAAAAAAGAAAGAAACGAATACCGAGCATATATCAGTCTATCACTATAAAACAAAAGAATATGGATGCTTGAACAAGTTTTGTTACCAAAATATTTGACGTGTAATATGCATAGGTGCTATAGGCATATTGCCATAGATATTATAGAAATAAACACCAAATAATCTATTTTACATTTTATATATTGTCTGATAAGTGAACTTTATTGTTTTCTTTATTTCATAGAGCTTTGTTACAACTTTATATTTTAGTTATCTTAATTATCACAATAAGCGAAATTAGCTAATACAATTAAATATTTGTAACAACAATCAATTATATATCGAAGTAGATATTTCGAGATTCTTATAAAAAATTATATTAACAAAATATTATTAATGATTAGAAGATTGGGCTGCATGTAAATGAGCTGTTAAATTTCGAATTATTTAATAATTCACTAAATTCTCGCCAAATATTCTTTTTGTATATTATAAGATGAGCGAACAAGTGTAATAAAAAAAAAAAGAAAAAATGAACGGAAAACTATAACGTATAATACTTCTCTTTTATAAGAGATAACGGCGCGAGAAATCGTAAAATTTATTTGATCGAAAGTTTCAGAAAAAAGTATATGCTGTGAATTTTAATTCTTTTTACGAATGTTGATCGAAGAGCGAAAAGAGATTAATGTACACATAGCGCACCTGCGATCCCGGAAAGTTTTCTTGGCGTCATTTAAATACGACACTGACCTATCGACAGTGCTGCCTCTTAGAACAAGCTGCGAATGATAAATAGTATCGCAAACACGCATCGCGCGGTGACCTGTTTATACCCCAGCAGACTTTCATTATTTCTTCTCTCGACGCTCGCGTCGTTCTCGAGCGTGTAACATGACAAATTCTAAATTCTTAGAAATTATCTTCCGAGATATCCGAGTTCGTTTTCGTTTCTTGGAAACGGTCAAAAATAGGCTGAAAAAATACAGTCAAAAGTACGGTCAAAAATACGCTCAAAAATCACGACAAGTCCCATTCTCGACGACAGCGATAATATATATTTCTGTTCGTTTTGTAATTAATGTAAAAAATGTAATTAATAAGATTATCAATTCGTGCAGAAGAGATAATAGAATTCGAGATGCCAATCTGACTAATTGCAAAAAGATCGCCGATTTGTATTCCTGTGGCACGCCGACTGTAAACCTCGATAATCTCATTGACCAATGATCAAGATTCCGAGATCATTCTCGCGCCGGCGACACACTCGCGTGTGATCTGGCTGCAAAGTTGACGTAGCAGATGTACATAAGACCTTTATAGTCGTGGCGCAAATTCATAAACTTCGGTTCTGTTGTCTAGTCTCTTAAATAGTTAAACTTAGTGATCTTTTAATTAGCCATTATTACCTGAATGAAAAACACGTAATTATTAATTTTATTAAGCTAATCAACAGTAGAAATATCGACGTTTTTTACTCATTAAAAAGGTTGAGCTAATAATTTACTGTTAAAATAATGTAATTAAAAATAAAATACTTTATTAACGTAAAGGACATAATTACTAAAAAGTCAAAGAATTTTAAAATCCTCTCTTTTATACAAAAAGTATAATATTAATCTAAAAATTGTTAATAATTGTTCGATACTTGTAGTGTCAAGCACAATCGCATACAAGAATGAATTTAAATCGATTTCCGAGATTCCATATACATAATTGTCATTACATGCTTTTTTTATGTTTTCTCTTTGATGAAATAAATACAAAATAAATATAATATAAGATAAAAGTGAACACACACGCATACATACCGAAGAGATAGAGAAAGGGGTGGGGGAACTGGAAGAAAATGTGGACAATGGATAATAGTCTAAAGACAAAAGACAAAAGAGATCGAGCGGATAGCGTCAATGGCGATGAACACTTTGTCATTATCGCTGCCATACCTAATCAACAATCGCGATTGCTATTAATCGACGACCGCCGTGCCTGGTTTGTGCTGCGAACACGCGCACACCGAAGGGAGACGGTGAGTGGGTGCGGTGAGAGATTATTGTTTATTCATTCGAGGATTATCCTTCGGCGAGTTCAGTGGCTGCGCCTACTTACGGAATGACGGTAATCCTCTCGCTATTTTTTACACCCTCCCACCAACCGGCTCGCCTCCATGCGGCAAGAGGGAACGCGACGGAGGCACGTTCGGGTGGCAGCTTATTTATGACCACGCGATTAAGGTGCGACGAGGATCGCTTTTGTGCGAAGGAAGAAAAAAAAAGAGGAAAAGAAGGAGGAAAGAGGAAATTCGATGAGATACTTATTGCCGTTTCTTTATGCATTCCGCAGGCCTCATTGGCGCAGAGGGTGACCTCTGGAAAGATCAAAGAAGATTTGTAGCGAGATGCCTCAAGAATTTCGGCATGACCAAGTTACCTGGTGCCAGGAGGGACAAAATGGAGGAAAGGATTCTCGTGGCCGTGAACGAGTGCACGTCGGTAAGTTAAGCTAGAGTATTTAACACAAGGCCGTCATGTCACTAAATCTGCCCCTAAACGAGCATGTCGATGACCGAACATTTCATTCCAAAAGGAATATTCTATTCATGCAAGTTAACATTTATTTATCTGGAAATGTCATCGCATTTAATGAAGCTATTAATTTCTGTGACATTTTGATGCCATCGTTTTCGCTTAACGGGCAAAAAAACACTTATGTTGAAGACATGATATTGAAAGAAAGATTTTTTTCTCGACAATCTGTTGTATTAGGAACAAACATAAGAACACGTGAATTTAAAGTAATATGAATGTATTTTCCAAAATTGTTCCTTTTAATGCGTTAGCGAATAGTATACGGTAAATGAAGCAAGTAATAATGACAAGATACTTTCTTATTGATATTTTACAGGGCAAACGATTTTGTTAAAGTATCTAAAAATTTAGCTTGACATAGATTGGAAAATAATTTTGTGTTCCTTATATAAGTGTGTTTGAACGTCCCAATTATTTTGATGATTCAATAAAGTTATTTTTAGTTCTGTATTCAAGCTAAATTTTTAGATACTTCAGCAAAATCGCTTGTCTTTCGTAGAAATTAAAGAAACATACTATGGAAGAAGGTATTGATCCGATTGACATAGTTCATCATTTCATTGGTAATATTATGAACGACCTCGTCTTTGGTAAAGTTTACAAGGAGGACGACGAGGTGTGGAAATGGCTGAGACACTTGCAAGAGGAAGGAGTCAAGCACATCGGTGTAGCAGGGCCACTCAATTTTTTGCCATTTCTCAGGTACGACATTATCCCTGATCCTTCGATAATTCTTCCTGTTGATTTGCATATTATGATTTGCACCTCGCTAACGAAAAGTAAACTGCATTACCGTGAGGAAAAAAACTGAGTAAATTAATCTGAACGATTAATTAACACGATGATGTGACATGTGAATGATTCATTCGGCGTTTGTCATGCAAATGCCGTATTTTTCATCAAAAGCGATATTTTTTGTGCGATAAACATAAAGAAAGATATATAATTGTCTTTTTGTATGTATCTGTTAAAAAAAAATCTGTTTTAAAAAAAGTAGCGCGAAAAACACAGTTTTAGTTATGTTTAATCATTAAGTTTTGCATTAGAAAACTGTCGTTAAAACATCCTTAATAAAAGATTGTAATTATAAAATTATAAAATAATTATAAAATCAGATTAGCTTATTCTAATAATAAAATGGATGTAAGATAATTATACCATTAATACACGGATATTGTGATAGTCATAATTTCACAGTTTTATCTTCTTTTATATATGCATTTTTTATTTAGGTACTAAATTTTTTCAAGTTTTAAATTTTTCATAATAAATAATGAATGAAAAAATCAACACAAAAAAGTATTTTAATAGTTTGTGAAATTAAAAAAAAATACAATTTTTCCTTCAACTTTGATACACTGCATCTTTATAACCAAATTATTTTGAATATATGATCATAAAGTTTTTGTGTCTTGAAGAAAAAGTATTTTGTTGATTGTTTAGATTTTTGCCACAATATGGCAAAGTAATGAAGTCACTTATTGATGGCAAGGTAAAAACGCATCAATTATATCAAACAATTATCGATGAGCATCGTGCTCGACGCGAGAAAACGGATAATTTTCTAGCGGCTTTCGATGAGGCAATGAGTACCAATGTGAATAGTGGATTCTTTACTCAACCTCAATTTTACCATCTATTAGCCGACCTTTTTGGTGCAGGAACCGACACTACTCTCACAACTTTTCGTTGGTTCCTGCTCTTCATGGCGGCATATCCGGATGAGCAAGTACGTTTGTAAACTTGAATTTATATTTTTTAAATACATTTTTTAACCAGTGTTCCTCTCAATGAAAAGTTGTGAGTACCCATAGTATATTTTCTTCGAGATCCTTGTTTTTGTATAGAAAATAATTCAGAATGAAATGAACGAGTTACTGGGACAAAAGCTGTCCACTTTGGAAGACAGGCCACGTTTAATTCGATTGGAGGCAGCCATTGTAGAGACACAAAGATTGCGGAGCATAGTACCGGTTGGCATCCCTCATGGAACAATAGAGGTAATTATATGAGTGAGAGAGAAAGAGAGAGAGAGAGAGATAGAGAGAGAGAGAAAGAGAGATCTTAGCACGAAAAAATATTTGGAGATAGTAAGACAGGGAAGGAAGAATAAGGAAGATGTTAAGAATAAACGGTTAAGTTTACGCAGTTTTGCTTACGCAAAATTGAAATAGAAATATTCAGAATTCTTTGCCTTCAGGATACACAAATAGGTGATTACAATATACCGAAAGGCACCATGGTTATTCCGCTACAATGGGCTATTCATACTGATCCCTCATATTGGAACGATCCGCACTTATTTAAACCTGAGAGATTTATTGCTGAAGATGGAAGCCTCGTTAAACCGAAAGCCTTTTTACCGTATCAGGCAGGTAAGGTTGGGAAACGTAACAACGGAAACAGCGGAGGTTTTGCATGATATTAAATATAGGCTTTATATAATATGATAGGAAAACGTATATGCGTCGGCGATGAACTAGCCAGGATGATATTATTTCTATTCGCCGCAAGATTTCTTCAAACATTTGTTATCTCCATACCACCCGGAATGCTTATCGATCTGGAGGGAGAGTGCGGAATTACTCTGATTCCGAAACCGCATCGCTTGATCTTTACCCCGCGGGAATAAGCTTGTATACATCTGCAACTTTTTTACATATATGTGTGCTATCACGTTACATAGGATAAAATACATTTCAATTTTATGAAAATATTATAACATACGATATGCTTTATTTTTTTTTTGTAATTAGGTAATATGCATGCGTTTTTATTAAATTACATAAAATAATTGATAAAAATCCTTATCCTTTATTAGCTCCTCTGTTCCAAATTTCAATTATACATTTTAACTCTGAGGTGGAACGCGCTGATGAGCTTGCTGATATATATACATATATATATACACATAAATTTTAGCAAAAATATATTTTATATATAATATATTTTATTTGATAAGGATTGTGAAACAGTGAAAATTGTAATTGTAACAGAATTTCTGATAATACAATTACAATAAAGTAATAATGACGCATATTATTTACAAATTTATTTAATACTTCTGAAAATAAAATAAGAATATAAAAAGTACATATATTCCAACTACCATTTTTAGTTATCTTCAGTAAAGGAGAATAACATTTAAGAATATCATTAAGAATCTTTCTCAACCCATCTGCAATTAATCACAATTAAAATTTTGTACCATAGATATATGTATATATATTTTTATTTTTTTTATTTGTTACTAGAAAAAATAATTTGATTGTTTTTATCCAAATTTTTCTTAGTACAGTTAAAATTACATCATGTCTCTTCTTCAAAACAGAAAAAATTCTAAATATAAGTAATAATTTAGATGTTACAGAGATTTCAGAAGCAAAATTGTCACTTTCATCTCTAGTCATCCCCTAAGACACGTTTCTGATTTGCAGCAGATCGTAACGGCTTTCTCGTAAATTCTTATACTTTATAGTTTAGCGATAACAAGTGGTTCTCGATCGCCATATTGTCAAAATTGTTGTTTGTGTGGGTCAGCCAGAAACACGTAATGTTTTCCTGCTGTTGTGAGACTCACTGCAACTGCATCGTCGACAACAGTCCTTGTGTTCGTATCCATCTGCGTCTCGTCGACGCGCGCTTTGACAGATGCGGTGCAGAGCAGCAATAGGTTCATTATTGTAATTCGCATGTGGTGGTTGATGGTCCTCGACTTTCTCTCCATAGCTAACTGCGGAGAGACAACACAGTACATTTTTATTGAAGTATTATGAAAAATCCTCTTTTTTTGTTTTTTCTGACATTATTTTTCTTAAAATTGTGAAATGGTAACCAAATTTGGACAGTTTGTGTTTAGTTGTCAAAAATATTGGAAATGATTATTAGCATGCTATAAAAAAGAAGCCAAATTTTATCGAACATTTTCATTATAACTGTGATATAACAATGTGATTTTAAAATAGGTGTCCATGCAATTTGAGATCTTTTCCTACATACTCGTTAAATAAATTAATTACTCTTTTATTAACTTTTATTGTAAAAATCGCAAAATAATACTTTTCTATTCAGTTTAATCCGCTCTATCTGCCTACAAGCGTTGTATCAATAATTATTAGATATCCTATGCAAAATAAAATTTAGCGGTTATTGTTGGCAGGCACGCAGGAAAATGTTTGGAGATATATTTGTGAACAAGTATTATAATCACGTGCCATTCTTTGATCTTCATTAATTTCTCTGTTTTTCTCCTTTCTTCTTAAGGATTTTTATCCGCATTCCGAAGCGTTGTAATCATTTTTTTATGTTAATGACTTGCAATTTATTTTTTTCTCTTTTTACCTTGAAATTGTTTTGATGTAAGTCAGAGAAGTTGTTATACCTATTGAAATTGTATATAGTAAAAGCACAAAAACAGGCTAAAAGATCATTGTACTTGAAAAGAGGCCTGAAGAAAGGAATACCGAAGTCAAACTATTTGTGTTGTGGTCATTTTATAAGCACGGTTGCTACCTTTCTAGTTTTCATTGAGTATCTTTGGACCAAGCAGAAAAAGAAAAATTTCCGGGCTGTGAAAGAAAAAAAATTTTTTTTAATTTGAAAAAAAAATATACAATCGAGAAAAATGTAGAAAAAGAATGAAATGTGAATAGATAGAGGGAAGCAAGAAAGGGACAGAACAACATAGTGAATGCATTCAATGAACAACATAGTGAATGCGCTCACAAAGCAGCTAACATAATAAAAAGTGATTAACCTTTACATTTACCTTTAGATAAAATAATTTTTCTCCATTTTTACAATTTTAATAAATAATTAAATATTGCGTGTATCACCAACATAACGTTCAGTTTCATTTAAGTTAAAGATCTCATCAGTAGTCAATTCTCAATTCGGTGTATGTTTCTCACGAGTCAGATATTAACGAAATTGGTAGCAAACACTGTAAGATGTTAAACGTGTGTTCGCGTGCTGATTTACAGCGTGATTGCGAATCGCGACAGTTAAATTTCGACATCGACAAATACCAGTCTGTTGATATTAAAAGAAACGCTTTTTATTAAAGTGCGCGCGGAGCGAGGCGGGCAACGAGAAAAAAAATGTCCACCCTATGGAAATGGAGCGGCATTTATTCACACGCACCTCGCTTATTATATTTTATGCATTGGCGCATTTTTACCACCGTGTGTTTCCAGGGACACAAGTCCGTTAAAATGTCAAATGCGATCACGCTTCGGGAGATGATTTTACATAAACCGCACTGCCCCTTCGCTTCGCTCTTTCTCCATGTCTCTCTTTTTCTTTCTCACTCTTCTTTTTCTCACATCGGATTCGTGAAATTCCGTCAGCGTTATGCAACACACGTTTTTATCTCACAATGTACGGCCTTGAATGAACTACAAGCGCACCGTTCACCTACAGCCGAAATTGGCTGCGTTTCCTTCTACTAATTTTCGGACCGTTAAAATACTGCAGAAGATAAAGAAAAGAAGGGACCTAAGAAGAATCGAATCATCTTTCCTGAAAATAAAAGAAAAGGTCGAGGTTTCCGAAATGAATAATGAATGCATTTGAAGGTCTCTTCCTGCTTCTCGTCCACGTTATCTTATTCGTGCATTTTAAATGTTAAATTAGGGGATACATAAGTCGCATTGTGCACGTAAAATCCAACACGGACGTTATGTAAATAAGATATTTACTTGTAAAAAAATCAATTTGTTTGTCATATTTATTTTCTCTAATTTAGATTGATAATACGATGAGATGGATAACCTTCCTCACATTAACGATAAAATACACATAGAAATTAAAACATAGTTTTTATTAAGAGATGCCGAGTAAATCAATCTTTCGAGTTTTTATATTATTTTATAGTAATATAGAATATCTAAAAAGTTATAATTAAGAAAGTATAAATGGGAAATTTACTTGAAATGTAAATGCATTTGAAGAAATGTAAATGCATAAATACAACTTACACAATACGCGTGAAATTGATAAACGAAATGAAATGCCAATCAATTCGTACACGGAGACGATTAGTTAACAGATGACATCGCGATAGCCGAATTTCTATCGGGTGAAAGATGAAGAAATCCAAACGCGATTCGGGCCATAAAAAGATCCTGCTCTAACATACTTTCAACTTTGTACTGGGTAATAAAAAAAACCACAAAACGCCTCTTCCTGCTTTATTGAGTCAAGCCTTGAAGCAACGGTTCTTCAAACTTTCTGTCTTCACTGTTGGCAGGCCAGTTGGCGCTCGACCGACTCTTCGGCGAGAAAAGGCCACGAAGTTACGTACCGAAGCGCGAAGTAAAAGGGCCTTTACTGGGGCAGCAGGCGCCACGTGTCGCGGTTGCACACCTGGAACACCAATGCGTTTTTCGCATGTACGATATTGCAGGAAATGCGCCATTATCAATGTACGTCCCCGGGACTCATTGGCGGCCGACTGAGCTGACCTTACGTAACTTGTGCGTGGTTTGGGGCTACTTGACTCTCGTGTCATTAACCTTACTCGGCGTAATGTACTCAGCGACGATATTTCGTTAGAAACTCTGAACGCGCGAGTTTCTCTTATGCAAGCGTTCGTCTCTCGTTCTGCGGTGCCACATGAATCTTACGCACTTTTCGTACGTAAGTCAACTCGTGGGATTATTGACAGGGGACTAGTAAATAATTACTCCAACAAGCTTCAAAATATTTCTTCATACTTCTTATTTCTTAAAACTATAAGAATTATTGAGATTTTACGTAAAATTATTGAGATATGTGAAAATATCAAATTAATTATTCTGACAATTGCGCTTAAGCTTCGGAAACAGTAAATTTTAGTTTTTAAGCAGCGATCAATCAATATTTAATAACAAATATATTATAAAGTAACTTACTTATTCTAATTTATTGTATAATATTTAATTAAAATTCGTAATTATTATTCAAGCAAAACAATATCTTGTTTTGGCACTGAATACGGTTTCTTTTTTAATCAATTGGAGCAGCTAGTGAGACCGAATCTATTCACTATTTTTAGTTACAGCAGAATACGAATTGAAAAAAAGTGTCCTACCAAATGCGAGATTGAGCCAATCAGTGGAAGAGAAAGCTAGGTCCAGCTCAGTCCTCGCTTGTCCCCAAAAGTCCTCGAAATATTGAGCAGCGGTAAGAAGGGATGGGCATACGTATCTCAGAGATCAGAGTCGAAGGCCGATGGTGCATACAGTCGAAGAGTTAAAATTGAAAAATATATTAAAATTTTGTAATTTGTTTACAAATTAAATTAAATATTATTTAAAGTAAAAATAAATTATGTTAGAATTTTTCAAAAATCATTAATTTAATTTTAAATTAAATTAAAATCAATCAAATAATCGCATATAAAATTCAAACGTGTACATGCTAAAATTTCAAAAATGGTTATATTCTCAATAATATAATTGTAAATTTGCAGTAAGTCATTTTTGCTAAGATTGTATAAGATTAAACATCTTTAAAAAAAAGGATCTTTTTTGGGGTGTTTGTGGTGGTAGTGGTAGTGGTAGGGGATAAATCAATTAAATCGAATTGACAATTATAAAACTTCTTTATTTAATAGAAAAAGAAGAACATTAAACGTTCTTTATTATCGTGTGAACACAATACGGCATTCTATAAATCGTGCATGCTATACAGTAAAATAATTATCGCCCTATCGGATACTTGAGCGAGGGAGCTTTGCGCACGGCATCGACTCCGTGGAAGCAGGTTCGTCAGTCATCGAGTACGCTTAAGCTAAAAGTAAGGTACACGGTTTCGGACTCGAGTTCCTAATCTCATGATCGGAAATGTCGAATGTGCGAACTCCTCGCCGCTTTTAGGATGCACAGCCTGTGATATCTTTGGGAAATCTGATTGTACGAAGTCACAATGATTCGTCGACCGTACATCCCGGGACACTGAATTGAATTCACAGCCTCAGCCCACGCTTGCACCCGATCCGATCAGCTCAATCGATATTCATTCTATCATTAACCGCGCTGCGCTGCGCGATCGTCGCCGAATGGCGGATGTCGCAACGGAATCTCACAACAGCGACTTTCAGGAAAATCGCTCACAGGCCTGGCTTGTTCGACCAATCCTTGTCGGATCAATCGATGCCGGCGCTGTCTGCACCGTTAGAAAAGTCGCTAGAGAAGTCAATGATACCGCGATATTGGCGTGAGCAGTTTCGGGTGCAAGAGCAGTCTCGCATTTTCTTGTCAAACGGCACGTGATTTGTCGACCAAGCTCATATTTTCTAAATCGTAATTAGTGAATTATTCACTGAACTTATTCAATGGATAGCAATTTGATTTCAGTGCTATACTTATAATAATATCAGTTAGTAATATATGCATGGTCTTTTACTGGTAATGTACTGATAATTTCCAATCGATGAGAATATCTTTCTCGATGAGAAGAATTAACCTTTCCGTCGCTCACGAATCAATAAGAAAGATTGTCAATGAAAAATCTCGATTTTTAATAGTCACTGATAATCATAGTTATAAATAAATTAGTAAGATTTCACTAATTCCGATTTAGAGAATAAACACTACAAACGCATATACAATAAATTCACGCTAATGTTCACGCACGATCAAATCAACTATCGTCTTTCTCGCTCACTCGCTTACTGCCTTTCTATAATACGTATATACCTTAATTAATCGAATTACTATTATTATAAATAAAAAAGGAGCATTAAATATCCTTGTTTATCTATGGCGAGATCTATGGCGAGTCAACGGCGTTTATGATTTGGATTTTGTTTTTGGAGTTATTAACACAATTAAAACATAATAGATTGACAATTCTAATAAAGATATTCCAATAAGAGTTATGATTTATCATAATAAAGCGGAATTAACGTTATTCATTAGGTGCAAAATCACTATCGAAGATCGTCCGAGACACATCGGAATCCCGTCGATCTCGCCGATCTAGAATATGCGCGAATAAATACGAGGAGAAAAGCAAGGGTGAAAAAGGGAATAACATTTGTAAAGTAATAAATACTGACGATCGAGAAATTGGAGTAATGAATTCAAGATGAAATGAGAGAAAAGAAGAAAAAGAATAAGGAAGAGAAAGAGGCGATAGGCAAAGATATTTTGACTTTTTTTTGTACTCTAAGCCGAGAACGACTTACTACTACTTTATTTCGATCATTTGATCGATACTAAACTAATTAGTCTTATAAGGAAATTACCTCCGCGGCAAAAAACTTATCTACTATTATTGTGGTCCCGACGCCAGTAAAATGACTATTTAGAATTTTTAACGGAATTGTGATAACGGTATCGTAATTAGCAATTCGATGATACTCGCGTTACTACACGATTGACTATCTTTTTTTCTCGTATGCACGATAAACAAAAGCTATGCTTATGATAAAGTCATGCAGATTAAAAACTGTAGGATATTTAGGACCGTACGATCAATTAGGTATAGAGCGAGCAGAATAATTGTGACAGCCTTACTGTAAGGCGAGAAAAACGAAGGATTCTGAATTTAAAACCTAACTGACTTTTTTAATTTTTCTGTCACTTTCAAAATGATAAAAATCGTCATTTTAAAACTTGGATTTTTACAACTTAATAATAACCGTTGAAGAGATAAAAGCAAAATTATAACAAATGTTTCTACTACAATGATAAAATAATTTTACTAATAATAAAATATAAATTAATTTTACTTAAGAGAGAAAAGTGAAAAGATTTGAAATATAATAAAAATGGCTAAATTTTGATTTGTTAATATATATACAGATAGAAATGAATTGAATACAATACCCTTTTATAATCTATTTACTATACACTAACGATAAAAAACTATTTGCAAAACTACAAAATAACATATACCTAAAGGTGATGCAGTTTGATTCATATAATACATTATAACTTCTTGAAAATATTTTTTTATATATATTCTATACATATTGTTGATATATAATATATAAAAATAATTCACAAAAGGATTTTGTATTTAATTCATTATTTATATTTAAAAAATTGCCAATTTGACTAAATTTTTCAATTTTATTAAATTTTTTCAGTTTAAATATTTAGTTAAATATATATATAAAAATAAATATTTGAATTAAAGTTCAAATATCTTATGTATTTAAATACTTGAACTAAAAAAATGTAATCAAGTTGAAAAATTAAATTTAAACTTAAATTTTTTAATTTAAAATACAACTTTTTTTCAGTATATGTTAACAAATCAAAGTTTAACGAGTTTGTGCCAAAACTTTGTTCAAACCTTTTTACTTTTCTTAAATGAATTTATGAATTAGGAATATAGGGGTCACATATAATATCTCGTCGTATCAAAGTTAAAAGAGTTAGGCCCGTTTCTACCAACGAAGATTAACTTTAAGCTCGATTTAACTTATTCTTTATCTTTTTCTAATTTTTGGAACTAGAATAAGATAACAAGTAAGTTAACAAGATATAAGTAATAAGATAACAAGTAAACCGAGATTAAAAGGTTAATCTACGTTGGAAACAGATCTTAGTCGAAAATGCCGAGTATTAAATGCACGTCCAAGAAACTCACATCTTATTATCTTAGTTTAATTTGCTAGAAAATCGAATTCGTTATAACTTACGCGTAATTAAAAATTTAAAATTATTTTAGTTTAGGTTTTGTGCGGAAAAACTTTCCACAATCTAATACTAAATTTTTTAAAGAATTAACTTACAAATTAAAATATATTTTAAATATTAGAGAATAACTACGTTAATAATTTTTCGAAAAAAATTCTAGTTTCTGTTAAAATGTTAAAAAATATTAAAAATCTCTCAGTAAAATCTATAAAATTTTCAATTAATTTAATAATTTTAAAACTTATCGCAAATATTTGACTGTAAATTAAAAATTTTTATGAAGACTAAACATAACCATTCTCCAATAGTTTACATATATAATTTAAATAAGTTTACCTCTTGGAGCGTGCATTTGATGGACCCCGATGGTTTTTCTCTTTTTTGGTCTCTCTTACTACGATAGGAACCAGTACCCGTGCTCTAATGAAAATACTTAATGGCTTCCGATGTTGCGCAGATATTGCCCAATGAGCTCCTTGATAGGTTCCTCGATGACGGGCTCCTCGTTGCCATTGTCATCCTTGTCGTCAACCGACTGGTGTAAGGTGGGTTCCTCGATGATGGGCTCTTTGTTGCCGCCATTGTCATCCTCATCGTCGCCCGTCTCGTCTAAGCTTCTGTACTGTAAGCACAGCTTAAACGTTTTGGGCGAGATGGTGACGCCTACATTGCCTTCTAAGCTAGGTTTTGAGTCACCCTTGGGCAGATTCAGGTTGTACATGTGCATTAGCGAGCTGAAGAAGAGGAAAATCTCCATTTCTGCCAATTGCTTTCCCAGACAGGATCGTTTGCCAGTTCCAAAGGGCATATAATAATCCGGCTGCTTAACTTTACCCTCTTCGGAGATGAAACGGCGAGGCCGGAAATTTTCCGGGTCGCCCCAAAGTAATGGATCCATGTGTACCGCGTATAACAGCGGTATCACTTGAGTTCCGACTGGTAACTTGTAGCCATTTAACGTTACATCCCTGCAACATTAATTAGACAATGTTTTTAGAACAAATTTCAATTGATAATTAAGCAATGATGCAGTTATTATAGTTAATCTTTAAGAAAACCGGAATACTTTTTATGACCACACGTTGATAAAAATTGTCTCGCTTTATTTTTAGTAGTAATAAAAAAAGAAATATAATACATGTAAATTTAAGATTTCGCTTAAAGTTTAATTGCTGTGCTTAATGCTTGATAATCGCATATTTCAATAGTCATCAAACGCGGGATATTAATCTATTGATGAAATCAGACACCAACTTGTGACTTTACACGCACGCACGTGCGCTCGTCACGCTCTTTCTGGCCTTCTTCGCGAAGAAGTGAAACCGTGCCGTTTCGCGCGCTGTTTCTAACGGCAGCTATTTCGCTGTACTTTCGTATGGATCATTCCTAACGCGTATTCCCGAAAGCTACCTGTCTTCACTCGAAGACTTTGCGTACCAAGAAACGGGTCATTGATCGTTGGCTTTTTAACTAAGAAAGGAGGGGGAAGCACTCAAAAAGTAGCCCGGTCGGGCAGACAGAGGAGCCACGCACAAAGTGCTTTCACTTTTGCTCGTCGAGTAATCGTCCAAAACGAATGCGAGCGCGTGCGCGAAGTACACTGAGAGAAAATTTCGTTTAAAATTGATTGAAAAATCTGTTCAACAGGTAACCCGATCTCTTTAATCGAAAAAAAGATGAGGGCCAAGATGGCCGATCAAAAATGTCCGATCAGAAAGTTCCGATTAGAAAATATGCGATCAATAAACCTAACCTGACTCCTAATCAAAATTTTTCCATTAAATGTCGATGAATAACACAGTACAAAACACACAATATACAATATACAATACTGCATCATACTGCTGTTCATGCACATGTTGCTTTGACGATGAACGACACAATAGAGACAGGCTCGTGCACGGCTGAACGGTACGACTGTCAGCACGACTAATCGCAATTGTTTACTGGTGCGCACGCAACTACCGAAATGTACGCACGCATATATTTCATCAGACTTCTGAACGAATAAATTGTATTTCATTAGATACAGTACATTAGATCGGACATTTAACTTGATCGGATAAAATACCCTGTTTTTATATTTCTGTTGGCTAATAAATCACGTCTCACTATCCATTCATATTTCATTAAAAAGTACATTTTATCGAATAGCCTCAGATCCGTTAAAAATCAATCAGATAAAGTATTTGAATAGATTTTTCTAATTAGAACTGATATTTTTCTCAGTGTACTGATATGCCGGACGCGGAAAACCGCTGAAAAGGTAGGCGAGGACCCGTTGTAAAATCTGCTTTTTAGCTTACGTGGATAGAAAGGGAAAGAACCGACTATGTGACGCGGACAAGAAATAAACGGCGCGAAGAAAATATTCCAAGGAAGTAAGATCATACAAAAATAATAAATTGAGGATGAATTTACCGTGTGGTAGCGTGTGTAGTTCCAAGCGGTACGAGATTGGATCTGCGAATAATCTCTAAAATTGTCGCGTGGGTGATTGGAAGATTATTCATATCTGCCTTTGAAGGCAATCTTGATCTTCCTACGATCTGGTCCAACTCATCCTGCACCTCCTTTGCCAGTTTTGGGTAATTCAACATGTAAACCATTGACCATTCCAAAGTAGTCTTTACTGTTTCCATACCAGCTGAGAAGAGATCACCCATAATTTGTCGCATTTGATGATCTGCAAAAATAAAAACAATCAACCGTTTAAAATAGAATTTATATTATAAATTGTTAAATTATATGAATATATGATATGTTATTAATATTGCTGATAATAATTGAAAGACGAGAATTGGCATAGTGTATAAAAAAAAATTGATTTCCATTTACCTTCATCTTTGCCGTGAAAAATTGGATTATTTTTCTTTTGAATATAGGCATCGACGACATCGCGAAAGTCACGTCCTTCCTCGAAATCTCTTTTGTGATTATCAATAATTCGTTGGAAGAATTGATCCATTTCAATACGATTCTGTAATAGTTTATTTCGGGTGCCATGAATCCAAGGGAAGAAGCGCAACAGCGGTATATAGGTCGGATACGTCAATTGAGCAAAGAGACGGAATCCCTCATCAATAAGATCCATAAACCTCTTGAATGTCGGATCATCATCTTCGAAGTTCACGCTCATTGTGAGAGAACAGATCACATTACTGATCGACACAGCAAGATAGGGTGAAATGTTTATAGGTGCTTCTTCTTGATTTTTCAATTTCTTAAGAAATGTGTTGACGTTGTCCTAGATCAAAATATTATTTATTTAAAAAATTTACAATTTAAAAAATAACTATTTTAGAAATTCATTTGTTTATTTATCTTTAAAACAATTATACATATATAACATTTACAAAATATTTTTATATTTTGTCTTGAAAATATTGTACATTTTTAAAGCACAAAATATTATAAATTTAGGAAAAATTTGAAGTTTTTACGTATTACATATTTCTCTTTGTCAAATTATAAATAATGTAATTTATATCATTATATGTCACTTTTTTTAACCAAGGATAGACGATGCCATATGGTGATACATTATCACTTTAATTTGAAAACATTCGAAACAAAAATCATTAAAAGTTAATAACGAAGTTACTACCAAGGGATTTTTTAGGTTGTTAATCACGAATTTGCTATCAAATTTTAAAATACAAAATGGCGAATCTAATATAGACGGACAAGAGTAATAAACTTTTTTCAGTTTTTCAGTTAATCTTCAAGGCCTCAATTTTCTAAAAGTTTTCAAAGTTGTTGATTATAAATTTGCTATCAAATGGTTAAAATTTAAAATGACAAAGAAAGGTGACAAATTTATATTTTTCGATCACTTTTAAAATCTTGTCCGTATAACTTTTTGGGGTTGCAAAATATATCTACAATTAGAATTGCAAAATTCAAAATGGCAGATAAAAAGTAAATTTAAAAACTATATCTTTCTATATTACTTTGTAACAAAAAATCACTTATAGTTATAACCAGAATCATCGAACCTTGACATATCTAATTTCATCTTTTCTTTTCTTGTTTTTTTTTCCATTTAAAATTTTTTAATAATAATAGTTGCAAATTTGAATCACACATAAAAAACAGTTATAGGCAAAGTATAAAAATTACAGATTGAAATATATCAAAATTTATTATTTTTATATATTCACTATATTGAATCCACCATTTTTAATTTTAGAGTTCCAATAGTAGATTTATAATTAGTCTAAAAATCCTTGTAACTAAAGTTTTACAAATTTTTATTAAAAAAAAACTCCCGTCCTTTACTGGTTAATGTAAAGAGTCATATAAAGAGAGACATACTTAACCCTCCCTAGTCACACTTTGGTTTTGTTACAAGTCGATCACATAAAGTGTGTCACCCCTCCACTGACATTTTTGGGGTTTTATTATAATTATTTTAAATGTTTAAACTTTTGACTGATATTAATACATTATTAAAAGGTTTAAAGATATGTCCAAATAATTAAAATAATGCGAATAAGTAAATATAATAATAGTCTAATAAAAGTTTAGTTTGAATGTTTTAGAGCGCGTAAATTAGAATTGAAAATTACTTGGAGTGCTGTATACCCCATGTGATCAGGGAGGGTTAAATACGTATTATAATTTAATTTAAAAAAATTATGTAATACCCGTTATATGAGATAAATCAACAGATTACACATGCTTATTATCCAAATTCAACACTCACCATGACTGTTTTCTCCATAGCTTTTATTCCGCCATCGGTGTCTTTGTTAAGTCCCCTAAAAATTCGTAGGAGGAACGTCCTGTGATCATTCCAGAAGGTACCCTCCGAATTGACGATGCCTGTAACAATAACGAATACGATGTTCAATCGGGGAAACATTTGTATATACGGCGTGATATCCGCGGACTTGTTTCGTTTTTACGGTATCGGTCTGACAACGAATTGATTACAACACTTCAAAGTACAAATTAGCATTGACCGAGAAGCAATCGTGAAAACCTACAGTCATAACCGATTGGAACGCGACGATTCGGAAAATGTATGATAAATAAAACGATCGCGGAAGAGAAATCACCTGTGAAGTTTCCCCGATCATATCCGCTAGTTTCACTTAGCAAACGTACCAGACGAAAATGTTTCGGTTTCAATGGACATTGAGAACAATTCCAATGTACGGCACGAGCGAGAGCAAAGAACTATCAAGAAAATCGATGAACCGTAAAATCGTGCAAAAGACGAGCGAGTACTTTAACCCGCGCGAAGTACTTTAACCCGCTCTGCCCGTGATACAAGAGCGTGGTAAAATCGCGAGATAAAACATATATTATTGGAATTTCTTGACACTTACCGTAGCCATCGATAATTTTCATGAAGTCTGTGTGCGGTCTGCCAGCGTAGTCCATAAGTCTGAATGCCTCGCGTATGATTTCATGATCGCTAAGAACGACGATCAGGTGCGAGCCAAACTTGACACTGAATATGGGACCATATTTCTTAGCCAATTTTGTATACTGCAAGTGCACGGCGCCCTTGATGTAGGGTAAGTACCCTACGATCGGCCATCCCCATGGACCGGGTGGTAATGGTAAGGTGCAGTTACATCTCAACCATTTCACCACCAGAAGAACACTGATGAATATCAGAAAGGTGCGGAAGACATCATAATTGGTTGTGTCCGTTCTCCCCCATACTCCTCCCAGAAATTCGAACATCTTGATCACGGATCGCCGATTAATCAAGGATCCGTGATATTAAAGTCTTCGAATGTCTTTGTGTAGTTATCACTGTTGCATGTATATTGCACGAAATCTTCAGCTGTATGTTTTTCTTTCTCTCTCTCTCTCTCTCTCTTAGCCTCTCGATACGAAAAAGACACAGTTTCGTTTGCTGGAGTGCTACTACGTCCGTTTGACTCTACGTTTTTATATCTACTGATGCTGCTCTTACGAGATAAGTAAATGATGTCCCGCCGCAAAGTTTAAAAGAATTTAAAAAAACTGGGCGGGAAAAGAAGGTTCTATTCAATAGTTGTATTCACGATTCAGGAAGGCAAAGAAAGGGGTGAAAAATGTGGAAACGTAGTTTGCAAGAAGCAAAGGAGAAAATGTAGAGAGAGGAAACGTCAGTCACCGCAGCCGAATTTGTCGCCGCTCGCCACGTCGTGAACTGTGCGAGCCACGGAAGGATTGAATATGTACTAGCATACACCTTCTCGTCCTTCCTGTCTTATATAGTTGCTCATCAGATCCCCCTGACAGTAGTCCCTTGACTGGAGAGGTGGCCGAACGAAACTGAGAGAAAGACAAAAAGAGAGAGAGAGAGAAGGAGAGGGGAGGGGGGCACGTTTCTCGGTGGGGCAAAGCGAGGTGGGGACAAGACCACTGCTTATGTTCATATAGAAGGTGGTGGTAGTTGGGCGGACCCATGAACCTTTGAGAAGTTTTCGCCCTGGTTGACTACTCCTAATTGATTGGGCGCCCTGAGACATTAGCTTCTCTGAAGATTTCTCAGTGGGGGTAATGCCGGCGTTTTACAAACGTGGTATAATTGCGCTGCTGTCAGATACGCGCTGCGTCTCGTCGTTGATGCGTTACTTCGTTCGAAAGATATGATGAGTATACTGTAGATGTGGAGCCCTGTAAATATAAATATTTTTTTTTATTCTTTAAAATGTATTCATTATACGGTGCATTTTTTTGCATTAATGAATTTATAGATAGATCTCAGCTTTTGAATTATGTGTTGTCCGTCTCTTATTTGATTAAAAATATAAAATTATTGCAGCGATGTTTACGCTAAACAAAATGTTTTAAAAATGCTGAGAAAATGTTTTTTCATTTAAAAATGATCAGATTTATCATTCGACACATGCATTACATAAACCTTCTTTCTCAATCACATAATAATGGTAATCTTATTTCAATTATATAACAATTGTTTTTAATTTATAAAAAAATCTCTACACAATTTTTGGAACAACAATAAAAACAATTTTTCTATATTTATTATAATTTAAGTAATAAATAAATTGTTTATCTTATTATTAAAGGTAAAAGTTAAAAAAAAGAAACAGTGTTACATATATTACAACATGTTATTAATTGTGTCGTAAAATATTAATTATTATAATAGATGAATATATTAGATGCATATTAAATTTATTAATAAATGTTACCTTAATATATACTACTTAAAGCACCAAATAGGAAGCGAAGTAATTAAAAAGTGAAGAATCGGCTTGATAAAACGCGCATATTCAACATAGATGGTAAATAAGAAACAAGTGTCGTTACAAGCAATTTATCCCGATTGAAAATATTACTCCGCGTATGGATACGCTGACGCGAATATATTTTGACTGGCCAGCTTGCGCAGATTACACTTCGCAATGAATGCCTACGTGCCGCGCGAAGAAATAACTGGCAGTCTCATAATCGGCCGCTTGCATCATAATTCGCAAATTGTGCCGATCGATGACTTTGCACCGACGTTGCCTCCTCTTATCAAATCTCCGGGGTCATTTGGTCAGACGTGTCGCCCGTCGGGATTTCGGACGGTCATAATTCGCGACGATCGTTACGTGTAAGCCTAATTCATCTCAATCTTGAACGCATTCATCCCGCGCGCCCAACATTCGTACACTTAATGAGGCCCGTAATTACGCAAACGGTAAGTTTGAGACGGGGAGATCGAATTCTCTTATCCGGCCAATAATTCGCATATCGCTAAGAAAATATTATAAAATTATTAACATGCCAATACATTTAATATTTTGTGTGCAGTAATTAATTGACGAGCAAAATTACACATTGATCGTCATAATAAATATGACAAAAGACAAAAGAATGGAATCATCATGATACTTGTAGAAAATTTTGATAAATCACTCTAATTAATTACTTAATAATATAACTATTACAACGGTTTTTCATGTTCTTGACGTTTACATTCTTTACATAATTCAATCGTATTTCCGCGTATCATTCCAAAGAGAAGCGTAACATCCTAAACATGCAAAGAACGCTAACAAAGTCATCGAGGCGATCGATGATTTTCAACAATGAACTTTTCTCGACAGTACTTCGATTTAATTTTATGCCACGATAAACCCGCATCTCAGGTTATCGACCTGTTTCATACCTGCCGCTGATAGTCGCGCTCGTTTTGCGTTCACAGACATTTAAAGTTCAAAGTCTAATTAAATCAATCATAAAGATTATTCATGAATAATCATAATAATCATAAGTAGATCATGCATAAAATCTACTGAGAATTAAATGATTAACATACTAGAATAGACACGTGTACTAGCGTTGCAAGCGTTACATTCCAGTGTAATATTACCATGATTACATGCGGCGGATAAATATACTTACAATCAATAAAATTCAATATAAATTTCTATTTAACTTAACAAATAAACTTTAATAAATAATAAATAAAGTATCGATCTTTTAAATAATTTAGTAAAAATGTATATTCGCGTTGTGACAAGTTGAGATAAATTTTTATGCTCACATATAATAAAATCTTTTAAACGTATTTGGACGTGTGTTTATTTTTAAATCAGTTCATGTTGGGATCTTATCTAAATAAGGGAAGCCGCATTTACACATATGGTCGGCGTACAATTTGCACAAAGAGTGATATTTCTAATAAAAATAATTATATTATCGGCTCTTGGAATCATATAAAATGGTTAGTATCAATATCAGTTATATATATACATTATATATATATATAAATAGCCAAAGCGTGTTCATATGTTCTTCACGTGTTGCATAGTAATAAGACACGTGGACACAGAAAAACAGTTTTAGGAATCCGATTGTCTAACTAAAATTGATTTATGATATTCCATTTAGTCAGATCACTTTATGCAATAGCAGACGGAATCGTTTTCTTTACGCGTTTGAACGAATGTAACTTGTTCGTTTCAGTTTACGACTCTGCCCGTCTCCAACGGGTGATAAGTCGCTTAGACTCGCCAAAACTCGAGTAGTTGTCTACAAACGTGAAATTTCCACGGAATTAGCACTTTGCGGTAAAGCGATGTCAGCGACAGTCTTACAAAAACGGTAGAGTTGAACTTATATTTCAATATGCGACGAAATGATCATACCCTTTTCTTTTCGTAAAAACACGTAAAAATTCGCCATTTAATGTATTACAGCTATTTAAAATTGTTCTTCCCTCTAAAAAACATCTCTTTGTAATAAAATCTCTGAAAAAGTTCGAAGATTTCACATATCTAAAATTATAATGTATATATATCAACGAATTTAATGAAATTAAATATTTGCGACGCGTTCTGGCAATTTTTTTTATCTTATTCACATAAATTATTTCTCGAGACTCGAGATCAAAAAATTAAAACCTGCCCGATCATGGTTCTCTTAAAACTTTCCGTTTTACCGATTAATTGTGTAATTAAGTGCGATATAACTCATTGGATTTATCCAACGTGATAATAATTGCGACTCAGACGCGACTATCTCAATTTTTCGCACTTTGATAAGTTTCTCTTATAGCGCAACGTCATGCGTGTACGCCGATGCACTCGAAATGCGTATTCGTGAGAGTCGGAGATTGTACTTCTTCGGTCATTGATCCAGAACATGGAGAACGTAACGATTCTCTCTTCGTCATTTGCTTGATTCAGCGCAGGTCAATGAAAGAGGAATATCGATACGAGCCACGCGCGTCTCGATTATCCTCGTGACTTCGTCGCGTCGATGAAGGACTCCACGTGCGCATCCAGATAACCTTCACGATCTTCAGAATATATCATTCAAAATACATGGACGAGCTCACGTCGTCTCGCGCAATCGTTCGGTGTGGGGTGCAGAGTACGAAGATTAAATCAGTGCGACTACCTTCGATCAATCGCGAGGCCGATATATGCTAATTCATTATTGCTCGATATCGCATTGACTTATTTTTCTGGAAAAACCCGTTTTTAAAAAAAGTAAGACAATTTAATTTTCTTCTCTCTTAACAGAACGACAGTTTTGGGCCTATTGTGTTTCTATTTTAAAATGGGGTGACTTATCGATACATATAAGATTACAATTTTTTAATTTTGTCAATTTTTATGGATGGTTTGTCCTATTCATTCCTTTTTCTACTTACATCATATAACTGTCGGCTATACTTTCTTTAAGAAAAGAATGATTCACAAAAAACTACGATATTTCTTATTTTAAAAGAGAACAATTTTTTTCTTTTTATATAATTTAAAAAACCAAGTTTTTATTAACAAAATTATACGGTAAATTAATTCTAAACTTCGTGTTTTTGTTATACTATATATTCAAGTCATTACAATTTTTTGAAATTATTTTATTAAAAATATGTTGTCTCTCTCTTCAACTATGATACTGCGTAGAGTTTCTCGATCGCAATTAACATAATATCTACCCTTCAGATCATTGGATTCAAATTCAAACGGCGATTTATTTTATATAATGTATAGCTATCGTTTAACAAAGAAGCAAAAAAACAATAAATAAAAAAATAATTTGTCAGATCAGAATAATCAATTTCTTAAAATTATACGATTTTTGCAATTAAAATCTCATCAAACGATAAAGTGATATTTTCTTGATATACAATTAAAATTTCAAATCATTCGATTAAGTTTTTTTTAGAAATCATGTCAACTAGCTGCAAAAAGACTATGTTGAAATGTTTAAAGATACACACAATTTATATATAAAGACATCACAAATACTTACAATTAATCAATTAGACCATATAATATACCTTCCTCATATTCAACATTACACTTATACTGTATTGCTAATTTAATTCTTAATTTATGAACACTAAATATACTGAAATATATTTGTCTTGTACAAATCATGAATTGAGAAATTGTGCCGTAAAGACAGGCAAAATAACAATTCGATAATCATGACTTGTTCACTATAATTTCTTCGTTATTCATTCATTGTTAATGACAATTTTTCAATCCATGTACTTGCAAAATGTGGTTTCCGTTTTCCGAATATATTTCTGATAAATTTTCTTTTTTTGTCTTTATCAATGTGTGCACTTTCTCTTGAGGGCTTTCTTTCATAGACGCATCTATTTTAGTCAGGAAATACTTATTTAGTCCCTTTTTGACCATTCGTTAACTATTTTTTCAGAATACAATCTATTCAAGGTACGTTGACCGTCCAGCAGAAAGGTCAAACACCTTATTGTGCTTCAAAAAATACCTGCGTATCTAAATATTTTATGCTTTATAGTTTTGACAGTTTTAAACAAATTTCAACTTAAAATGTTCGTTATTTTCAATATTCTTTAGGCCTTAAACTAAGATTCTGTAAAAAACAAAAAGTCACAATAAAAAAATCAACAAAAGAAATTAAATGTTATTTATTTGATTGGATCTTAACATAATTATGAGAAAATAAAGCGAAAAGGGATAGGGACAAAAATGTAGGGACGGATGTAATCCAATCTCTCTTCGTCGGCAACAAAATAGAGAGAAAGAAAAAAAAATAATAAAGAGACAAAGAGACAGCGCACCACATCTGTATCCCTTATATGATCGTTTGCAAAAGGTGAATGACCGCGAAACAGACTTCTCCGGAGAAAATTATCATGCCCCCTCTCCATCCCTCTTTCGGGCCCCACTCTTTTATTTTGCCTCAATGAACGCAAGATACACTCGCTGGAGCGTGCTCGAAAATGCTTTTAGAAACACCTAAGCGCGGTGTCGCATTCGTAATGCGCGAAAAAGGAGAGGCGAGAGAGCAGACGGAAATGACTCGGGATTCGTTTCGATAAACGAAGAAGAGGAACGAAGAAGAGGCGGGAAAAGACCGCGGACGGCGACGAGGAAGATGAGGAAAGGAGTGGATGGAGAAACGCGGTCTACGCTCCGTCTGTGATCCAGTGGCGAGGGTGAACGACCGTCCGTGTGGAGGACGTGTCGGCTGCTCCCTTCCCGTCCGTGGGCGGACGAGCACGGGGCGCGCGCCGGGAATCACGGTCGCGATCACGTCGCAGGCATGATTCGCGGCATGCTAAATCGAAGACGCTGCCGGCTGGGCGTACGGTATGCGATCGGGGATTTCGCGTGATGGAAATCGGGGAGAGTTGAGCGCACCTGGTTTTTCCTCGGATTTCTCGTCGCACGGAAGCGACGGCGACGAACCGCGTCGCCCGAAATGTTCGCTAATCGAGACTCGGCTCTGCCAGCGGGATTTCAGGCGCGCAAAGGAGACCGGTGCTCACTATTGCCCGATTCTCGCTTCAATCAAAAATAAATATGCGAAATTTCACTACGTAATTGTAAACGTATTTTAGATTTGAAGTAGATCGCGGTATCGTCGCTCTCGTGGAAGCTTCAGTCCCGGCCGTTACCCTCCGCAGTTGGGTATTCAAATTGCAACAATTAATGGAAATTACGTTTGTGAATTGCGCACGTGGTTCGACACGCCGTAGTTAATCACGCCAGGGATCAAGAGTCCGTAGCAATTATTATACGTGTAATTTGGCCGCGGCACAAATTCAAAGTGAGACTTGTTACGTCGTCGTTACCGCAATTGTCTCGCGCGGCTTTATTGTGTGTGGAGAAGAAAAAAAAAAGAGGGCAATACGAAGCGAGTAGGTTAATCCTCTGCGGCGTTAATAAATGCCAATTCCTCAACGAGGATATTTACATAGCCGCGTTGGTCGTAACAATGGCATTCTAACGCGTGCCATCACTATTGCGAGCGCTGCGCAAGGCAGGTCCATAATTTCTCGCACATACCAATAAGCGTGCATCCAACATTCTTCTTCCTTAACGAATTCGTTGGCCTAACCGGTACTCTATGTACCAATAGAATTCACCGAGATACACGTAGCCGACAATGCTTTCTGGTCACGTACGCCTTATGACGTTGCGTTTTACGATGCACGCAGGTCGTTGACCGACCGATTGATATAACTAATTGATATCGATCTTGTAATCTCGAGTACTTGGATAACGATATGAATGAATAACCTTGGATACGTTCGCGTAATATCGATTAAATGGCACAATTAACGCAAGAGATAAGACGAAACAATCAATCAATTATAGTGCTATTGGCATTGTAAAAGAAAACTACATTTTTCTTTTCGCCGATCTTATAAAATAGGTATCGCTTCGTTCGATAAGCGATGCAGATAAATGGTAAATCTGTTAGATAAGAATAAGGGTAAGTAATACATACCTGAATGTCGATGGTATTTTCTTTCCATCGGAAAGCATATTCAAGATTTCGTTGGCCTTCATTCTCTACCGGTGGTGATTCTGATTTAAATGTCGTGGATGGCGTTAATTCCGATATTTGATAAAAAACGATATTGTCTTTAATTTTATGATTTGTAAATGTTATGCACATGAATTTCGCGGACATTTTAATTTAACAATTTAATCAGAGTTCGAAATATCAAGACGATCAGTGATATGCTGTGAGACAAAACACCGTGGTCATTAAATCCGAGATCAGCACTGCGGCTAACAATAAGTCCGAATCACGAAATCGACGCTGCAGCTAATATGAGTCCGAATTTCACGATCACGATCACGGAATTTCTATGTATATCTCTCGATCTCTCCGAACTATCTCTACGCTACTTCCCGTTGAACGTCGCTTTATATACAGAGATCGAAGTGCTATCCGTTTTGGGGGAACCCAAAACCAAGGGGGAAACATTCAAATATTCCCGACGATTGTTGAAACTTGTTTTGAAACATTTCGTATATTTACATTATTTCTTGCCCAGATAGAGAACTTTCGATATTGTCACACTTGGCAGCAGAAACCATATCTTCTGCTACAAAGGAATTTTATGATTATAATTTGTAAATTTATTTCTCAAATTATATATATTTACAAGTGATAAATTGTGATACTGAAATAGTATGTATGTTTCAAGCATGCTACTTCAAATTTTTTTGTAAAATTTTCATTTAAGAATTTTCATAGAATAATAATTGTATAATTTTATACTGCAATGTTTTCCTTTTGTTTTGCAGTAACTTGTACAATTAATTACAAAATTATTTTTCGAAATATATTCAACAATAATTGCTAAAATGATTATACAGCAATTATGCAAGCATTTATTTCTAACATTAATTTTTTTAAGAATTGCTACATGTTACATAACTTAAACTTAGAATTAATAATTTGTAAAATTAGATTTATAATTACGACACAATTATATTATAGGAAAGACAGAGGGAGGTCGCACTAGGGGTAAATCATAGACATATCGAGATAGACTGCTTATGGGGAGAGACCGGGAGAGACGGGGAGAAATCGGGAAAGACCGGGAAAGATGGGGAGAGACGGGGAGAGACCGGGAGAGACGGGGAGAGACGGGGAGAGATCGGGAGAGACCGAGAGAGGCGAAGAATGTTTCTATTGTGTTTAAATTAAGGTAATAAGAAAAATGAAGATGGCTGTTATTTTATTGAAAAAAAGGAACTTGTTTTGGCAGCTTTTAGAAAAAAATAACAAAATATTGATTCATAAAATTAATCAATAATAAATTAAATACATACACTCTAATTCAAAATGCTTAATTAAAAAAAATGGGTATTTAAAAAAAATTCGGTTTTTTTAATTAAAAATTATTTCAAAGTTTTAATAAAATAAGATTTATACTACATTATAATAAAAATACAAAACAATAAATAGAAACAAATTAATTGAATACAGTGCCAAAGGCAATAAATAAATAAAGTAAGTTAGAAGTACGTGAATAAATGAATATTAGATTTATTAAAGATAGATAAATGTTTATTCAAAAATAAAATAAAAAGAGCAACAGTAAAGCAAGGCTCTTGAAAGTTAAACAACGAAAGCAAAGAAAATTTGAAAAAAACGTAACATAAGAATAGCGAGCCACAGCAACGTGTGGCAGGGCATAGCTAGTATAATAATATAAGTTGAAAAACTATCTCCGATCGATTTCTCATATAGATAAAAATTCAGCTGGTGACATTTCCCGATGTCTTCCATACGCGACATCGGTGTCGGCGCGCGGCGTCGGCGGCGTCGGCGTCGGTGTGACCGGCCCCCCTTGATAGAGCGCCTGGCAAAAGGAGAGGCAACAACTAGAGCGGGCATTTACTAGCGCGACCCACGGCGTGCTGCAGTAGAAGGTGGTGCGGCCGTGGCAGGAGAGGGAGGTGATGGTGGGACATATCTGGAATGTGTGTAAGGTAAGCGGCATCCGGGCAATGCCCTCGCATGTAAACAATCAGAAATTGCAGCCCCGGTTTCAAGTAAAGTAAGTGGGCACACCGCTCACGTGTGTCGCATTTGCGTTTTATACGGCCGATCGATCGAGCTCTATTGCCGATACGCTATACACAAATGCACACATATACCTACGTGTATATGCATTCGCGTATACACGAGTCGCGACTCTCACGAGGGCATACCAGACTATTGCTCATTTATCGCACCGCTCATTTATCGCTAACCGATATCTCGCTCGCGTACTGTTGCTGGATCACGCGAGCTTCTAATTGGAGAGAACCGCGCCGCGTACGCGAACAATTACCAAGAGGTGGACGGTGTCTTTTTCCTGAACCCCCTTCTCGCGCTGTTTCTGGAAAAACGCCGTAGCACTGTATCTGCGCCCCGCTTCCGCGATAGCTTAGCGGTACGTATGCCGATAATCTCGATACTAGAGAAACTTGAGGTGAGACTGGCGCGATTTGTTCGCTACGGCGCGATAATGTATAATTAGATCAAAATAACTCAACAAGTTTTTTTTTACTATAAAGAATTACCGTCTTGATTTAGTTTGAATTTAAAAAGTAAAGATACAGGCTAATTATTAACTATAATATCTTTTAACTTGTAAATCTTCTGAGAATAAAGTAGCATTATATAAACATTATTTGTCAAAGAAATATATGTGCATTTATGATGCGACATATCCTGCCATTGTTGCAAATAAAGTCTATTTTCATTTGCTTTTTTTAAATAACATATATATATGTTATTTATATATTTAACGTATATCCGTTACTAAGCTTATGACAATGGATTAGCTCAAAAAGAAAGAAAAAGATTTATTATTGTAAAAAATAGCGCTGGACTTGTATGTTAAGTGTAATTAGAAGGTATTTAATCTAGACTAATCTAGAGCCCAAAGATTTACTACCTCTCACTCGCAGGAACTCTAGTTCTCGCGTACTAATGGCTCCTGTTTATAGTTACGTTTGTGCTGAGGAACTCGATTAGTATTGAAACGTGATGCAATTCAACAGATGAATTTATAGAGCCGATTTGATATTTTCAACATCACGTTTATAATGTAATTTTGTCATATCTCCTGTCAAAAAAGTATATATATATACTTATTTTAATTATTCTGTCGTTCAATTCCAGTACTCAATAAGCGCATTAAAAAGCGTATCGTATATCATGTACGTCTCGTTATACCAACAAGGTTCTAACGTATTTTATAGATTTAATATATTATATGCCACCAATTTATAGTGCACATATTTATACTTTATATTGATATTTATATTGTAATTCACAAATAATTAATCTTAATAGAAAATATATATTAGAGAATTTTAAAAATTTACGAATTAATAAAGTTTATGATTTAATAAATGATTTTTTAAATTTTGTAACAATGGTATTTATAATCTGTTTCCAAAATCATTAATTCGATGTCACATATTTTTGTGAAATTATAATTTCTTTGTTTTTTATTACAATTTGAAATTTATTTCTGAAACTTTGTCTAGTGAAGAAGGTAACTACTTTACATCATTTTAATCCACTTCTGTATCCCACGCAAAGTTGCAGGCTGCATCCTCTTTGGCACCGAAACGCATATGTGTGTCAGAGTGGAACCCGGTAAATATACCGGTATTCGCTACAGTACATACAGTAATCGTACCGTATCTTTAAACAGTTGACATTGTCGATTTAAATCGACCTACACACGACACGCCCATTTATCGCGTATGATTTATCGATTTATGTTATATACAATATACAATCCCGATATATATGTTATATACAATACTAGATGTCTTATTTCATTTTCTAAGAAGAATATATCTTTTCAGAGAATTTCAAAGAATAGAAAAGAACTTTGTGGAAACAAAAAGTGTGAATAAAATTAAGTTATATAGTATTATAATATCAAATATTGATTCAAATTAAAGTAGTAATTAATTAGCGATTATAGTTCGCGAAATAGCGAACTCTTATGATAAATAACATTTTAAAGAATAGTTGTTTAAAAAAGTATAAATATATAAAGAAAAAAAAGTTGCACAAAGTTGTTCTTTTTTTTCTTGTGAAAGAAAACTTTTAACAATGCTCCAGGCAGTAATAAAAATACAAGTTACATAAAAATATCTATATAGTCACCGATTTTAACTTGTGAATAAGTGATATAGTCTCTCGAACGTATGAACGAAGTAAGGGAATAATATAGCGGAGCATGCTGGATGTTTCATGAGGATCTATCTTGTGCCAAACCAACAGGTTTCATTTCTAACGGCTAATAACGGACCCAGATGGTTTTTGGAAGTCCGTTATTCCTCTCATGACTGTTGCTTAAACACTCGTCCGTTAGAAATCGGGTCAAACGTCGTTGATAACCCCGTTGCACGTTATTATGACCTCAGCGTTCTTGCATTGACAATGACCCGCATTTAACGGATTCTTGACTTGCATTTAAAGATGATGATAGATGCGATCAAGTTCTCTATCTCATCATCTTACATCCTTAGGTGAAAATGCAGCTTCGTGCTTGTAGTTCATTAAGAATCTGATTGAAATTTTAGACATTTTCATCAAAATAGATTATCGACCGAAATGTATGACGAAAACATAATTACATAAAATATAGTTAATTATTTAAAAGATTTTCCTATGCGTAGATTTACGCAATATAAAAATAAATTATATGTTATATATGTGTCACAGACACACACACATACACAAACACACACACATACACAAACACACACACACACACACACACACACACACACGTATTTAATATAATTTACAAATTAATTTAAAAAATGTACAAATTTACATATACATGAAATTTGTTTATCATCATTAATGTCATAATTTTAATCCAACGTTTAACATGCGATAATATAGGGAAATATGGACAAAATGACATATAAGTGATATCTTAAATAAGCGGTATGTTAATAAGTAAAATCGCATCACACAACCCTCCTGTTTTTAATATACATATGCACCATCCGTCACTTCGCAGTGATGTAATATAAATATTGTTGCTTGTTTATTTGAACAAAATAAATTTCCATTGGCGTTTTTATATAAAATTATATTTTTGTTATTTTTTAATTTTATTAAGAAATGATTACATTTTTATCTAGAAAACATACCAAAGAAAAATTATATGTATTAAAGTTTCTATCTTTAGTTAAGAAGTAATATTGTAAAAACAAAATTTTATTTCATTTTGTTCATATTTTCCTTACATAATATGTATATCAATGTATATATATATATAATATGTACATCAGTTCTGTCAGAAGGTAAATGACTCGATAATTCTTATCAAGAAATAATTCAAATCAAGATTTCTATCAAATCAAGATAGAAAATCAGGTGGTCCTCAAAATACTTATATCGGTCATTTATTGACGTAAAAGAGGGAATATCAGTTTGTATTAATCAATCTTTATCAGCTTAATCTTGATAATATTTACAAAATAGGTGTGTTAAATTGCACGAAGTACAATCTGTTCACATAAACAAGAATATATCTTTATATTTCTAAAGAAATATTGTCATATCTTGAGATGTCTTGCATTTTTTCGGAGAAATATTTTTTAATAATCTAAAAAATATCTTATGCAACATTTTGAATATTTTAGATATTTATAGAAATGTCTTAATGATATCTTTTAGAAATCTGAAAAACATCTTAAATGTTTTTCATATATTTATAAAAAATATTTCTTTAAGATGTCTTTTTTAGATCGTCAATGACCGTGAAAGTTTTAAGTCTAAAATGTCTTTTTTAGATCTATTTTTAATAAAATATCTTTTAGACAGTAAGTTTATATTGCTTTACAGCCTGGCCAGTAAATTAGTTATCGCCTTATGCCAAAAATAACCTCATTGTAAATTATTAATTTTAATTATAATATATTGTGCTTTTAATTAAAAACAGCTCCATACTGATTGCATATTTTGCGAGGTAAGAGCGACAATGTCGCGCAAGTTTTGTTTAAAAAACAGAAATGTGGAGAAATTCTGATGAGAGAACAGATTACGGTCACTGTCGATGACCGACGATGAACTTTTCATTTAGACCGTGTTGGTCACCGGTCTAAAGACTAACGAATGCTTGATGGTATCGTACAGAGTAAACAAAAAGATAGATAAAATGAGCCGGATGCTTAATATGTTAAATACAAAAGTTGAACAAGATAACAAGTTCTCTAAAACGTGCCGTAGACACATTTCCTGCTCAGAGGAAATCTTTGGACTTTTTCTTTATGACACGTTTATTGTTCTTTCTATGGAAATTTGTTCTCCCATCGGAACTTTCCATTTCACGTTATCCATATAAAGTTATGTCAGTCATATTAGATTATATTTTCAAGCATACGAGAAATATTTGAGCATACCGGGTTGCTTATCGGACAAATTTTGTAAGGTTATCGCTTTTACCTCGCAAAGTATGCGATCAGTAATGCTTTCAATTGAAAGCGCAATATACGATAATCCGTCAAATTGATGATTTACATTGACGATGACCGTGATCACTTTTTGGCGCACTTTCTGTAAAGCAATAACGATTTATCAATCATTTAAAGATGTAAGGTTTGACGATAATGTGTTACACAATATCGATTTTGACTTCGAAAAAAATACAGATAAATAAAAAAATTTTTTAATTTAAATTGTGTAAAAATGCTTAGTTATTTGAATCGTTAACATAATATCATGTAATATATATTTATTATGTAATGTACGCATATGTGAACATATATGTGTGGGTATGTATAAGGTATTCCATTTTGACTTTTACATTAAATGTCTCAATAAACGAAAAAAACGTTTTCATATAAAAATTGTATAGTCTAAAGAGGAAAATTTAAAAAATTAGTAGTTTGTAAGATATTTTATATTTTATTCCGACGTATTTTAACATAAATATCTTGTGTAACATTATATTTGTAAAATATTTAGCAAACTATTTTGATTTTTCGATAACTCTACTTTACTCTATTAAAAATATTAGACAACTGAATTAACAATATATAATTATTTACATTTTCTTTACAAAACAAATAGTAAAATCTAATTAAAATCTTAGTTTCAAACGTTCTCGGATGTCTAAATTATTGTACCTTACATTACTTCGGGAGAACGGATGTTGTATCCCGATAATTGGCATAATATGATTATAATTGAGTAACGAAGCTTAAACGTAATATATGACAAAAACAATGTTTGATAAGTGAAACAACAAGTATGCGAGTTGCGTCGTTAATAAACAAAATGAATCCATTCGATTGAAATGGTATCGAAATGTCAAAAATTCATTACTGGGAAAGGTCATCGA
Source organism: Monomorium pharaonis (assembly GCF_013373865.1). Lineage (NCBI taxonomy): Eukaryota > Metazoa > Arthropoda > Insecta > Hymenoptera > Formicidae > Monomorium > Monomorium pharaonis. The sequence continues at coordinate 28,428,928 of NC_050470.1, read as the reverse complement.
GCTCTTAAAACAACTCAATAAATGTGATTGTTACAATCGAGAGAGGTAAATTGCGTAGAATCAAAATACAATGCGTTTACAAATCCCGCGTCACGTTATGATGCCGGCAAATCAAAGTGCAAAGTGTGGGTGCAAAGGGGCGTGAACGTACAACCTTATCCAAGCTCTTTATTAAAATTTTTGGTAAAGTAATCATCGTCGTGTTTGCGATTGCCCCGGTGCAACGTTCTTTTTGATGTCAAAAGAAATGAATGATAACCCGACTTCCTTCAAATTTTACTTGACTTAAACGTCGTTTTATGAAAGTAAAATTACTATTAACTTCTGATGAACAATCTTTTTTAAAGAAATTATATGAAAAATATGAAATTATATAAATTATAATAAATTTCTTTTTCCATTGATCAATCCATTAATTGTGTGAGTAACATAATAGAAATTTTACGATCAATAATATTGATAATAATATTATAATAATACAATAGTACTCATCAATATTTGTAAAACCTATTATAATCACACAATATGTGGTTGCAATATTGATGTAGAATATTTCTTAGTACTGACAATATTATTAAGATCTCTATTGCAGATGATATTGTAAATTCTTGACAATAATCGTTGACGATAATTTGAAATATCTATTGTCACGCGTATATATTTATTGTCGTGCGTGATTATGTTTGCTCATCTCCGTTCGGAAGCCAGGATACACATTTGTAAGTTCGCTCTCGACGAGCGGACGCTCCGACATTCCGACGTGAGATTGCCTCGAGACAACTTCGATTTGACTTTGACTTTGAAATAAAGATATTTGACTATTAAATTCGCCTACACTATTATACATACATATGATACAAGACATTAAAGTATTAAATTTTAATTATAATAATAGAAAATGTATTATTAGTGCTAATCGGTGGCAATACTTTGTATTATTTTGAGCTTTAATCGATTGCGTTTTAGAAATTGAACTAAAAGATAAGTGAGAAAAATAAACTTGTACTTTCTAATGAAATCGTAAACACATGCAAAATAATAGACTCTACGAGCAGGTTGTGAAATGTGATTGATCTCTCTTGGCTCGTGGGAAAAAAATTCAAATAAATTAGACGCACGCGTAAGGCTGTTGTGATCAAGGCCATTGCGATCAATGATCCTCTAGCGAAATAAATTCGCGTGTGTCTCGATCATCGACTCGTCATCAACCACAACGTCTCTCTTTACATGTTTTGATACACGTGTCGACTATTTGTTAATCTTATGTTCTTCTAAATGGTTTTGCCCATCTCATCGTCTGTCTATCCGTCTACCTGAATTTATAAGTATTCTGGTATGTGAGATGAAACAAGAACCGACACCGACCTAAGGGTGGGAATTTGCTTTATATTTGAACTTGCTTTAACAATCTGCTTTTTAAAATAATTCTATGAACCCAATGGAGAAATTTTGATGTTTGTGTCTTTTTGCTTTATGCAGTAATCATTTAGAAAATATAAGCTTTATAATCGAGCAAAAGGGTAGGCATAAAATGTTAAAAAAATAGATAGGAATTGTGTACGTGTGCGTGGAGAAAAGTTCTTATAGTTACATAAAGTTACATTGAATTATAAACATTTTTGCAAAACTTTCCTCAACTCCTTAACTCCATCAAGCGTTACGAAATTTTAAACAACATTGAACCATTCACAGAAGATTCTAAGATTTAAAAAGATTTAGAAATGAAAGAAATAAGAAGACACGTAACGGGCACGCGTCAAAAAACGGAATTTTGATCGTATCTCGTAATGAGTGCACGTTACCTACGGTTTATCGCACTCGCTCGCTTCGCGGTTTTCCTCCACGAAAACGACATATTTTCCTCGTAACTCCTTCAGGTGAAATTCACGAGGTAGACGATATATTGCGAGCACGTGTACTACGTGCGCGTACGTAAGTCGAGATAATGGCAGGTGAAGGACCGAATGATGCGTTGAACGAATGGACTGGTTGGTCGTTCGCCCGTTACCGTCACTGACCACTACCAATGGGTCAGTGACTTCAGATCTCGTCCGAAATTTTCGAGCATGTGTTGCGACGCATCGGACGATCGCCGCTATGGTGCGGTTTCTTCTTCTCCTCTCCTCTCCTGTCCACGCGTCTCTTTAAATCTCTTCCCGTTGATGACATCGAGCGACTCCTCTTTGATTCAGGGGTGAACGGACTTTAGAAGTGCACCGGTGAATGAATGACTCAGAAACTTTTGAAGTATTTAGGTGACACACGAACATTTTATAGTGCACTGCATAGAAGTCACGTAGAACTTCTGTACAAATATCAAAGATAATTCGTTTCTCTTTTTTGTGATAAACGTATTCAAAATTTTCATGATTAACTGTTTATGAAAATTAGTCCACTGATGATTGATTGAGACAAGTGATTGAAGAATAATGCAAGCCTGTTGCATTATTCAACAAAAAAGAATTTATATCTAATAATAATAATATATAAATTTATTATAAAATTTCTCTTTAGATTTTATAAGCGTATATTTTTTTCAAAAATTTAATTATTTATTAAGAGAATAATTTTTAGTTTTCTTTTCATCCTTACAAAGCAATATTTCTATTATTTCTTGTGACAATACAGTATTTTTTATAGTCATAAATTTAACATTTTTGAAAATCGAAGGACAGAAACGCACAAGAACTGTTTTCGCTTCAACCCAAATTGTTAAACAGCTGTTCGGCTTGCTATATTTATGCAAGAAAATATGCTTGCACCGATGATCATTTCCTCGTTTTTTGCACGTAGCGCATTACATTTGTCAATAATAGGTCAAATTATGTAAGCAAATTGTCAAACTTACGGGCGATCGCTGACGTTGCGCATTAAAATCGCATCGACCAGCAATACCCAAATCGTTACTTGCATTCCTACAGTCCTCTCTCAACATCAAGTTGTCGCAACGATCAAATTGCTGCAACAATCATGCAACAAAACATGGCGCAATTGTTGTTGCAATACTGATACTTTAAATTTGTCAAAATTTCACGAACAGATATTCGCAAAACTTTCGGATAAACACATATTCTCCATTTCCATCTGCAGAATTGTCAGGTTAGACAGCAGTCAAGATGGAACAATAATTATATAAATATCAAGTGTTTCCTTGTTGTTTTAAATTCTTACTTTAAATTTTTCAATCATTGAAACTAAAGTCCAAATGAGCGATTGCATCATTGTGATAACATCGGTTATTAGCCGTGAAATGATTACATTTATTTGCAGATCCTTTCGCGATAACAGAATCGAGAAACCAAGATATTCTGAACTAGCTCGAAAACTTTATTGATCCGGTACAAGCAGCATCGAAAACCGGCAATCATTGAACGCGATATTTAGGTAAAATAACGGCACCGTTATTTTAACGACTATCTGGATGGTAACAAATTTCTGAATATTGTATATGTATTGTATATGTCTTCACATTTTTATAGCATTTATAAATTATTGTGAGTTTCATTTTTTCCTCTTGATATCTCGTGCAAAATTTTGCACAGTCACGAGAGATAAGAAGAAACAGAAAAAGATCTTTTATAATCAAAAATCGGCGTAGGAAAAATTGTTCCTATTCATTTTACCTATTCAAGGATTTTATCTGTCCCGTACGCAAACGCATATTAATAAATGATTCTATCTCATCGCTGCCAATTCGCGATTGAGTGGTGTATTTCGTTTTGCTATGCGATTCTGCCATTGTCTTGTTCGAATTAGGTGTCTTCTTCGCCCCCCATCACATGTTTTTTGAGAGCAAAAAAATGTTATAGAGAAATCCCCGCAAGCTCTACCATTAAAACAAATTCTAGACGAGGATATCCTTTGTGTCGTAGGAGTTTGCAAGAAGTCGCGAAATGGCGATACGTGAATCACGAATAACGACGGTGCTTTAGCACGCACGGCCGATTGCCGTGAGGTGAACGACCGGCAAAGTGGCGTAAATGCCGCACGCGGATCGGCTAGGAGTCACGAGGCTTCGTCCTTCATTTATGAGCGACAAGTCTCGTAGCCGACTGACCGAAAGCTCCGAATTCGGCTGGCCTGGCGCGCCGACAACGACAAGAGGATGCGCCTCGCGCGCTTAATTCAGCAGGGTCGACGAACTCGTATCTCGCAAAGACCACCTCAGCGTGGTCCGCTTCAGATCCGTCTGCGAGGTGCATCGCACAACGTTTTTTCGGTACACTTTGACGCCCCAGTGAAACACGCTCGACTTCTTGCTCGTATTACTCCCGATTCAGATCCCGCTACGGATCGTTCGCCGGTTGACCGCCTCAGGATTCGACGGCGGAGGAAATGGAGTGTTCAAGAAATGTCAGAACGAGCGGGCCGCACGATGAAAAGCACATTGTGGCTTGACATTGTCGTTACTCCGCTATCATCGACAAAATTTCTGTCGTTAACGGAAATTTCTTCAATCAGGAAATTGATGCAGAATAAATAAGAATTGAAAATTTATAATATCGGCGGCGAGTACAGAAGTAAGTCCGGTTTATCGATGTCGATGATCGATTGAATTCGCCACTCGGGTTCATGGACCTCGAAGATCCGACATGCTGAATTTAGAAGATGTCATGTACGATAGCCGGTGGCCAGACATCTTATCGATCTATCTTATAAATAAGATTTTGCGATAGGGATAGATTTAATTTAGCTTTTATCTCTAACACCACTTTCATCTTGTTCTTACGGCGGCAGGTTTACAGACGAGGTGAACGACCTGAATTGGGTGAAATAAATTAAAGAGAGAGAAAGAGAGAGAGAGAGAGAGAAAGGGCGCGAGGGAGAGAGGAAAAGAGGAAAGGAAAAGACTGAAGTGGGGATCACAGCTGCAATATTGACTAATCGATCAACATGAATCAATGTGAATCGAGTTCAAAGACTTTAGGAACCTCACGAAATGATAATTGCTGGTTCAAATATGTAATGAATGGGATCAACGAGTGACGAGTTAATGAGGTCAAAAATCAACAATCAATGATTGATTAAATCAGCCTGTTGAACATTCCGCTTTCTTTTAAGAACAGCATTTCTGGATTTTCTTTTTTTAATATTCATTTGTAAATTAATCCGTTAACATCATAATTGTTTGACTTATTATTTTTTATTATTGAAAGAAAAGATATTTATATACGAATATCTCACAGTACATAATTTTCATTTATAACTAATTGTTTCGCTATGAGACCAAAATTGTATATATTTTATATGGTAAAAAGTTTTCTTTATAACATTATGTTCGATTTTTCATCAAGTTTCATATTTATGTAAATGATAAATCCACTGACAAATTAAAACTGCACTTATTATCAACATTTAATTAATTTAGGATTTAATACACAAGAAGAAGAGTTTTGTTATAGTATTAAAAAATGTTGTTAGAGATACAAATCTAATAATAATTTTTGTTACTCTAATTATAATATAAGAAGTTCAAGCTAGTTGCTAAAAAATCCAAATTTATTGTAGCATTATTGATCACGTTTGGACGTTTTACATTATTATTTTCATAGTCTAACAAAAATACATAAAAATAATAAAATAGATAAATATAATAAAAAACAAAAATATTTTTTAATTTCTATGTAGCTAAATTTTTAAATATTTTAGTAAAACCGTATATGTATGATATGTATAATTACGAAATAATATACAAGTAACTTTATGTCCTATAATATTTCTTTTACATCTTAAGTAGGTATTTTTTATAATTTCTTGTGTCTTAATTCTTTTCTAAATCCAATGACAGGTTCAAAAATCGATGACCGATTAAAAAGTGGACAAATAATGATAATGATTCTTCGCGGGCGACAAAGCAAAGAGGACATTGTGGATCGAAATATCGGACATGACATTTCTTTTATGATAGTGGACACGACATTTTTCTTATGATAGCAGCCCGATATTCATATCTTCCATGCACTTTAGACCAAATATGAATTAAGCGTGAAAACGATATTGAATGATATTTTCTAAAAATTTGAATATCAAAATTTTATTCTTTATAATAAAAGAATTATAATAATTATAGTTTTTTAACATTTGCTTTAACTATATTGTTTGAAATAATTGTCAATTAGAAATGTAGGAGATATCTTCATGTATAAATAGAATAACTATACAGATTTATCTGCGCGCGCGCGTGTGTGTGTGTGTGTAAATGCGATTTTATGTACAAAAACAACTATTGCATATATTAGATTAAATATACATAAGCAGACATTACAGATAAGAGTTTCATTATGTAATATCAAGACAAACAGAATGTTTCATCAGCAAATTTGGAATTACAATATTGTTAATGTTTAAGTGATGATGAAAAGAAAGTATCAATAAAAGAATATATTAATTATCGATTCAATTTATTCTTCTATCTATAATGCATTTTCATTATTTGCACAAGAAAATCACAATCTCATTTTTTAATTCATGTCCTCTAATTTTATTGTTTCAATCAATCTAATATATGGCAATAAAAAAATCGCATTACCACATTACAATTGTTCTCCTATTTTCCTGTTATTATATTCGTCCTCAGATTTCTTTAAAGTGGAGGTGTTTGATTTTGAGACAGTTATATTACACAGTTCATACATCTGAGGGGATCGGCAATATTCGATCGAACATGATGGAGCAATATGTTTATGCGTTGCATTACGCAAAAAATCAATATGGTTCCGACTTGACTAGTAAATTTCTTTGAGAATACACAAATAAATATCGTATTTACATAGTTATATATAAAGATTTCGCATGATTCTTTTATTTGATGTAAAAATTTTAAAGATTTTTCATTGCAATATAAATATAATTTTAATTGCTCTAAATGTATAAATTTTTAGATAATATAATATTATTAAATAATAAATTATACGAATAATTATTACCTGATAATAATTTCAAGTGTATCATATAATCAAATCAATCAAGAATTAGATCAACGCATATTGACTCTCAAGCTCGGAAGCAGGAGTTGTAGATATCTCGAAATTCATTTAAGTTTTATTTCAAATGCATAGTAATTATCTCATATTTTTATGGTATTCTGATATAATAATTTCTTTCTCTCTCTCTCTCTCTCCCTCTCCTTCTGACATCACAAATATTCGTATCATTGTTTCACTAAAGTGAAGCAAATAAGAATTACAATAGGCTTCATAGTTTAGAATTTGCAGCTCGAAAACTGGAAATGGCAGATTGCACGAAAAAGAAAATAACATGACGAGGGACGTTCTGAAAACAGGAAAACTTATCGTGATACGACTCGGTAATACGCCCGGAACACGCGTCCGAGTCACGTGCGCGGCGCGAAAAACGCGAATGGCGCGCGGGCAGCTTAGGGGCGCGTCGCTTGCGTGAACGTACGGTGGCAGCGAAAGGCGTCGTAGAAAGACTGGCGTCGGTACAGCTGAACTAGGCAGGGGGCAATGCACCTGCGACAATAACAACAACAACAACGCGACGGGGAGCCGCGCGACGATCATGCCATTCAGACCGCGATCGTCGATGTACTTGCGCGCTCTCCTCCCTGTCTCTTTTCCCCCCATATAAAGCCACCAGAGTTTCCCGCGATGGATCGTTTGCATCACGCCGGATTCCTAACGAATCTGGGACGCGCATTTATGTCGCGCGAATAATGACACGAGATTGCGAGGGAAACCAGGGGTACATCGAACTGGTAATGATCACACGGACGAGCCGCCTTGCGAAGCGCCCGTCTTGTCACCCATTGTGCTGCGATCGTATTTTGAATATTACGTAATACGACGTTGTTTTAGAGAAAGTTCTCTCGTGGAATGTTATTAATCAGTGAACAATTGAGATACTCATATTGTAGAGTTATGTCGGGTCGTAAGGAACCGCGAAGTCTTGTTTTCTCTTCGGTATTCTTACAATTAGTTACCCAGCAATCTCTCGTTGTTAACAAACTGGTTAATCACTTAATCGTAATCTAGTCTTTTCGCGTCTTGATAATATGGAGTAGGTTAACGGGTGTAAATGACTGGTACACGTATCGATTTATACTTTATTAGCGAATGTTAAAGTTAGCGCGCTCGTATTATTTCTTTCTATAGACCGCGCGTACTCGTTACCACGTGTAATGATCAAGAGTACCGTAATATCCGTTATACACGGCAATGCACCGACTCTTGACTTCCCCGACCACAATTTGGAACCAATCATAAACGAAGAGCATTTGGAAATACGTGCTGCAGTTTGAAGTGTGCCATTCGTATACAAATTGATAAACAAAGTCAAAATAAAGATCGAAGAAAGATTTACACAATATTTTATTAATAAAAACATATCGTAAAATACGCGCGATTTATATCTACCTGCAACTATTTTTTAACATACTTGAGATATTTAATGAAACATTAATTAATGCTAATACATTTTTTATTATCTATCACGATTTAATTTCCACCAGATTTCACTTATGGAGAAACCCTATGTTTATCCCATTCCCACGTATTTTTGGTCAATATCCTTTGCGTCATAAATTAAAACATTACAACGAAAATAATTAATGATAGAAAATATCAAATAGGATATTTGGATTGAATAAGACACAGTAATTTTTATTTCTCAAAAACTACATTTCTGAAAGTTTAAAAAAATAAAATAAATTACGTAGGCCTTATTCAATCCGGACATCTGGTTAAAACTCTGATTTATTACTAAAAGAATTTCAATGCGCTCTTAAACTTCCTCTTTATATATGCGCGCGTAACGAATGAAAGAAAAAGAAGGATCTCTTATACGCGTTTCGCTGTAATAAGGCAAGTTGAATCGGCAAGCGGTCAATGCTCGACTGACCTCAACAACAGTAAAAGTGACAAACGCTTGGCTCCATTCGTCGAAGCCAGCCGACAACTCGATTCCTCGATTCTTCGATCCCCTCCGTTTATTCTCAGCTATCTTGCGTGCCAAACGGCACTCGATGCACCATGCACCGCCCTCCTTACTGGATTTCATTCATTTTATTTCTCATCTTGAACCCATCAAGTCTCAATTTACTCTAATGATTAATAATTAGTAATTGTACAATTAATTTCGAACATTTGGCAACAGAAGGGCGAATGAATCAAAAGATTGTGTACATTTCTATAATTGAGATCATAAGTACCAGGCGTTTCCAATTAAGGGTATATTCTCGCTTTTGAGTTTCAAAAAATCTATTATTAATTTTGATATTTTAAAATAATTTAAAACTTGAAAAAGGAACAAGTTAAAAAGACAAGTTAAAAAACTTACAAAAGTTTCTATTAATATATAAACTATATGCAAAACTTTAAAGTATTTTTCTCGAAGTAACTAATTAGTTAATTAATTAATTAATAAAGGATTTTATGTATCGCGCAAAGTATGTAAATAAAAATAAACACGATGAAACACTTCACTATATACAAAACCATATTCCCAGAATACAGCTTTGGGATATCAAAATAGGGCCCGTTTTTTATCAACGTAGATTAACTTTAATTTCGGTTTAACTTACTCTTTATCTTTTTCTAATTTTTCAAACTAGATAACAAGTAAGTTAAAATCGAGATTAAAATTAATCTACATTGGTAGAAACGGGCCAGATTTATTAATCAAGCCCTGACTTGCACGTACGTTATTTCTTCGTGCAGGACCTAATGGGATTTTGCCTCGAAAGGGACAGAAATAGAGAACAACTATCTAAGACCTTTACAGGACCTCTTAAAGTTTCACCGGGATGCCGTCTGCATTCTGTCGTTCAGCAAATGAACTTACTGCCGCGTTATGTCGCATTATTGTTGCGCGAGAACTGGGAACTTAAAAATAACTGCATTTGTATCCAATAATGAACGGTCTCCGAGAAGATAAATATTCAGCCATATTACGACTGGTAGAAGAACGCGCGCCATGACGACGAGGCCGCGTTGCAAAACTGGAACAGGAAAACCCGACGTGGAAAATTGTCGTAAGAGCGACGGGACGAGCGCGGTGCAGTACTATAAAGAGACAACGGGCTTGAGAGTTGCAAGCACGCGCGGGCGCGGGGTGATTGGCAGAGATTGGCGTCGCAACGAGATCGAAATGTCAACGAGAGTCTTGCGAACAGGAAACCTCGTACGTATCTCTCGAGGAAACGCTCTTGTGTCTCTTTTGTCAGGGGCGCATCCACCCTCTCGCCAGCTAAGTCTTCATAACACTCGGTCCGCCCTTTACTTCGTTAAAATTACAAGAGAGAGAACGTGGACAAGAGCAATTCTCTACAAGCTACAAAACAGTAGACGGTCTGACCTCAAATGCTTTTAGAGAGGAAACACTCTTTCTACGTATCTTGCACCCTACATGTCCAATTCTAAGATTTCATACTAATTTAAAAATATACTAAAATAAAAACATACTAAAAAAAAATACAATATTTCATACTAAGATATGTTTAATTATTTATTAATTAAAAGTTCTTGTTAATATATTTATTGATAACAGATAAACAGTTCTAACGATCATAGTTCTGATGATCAAATGATAAAAGAGAAACGCGATAATACGAGCGCCATTTATTTTTACGTCGAATAAAATCAAAGTTTCTCGTAAGTAAACAGTAAGTGACAGTAGAAAAGCGGAATTTTTCTGGCCAAATCAGAGATCGATCGGCGATCTTAGAAGATCGATCCGCTCCTGTGTTGACCAGTTGTTACACACCGATTGATCGGTATGCGACGTACTGCGCACTGGCTCTTACGATCGCACGATCCGAACCTTCGAAAGGACATTGACCCGCAGGTACTGTGTACCAAGTGTTATATGCACACACATGCATTACGCGTGAGTTTGTGACGCAGAAAAGAGGCGGGTCTCGAGCTAATTAATAACATTGCAACTATCTTACAGATTACCAGCGTATTCGGCAATTTGACGACTTGCGGAGAATCTTCTTCACTCCTTCACCGACACTTTCAACTACAATCCGTAAGTTTGTCTGTATTTTTATATGTATTATGTAAAAAAAGATAACATTTTGATACTATTATGAGTCTTTTAATTTTCATCTTTTTTTTAAATTTAAAGTTCAAGAAATCTCTAGAAATTTATAACCGTATTTTTTTTCAAGTTTCTAAAACAAAAAAGTTTAAAACTTTCATGTGTAAAAATTTATCGGACACGAAATACTCATAATGGTACCTTAAAGTTAAATCTAATGCGATTACAAACACATAGCAAGTGACAGTTTTTCTACTGATAGTAAAGTTTCTCGGAAATATTGAAAGAGAGACACTCATTTGGATCTGACACGTATCTCTGACGTGGTTAAACAAGAATTTATTACACTCGTGATATAATTATGCCTGTTAAATTGTTTATCGATACCACGTGCGTCGTTAATTCGTTCTCGATGCCAATTCGGTGATTGACTCGAGAAATGCGAGCGCGATTAGATGATATGCTAATAACGGACGATGCTTATAAAACATCGACGAGGTCTCCGACCTCGATCATTTTACGCAGTTCTCGCGTATTGGCGCAAAACACAGGTCATCTCCCTCGTCGACTGATTTCATCGTCATCGTCTTCCGTCTACTCATTCGCATAATGAGCGGCTCGTTCTACCTCGCCCATCGATTCTTCCGCTCACTTTTCGATCGCGCCGACGATCGTATGACAGCGCGCTAATACGCGAAAAGGATCGCCATCGCGGAAACATGAGACGAATAGGAAGCAAAGCAAACCGCGTTACAGCTGGACAATTGCGTTTCCACATGCGTTCAGCTTAACCCGAGCTTCGATTCGCTGAATCCGGGTTCGGCATTGACACGCGCTTCCATATGAAAAGGAGACGTCGCATGCACGTCAGCTACTTTAAACGTTAGAACTCGATCTGAACGAAACAGTAGCTTCTGCTGTTGAGATTCCATAGCCCCACGATGTTTAATAAAAAGAAATTACTACGTTTGATATTTATATCCGTCGCTTGTGTGAATGCGAAATCAACGTTTCATATAGTTTTAATGCGTTTGGAACAACCGATTGAAGTCTCTTCCTTATTACGCATTCCTTTGTCTTTATTTTTAAAAATCTTATCTTTCAACCACGTTTCTCTTTTTTGCTTTTTTTAATCTTATCTTTTGATTACGTTTCTCTTTTTTAATCTTTAAAAAAAAATCTTATCTTTTGATTACGTTTCTCTTTTTTTTTTGCTTTTTTAAAGTCTTATCTTTTGATCAAGTTTCTCTTTTTTAATTCTCTTTTCTGTTTCAAATTACCTCCACAATTCGACCATGAACTCGATGAATGACCGATATAGACTTAACAATGAGTTCAATTAAAATTATTTTTAAATTTCAAAAGATTATTCTCTAAATCGCGTTCTTTCTCTCTCTCTCCCCCCCCCTCTCTCACTATTAAATATTAAATATAGTCTTGGTTTTGTGTAATTATTTAATTGTTTCTGATATAACAGAAGTGATATTCGAGTATTATTTTATAAACAATGTAAAAATATGTATTATTTGTTAAGATATGTAAATTTATTTATTGTCTTGTTTTGTTATAGTTGTTACTTTTATTATATTTGTTATAACATAAGTGCGTTTAAGTTTTCAATCTGTATTTCACGTTTTCGTGAAATTCTTAAGAAATTTTCTAATATTTTTATATAAAAAATAAATTTTTATGTTTAGAGAAATCAGAAAACTACAAAAATGTCGAATAACATTCGAAGATTAAACGCACTTATTGTAACCTAATGACGTTAAATAAAATTGAAAAAGATTACATATAACGTATGATTATTATAAGTATATCATAAAATGTCGTAAAATGTTTCTTACATACTCACACACACACACAAACTTACATAATATAAAATTGTAAAATATCTGCATATACAATACATTACAATGATTCATCCTTATTAGCGTCATAAGTTAAAATCGCGGACCAAGCGACTGCGTCTTAATTTATGAAAGAACGGCAACGTTTGCAGTGATTCATTAATCGTGTCATCCTTTGACGCATCGTAATTACGCACAATGTTGTAACTTGACGAAGCATCGGATGTTCCGCGTAATTCGCCGTCAAGTTCCATCTACGAAATACGAGCTAAGCATTCATGACGGGCCGATCCTAGTTGCGTCACCAGCCAACAGATATAGAATCACTGTCACTCTCGATGTAAACGGTAGTAAACACAGGTCATAGCCCTCTTCCTCTCTCTTAACACCTCTCCCACCTGTCCCTTCCATCTCTCACTGTTTCTCACGTCGTTTCTCTCGCCTCTCCATCCGAGATCACTTTCGTTGTCGGGAACGGAACAACATAGTCCATTACGACGTCTTATCAGTTTCCAGGAATCGCGGTCACAGATATAAAATCGCTGTCACTCTCGGTATAAATGATAGTAAACACAGGTCGTAGCCCTCTTCCTCTCGCTCAACGCCTCTACCACCCCCTTCACTTCCATCTCTCTTTCTCTGTTTTTCATATTGTTTTTTAAAGTTCATTACGTCTTATTAGTTTCTAAAAAACGCGGCGATTCATAGGTAATAAATCATATGCGAGGATCCTCGATTCTTGAATGAATTTCAATTCGCTGCGTCATTATATTATAGGCAACATTAGCGAATTTTTGCACGAGCAAATGTTTCGAGGAAAAAAAATGCAACGCACGAGTAAAAGTAACGAAAGTTGCGATTTGAGTACATGAAAACTGATGTTAACAAAAATCGATGTAAGCTGAAATGAAATAGAATCAGATTCGTAAAATACTACATTTTTTTAATTTTTAAGTTAATTTTCCTTATTGTTGTTACGACAATGATAACTGATTAAATAATATTTACGACAATTAGATATTATCAGATTCAATGCAATAATTATGATGAATTCTACGAAAAGCGAAGAAATTCATATTCGCACGTGAAGCGATTGATCGGGCGATCTAGCGCGAAAGATCATCGCGATACATTCGCGAGCTCGCATTCTATTTCATCCTTATCGCGACAATAACGATACACAACAAAAACTTCGTTCCGTACGGATAAATTACATGCGGCGGGTGGTGCGTTACGAAGATTAGCGACCATTAAGGTGACGAGAGCGGCAAAAGTGAGCGGAGAACTTTGTTTTCTTCGTCCACACGTGCAGAAACGTACGAGCGCGCGGGGACTCTACATATTTATGTGTGCGATTTTTCTTCCGATCCGTTGCGTGATTGATTTTCGCATACGTTTATACGCACGGCTCGCAGAATGAAGCCAATGAAACGAACGCAAAAGAATGGGAAACTGTCCGTGGCGTTGTATAATCTCAGGGACACGTTTGATTTGCTTCGCTGTTTCTTTTGTAGATGATAATGCTGCGCATATGAGATTAGAATTGTCCTACGGGGTACTGGAAGTAATGCGGTTAGGTTGCAAAATAATATTTACGAGTGTTATTTCTTCTATATAAAATCTATACTCTTATGTCTCTAGTTTTCTCAAGAATGTGTAGTGCCCGTATAATCCATGCAAAAGTTTGAAATTATAACAAACGAAACAAAGTTGTGGGAATAACAAATGTTTATTTACAGAGCATTTAATGCTGCGCGCGCACAGCAATAAAATTTTATATAAATTAACATACTTTTCCAAAAAATTGATTATTTTTAAATTAAAGTGTTATAACAATGAAAAATAATAGTAAAGACAATAAATAAACGGTATTATAAAAATGTATTAAATAAAAATATAATATTAGTCATATAATTGTTTCATATGTCTATAGTTTTAGTATTAATTTTTACACAAAAAATATTAAAAATCATTTTCTAATTTTAATCTTTTTGGAGGAATTATACGGATGATATATATTTTTAAAAAAAAGTTATAATAAAAATGAGAAAAAATTTGGAATATATTAAGACCAAGCGTGTCTAACGTTAAGGTATTAAAAATTAAATAGAAAGGTACAAGAAATTTTGTGTGCGTATGTGTATCTAAAATCATTGGTTCGACTGATTGCATGACTCAATGATATGTTTTTCGAAACGATGACCACCTGAACTTGCATAATAACCGAAACGCTTTTGAAAACTATGTATTATAAATACACTTTCTAACATTAATAAATGTAATTATACCTTCGAGGCATTTCCAAGTAAATTCCTTTCATGGAAATGACGCTCCGTGTCGAAATCTTTTGAACATACATACTGCCGCCATCCAACTAGCCAAGTTGTGGCTTTCTTTTATAATATTTATTTTATAAGTTTATAAATTTATTTTTTGCATTATACCCTAATAGGAGAACCGTGTTTTGTTTGCAGAATAGCATTTAATTCGTTTCACTTTGCCCATATACAATACGACAGAGAAATTTCAACAATTTCCCGATTGTCATCCTGTATATGCGCGCATGTGTTGATTCTTCCAATATTATTCGACTTAGCAAAATTATAAATAGGATTTCAATCTGAAAATTCTAATGTAGATTTTTGAGCGAGCTTTAAGCACATCGAATCTAATGCACCAAGCGACACCCGTTTTCCGAGGTGGTGGTCACGAGGACTTACCCGTGCAGCCGATCGTGCCGGCACGTTTGCGCCACGTGGGTCGTGGCAATTGGAATGGACGGTGATCCCGCGTTCGTAAATGAAATATATTTTACATGCCGATCTTTGATCCGATCTCCACGAGCGCGTTCACGTTTTTCTGTTGCGGGACGTTAACTCGCGTGTGTTTCGAGGGCAGTGAACGCGGAAAACGTAGCGCGTAATACTACGTAAGTAACGCGCGCGCCGAGGCCGTGCCGTGCGCCTGCCACAGCCGAGTTAGCCATAAGCAATTCGGCTGATTGTGAGAAACGTTATAAATCCGATCTGGTCTATCGTAATTGCAACCGCGTGGAAAGTAAACAAGAATTAGAAATGCCGAAACTCACGTTGCAATCATGGAGCAATCGAGAGCGACGTATAAGTGAATGGTTCAACTTCCCATATCACGAGTTTATAGTAATTTACAGGAAAAGGAACGACGTATATAAATATATTTTTTTTTAATTGAAAGAGAAAGAAAGATTATATAGTATTCCATTAGATAGCATTCAAATCGATACCTTTGATTGTTAAAACAAATAAAGATGAATCAATAAGTAAATAAGAATTAGAGTCTATTTAAGTTTAAAAAATATAATTAATCGCCGTAATCCATCTTTCTATTTTCAGATACCCTTTTCAAAACTTCAATTCTTATTTGCTTATTAATTCATCTTTATTTTATATGAATTACTATAAATTCGTAGAGAAATACACATAGAAATTATAAGCACTACATTGCTCCTGATTGTTCGATAATTGCAATGTGAGTATTGACATTTCTAATTTTTAAAAATACAGTTTAAAAAGTCTTTAATAGAGTTAAAAGTTTATAAATTAAGTGGGCCTTTTCAGTTCTTTTTTTAGACCAGGTATCTTATTTCAAATTTAGTTCACATTTCTCCTGCGATATCTAATATTTCGGAAATGGCATTTGCTGACAGATATTAAAATATAGCTGTACATTTCTTTCTTTGAAACAAGCCAAATATGGAAATAAAATTAAAATTACACACACACAAATTAACTTAAAAAAAATAAACATAAATTATTTTGTTAACGTATAAATATTTAAATTTGTTTTAGTTTTACTGTTTTGTTTAGTTTGTTAAATTAAAACTTGTTTATGTAAGATTAGGGTAAAAACTACATATCTACAAAATCGATATAGTTTGATTAATAGGTGCTTCAATATGTTCAGCTAAATCTTCTTATCAGATATGTAAGTAAATTGTTTGTTTATCTGTTTGTCTATTACTATCAGCATCAATAAACATTTTTTACAACCCAATAAAACCAATAAAAGTTACAGAGGTCAGATAATGCACGAGTTATATTGTGCAACTAAGTAGACACAAATGATGATAACGGACTTGATAATTACAGGAAATGTGATATATACTTTAATAATTATATAAATTGTATCAAACTTTCGTTTTTATGTAAGACATTTATCGGTTATGTTAATGTTTTTGTCAATATATACATCTGTTTATGTGTTGCTTGAAATCTCTTAAAATTGCAGTATTTAAAAGACGAGATAAATGCATTCGAGCGTTGGAGAGAAAGAGAGAAAAAGCGAAGATTCTAAATGCAAGTAACACGAACAAGTCTATTGATAAAAGGATATGTAGACCTTTAACAAAACTAAAATCTAAATGACTTATTTTCATTTAAAAACGACAAACAATTAAAAATATTACAATTACCGCATTGTTTCCACGCATGGTTACCACCAATTGCTTAAAAATGAAAAAATTCGCCAGTATATAACACCCTTCCCATCATAATTGCACTATTTACGTCACATCGGTAGTGCGTGCAACACGCCACACGCGTTTACGAAAAGCGAAAAAAGATACGGAGAATGAACCGATGCAGATAAACAGAGAAAGGTCAGATGGTATTCTGTTTGATAAATCGATCACGATTCGAAGGTCGTCTTACCAAAAGACGTAGTTCTTCACACTTGTGATCGAATCTATGTGTGCGGCATACTTCATTGACACGTGCCAATGATTCTTCTGAAGTCTCCGACGGTATCCGAATGATAATCATTTTAGAGAACTTTAGGAGTAAGATCAGCTTTCTCTCTCTTCCTTGAAAAATAACGCAATACAACGCCATAGTTTATTTAGGCAAGGATCGTCGGAGGATTCCTATGATAACTGGTTGATGATGCAGATATGTAATAAATCAAGAAAAAATGTTGATAACAAAAAATTGGAGTATTGATCTGCATCAATTTTTTTTTATAAATATATATAATAGGATGTTCCATATTTCTCCTACCTACGCATATGATTGGAAAAGTTGAAGAATGCGCTCTCTTGCAATTCTTTTTTAAGATGACGCAATCACTGACTGTGGTTTGCCTGCATCCATGTAGTTTCGGGATACGCAGAATCCAAACGCATGAGCGTAAGTAAGATCTTTTTTCTGAGGTTTTTTAATTTTTCTTTAATATATAAACAGCAATTTTTTATATCGATGAATTGCTTTCTGGTATTTCGAGCTTATTCTATCTTGATTTTGAATGAATAAACATATTAAATTTTAATAATTATAATTTCTTTTCTCCTGAAAAAAGTGTAAGTAAGATACAGTTATCGGAAACAAAATATATGTCTTTGATATTGTTTTTGTTATTATTAATAATTTAAGATTAATTAAAATTCAATAAAATGTACAAAATTAAGAAGTTATACAATTTTTTTCAAAACAATTTAATATTTTCAGGATTTACAACAATGCTTCTGTGAATAAACTATTTAGACAATCTTAGCCAAGAATCTCATTTGGTTGAATGCAAAGCGCATTGTTTTTTTTTATTTTAAAACTTTAAAAAAATTTTCCTTATGTATTAGACACTATTAAAATTCTAACGAAAATTTTATAGAAATTTTTATATGGGGAGAAAATATTTTATGTAATAACACAAAATTTACTCAAAATCAAAAGTTGTATTTTATAATTAAAAATGAAAATATAAATAAAAAATTTTAGAAGAGATTTGAACCCTACTCTTGAATACGCCTATGCGTATATTCCACGATGACTCATTGATCGTTCTCCAAGGCCGCGGAGATCTTCGTTGCATTCAAGTTCACTATATTCTTATACACACCCGCGAATACACGTTAAATACAATAAAAATGAGGCGCCCGAATGCGACGCTCGTGAAACATATTTAAATAGATACAATTAAAATATTTATTTATATATCAGTAAATATTAGCGAGACCCGAATAATCCTGATCTACATGTACGGACAGTTAATGTGTTAAAAACGATATATACATCTTTTAAATGAGAAAACAATGATTAATGTGCTATGTCAATGAACACTTCAACGAAAATTAAGATGTTATTAAAAATATTCAAAATTGAATGATATTAATTATCTTGTATACTGCTATATACGCGCGAATATTTTGATGCTGATTCGTCCATTTATGTTACACGCGATTAATTAACTTTATATTCTTATAATTATTACTATTCATAATGTTATCTTCATAGGGAAGTTGTGTTTGGTGCTCATGGATATTTTGTTGAATTTTTTCTATCGACTAAAAACCATGACTTTTTAAAATAAACTACTGGACAAAATTAGAGGAACGAAATTTTGAAATAGCGCTAAGTTCGTAAAAGTTGAGCAAAAAATCTGAATTTTTGATATGATATAGCCCGAAGTGCTGACTTGACCCTTGTGAAGTCTCCCCGCAATGAATCCAGTTACGGAGTTACGCGACCCCCTGTCAAAAATAAAAATTGCAAGATTGCAGTTTGAAAGATACAAGGTAATCTGATGCAGAAAACGTCCCGGAAACCTAACACAAAGAGAGGCTGGAGAGAGAACAACGATTTTTTGTTGGTCTCGAATGCATAACCTGAAGCGATCACTGGGTAGTTTGGCGCAACCATGACTCACTGTTTTCAGTGTCCGATCAAAGGGGTGGCAGGTAGAAGTTGAAAGGGGTAAGTTTCGTGCGTGGTCAGGAAGGAATGCCAGAGATCCCGAGTGCGGTTTGGTCCATTTCTGAATTTTTCTAAATCATATAAAAGATTCAGATTTCTTGCTCAACTTTTATGAATTTGACGCTATTTCAAACTTTGATTCCTCTAATTCTGTCCAGTAGTTTATTATAAAACTGTTCAAAATAAATTGAAATTATTGCCTAGAAATAAAAAAAGTAATCACAATAGAAATCTAAAAATTATTGAATAATTCTAATTGAAATCTATTTCATAAAAAATTTACACAAACTTCTATGTCCTAGATAGATTTCATGCTTGCGAACAAAGAGAAGTCCAAGTGTTTCCCAACCTTTTTCTTCAAACTTTCCTTTTATTCTTGATTTCTTTTTGGAATCTAGCCATCACCTACAATTATTTTTTTTTGTCAACTTCTTAAGCTCAGATGTTTTCTCGCCAAATTTTAGTGATGCATTATATAAAATTGACTTTTTAAAATAAAATTTCAAGACCTTTTCTTTGTAGAATTTTCAAAAGATTTTTTTCGACGATTTCTTTGACTTCAGTCTCATATTTATGAGATCATTCATTAGATTATTCACAATTAAAACTTTAACATAATTTAAATCACGATCTTTCTTTTGCCGGCTTTTTACACATTTGCCCAGGCGTTTTTTTTTCCGCCAAATCGTGATGCATATAAAATTGATTCTTATTCAAATTAGATTTTAAAACTTTTTCTTTGTAGAATTTCAAAAGATTTTTTTCTAACAACTTCTTTGAGTCAATGACTTCTTTCAATTTTATATTCACGTGCATCATTCACAACTGAAAACTGCACCTCAACTTAAACCTAAGGATCCGATTCCTTCATATTCTTTCTTCGCAGACACGAGATCGGAAGTCCATTCATACCGAAGGAATTTTTTAATATGCTAACGCATTCTCCTCGACCCTCCTCTCCCGCTGTCCAGCCGACGTCTGCTACGTCGTCATCCTCCTCCCTTCCTTCTCTCTAACACAAAATTATTCGAACGCGTCGGCATACAATTAGAGTCGTGGAATCGCGTGACGCACATAGGAATCCAATGGGAGACCTCGAGCGCGGCCACCGACACCAGCGATTAGCAAGAAGCTCGTCATCCTGGAACGCCGACGACAGACGCTCCGGGCGCGATGTCGTATCTCCCCCGTGCATATACATACATCGAAAGGGGAAGATCATTAACCCTTCGCGATGCTGAGTATTCTTGAGATGGAAAAGACACCTGCGTTATCGCTTCCGATAAGACGTCGTGCGTCCGTCGGCCGCCCCACGTGATAATCGCGCGCGGAAGTCACGAGGATTTCAATTACAGGTATCATGTGTTTAATCCTAAACTCGGCAAAACTGTAGCAGATTCATAATCTCATTATATCAAAGACACACGGAGAGAAAACGGAAATCTATCCTTTTATGAAATGTAACGCAGAGCAGTATTATATTTTTATAAGAGTGATAAATATTGTTTTAAACATCACCATCGTTTATTTGCCACAACGATATAATTTAAGAATTGTCATTTTTTTAGTTGCCAGAAAAAATTCTGTTAAGAATTTTTAATGCAGTAAACTTTAAGAACTACATAATGATATTTTTATTCTTCTACAATCAGCAGATCAAATCATCAAAACCGCACTTTAAAATGTTAATATCTGAGAAAAATCTTCATATCATCATGAAATAGATCAAATTATATCAAAGCAGATTTTATTTATTTCACAAGCCAATTGATAAATTAGATCTGCTCTAATACAATTTAATTTTTTATATAAAGATTTTTTCCAGGTAATTCAAAGCACTCTAACTTAGCAACTTTATTTTTTAGTCATATCATTGTTGCAACAAATAAACGATATTTTGAATTCTATTCAGAAAAAGTACTTCTAAAGTAATAATCGCAATAATAAATTAATAATACAAAAAAAGACATAAATATATTATTTATATAAATCCGAGGTAAAAAACAAATTGTGTGTATGTGGATAATTTTAAAAATAGAATAAAATCAATAAAAAATATGTACTTACAAAATAAAATACATTTAAAAAAAATCATGCTTGAATGATTTTTGATACTGATATATTAATTTATGTATGCTAAAATTTATCTGTTAAATCCATTAATTATAAAATACGACAGTAATATAATTCATTTATTAATACATTAATACGTCAAGTATTTACATGTATAATAAAATTCTTTTCTTAAATCTCATTTTTTTCATCTGCAGAGAAGTCGATCAATAATAATGCACTTGGCGTAGCCAAATTGATAACATCCAAATTGCGTTTTATGAACGCAGACACGCGTGAAAATTCGTAAGCCTTACGCAAGCGCGTTGCCAAAGAGAGATCGAAAAGCTGTTTCACTTGTTAGAGTAAGTCGTGGTCACTTGGGCATTTTAATCATATGTATCTGGGTATTAGGGCAATGTTCGTACGGTAACCTTGGGCTCATTTACTTCTGCCACCCGCGATCTTTGTCCTGTCTTCTATACTTTTACAAATCCTCCTCGATAAACCTGTAATATTCTAAAGTCTGTTTGGGAATAAAATCTTACACAATACTCTATTCATTCTGTCTTTTTTTGTTTCTCAAATAATCTTTTTTTGTCTTGTTATTTACAATCATTTCTTTTTTGTTACCTCATATAATTAAACATTTAAGATAACATAAATCTTTTATCTTAATTAACATAGCACATTTAACTTTTAGTACGCTTTACTGTAAGTAATATGTGTAAAAATGATATAATTTATAGTAAAAATAAATAAAATTTTTTTGGTTATAAAAATTATTACATACAATATATATTTTTATAAACCTAACTTTATTCGTAAATTTAATATTACAAATTATTTAATTATTATTAAAAAGTTTAATTGCATTTATAAGTTAATGTTTATTGTAAACTTTTTATTCTTATGTATGTTAATATACATCTTTAATAGACAGGCGATAATTAATGATATCTTTGTAAATTATATGTTGCGTGTTATAATGTGTGTAAGAATTTTATTTCATTTTCTTGGGTGTCAGCCAACATATAAACTATTTTAGGTCAACTAACAAACTCAAGCGGGAGTATCCTATGTAAGGAAACTTCGACAAAAGCGACGATTGCGATAAAAAGAAATAAGAAAGAAGAAAACTTGGATCATGCAATGAACACAATCTGTGTTTCGGTGCCAAGGTCTCGTTTATGGTTCCCGCCAAAATATTGGTGCGTCACGCACCTTATGTTAATGCAGGTCAGGTTTTGCGAGTGCAATCCATGTCTTTGGCTGATATTTCATGTGTCATATCCATGGGCGTACCCAGAAGATTTTAGTCAAGGGGAAACTAAAATTTATCTTCATACTAAATGGATTAAAATGCTTATATTAAAGCCAGTTTTTGACGATCTTCGGCGAACTTTCTTAATTATACTCCTTCTTCAAGCTTCTTTTTTTAACTCGAGTACATTTTTCTATGTACACTTAATATACATAGTCGATATAATACATAGGAAACGTGGATATTCCTCTACTTTGTGATCAATAAGAAAAGCGCGACTAAATAGTAAAAATCAAGTAAAATAAAAAATAAAAAGAACTGTGTTATTTGTGTACGTTGCTGTGGAAAGCAATATACTTGTATTTTATTCTATCTCTCTGATTCAGTGGTGCAATTATCTTTTTTCTCTTTTATCGTTAACTATTTTCCGTCTCCTACATCAATCCATTTTCGGCTTTCACGCTTTCCACTCGATCTGTCTTTTCTATGTCTATTGTCACATAGCGATAGTGAATAACACGTAAAGTCTCATAGTGCATCCAATCATATTCACTATTCAGTCTTTCAAAATCACAATTTAACTTTCCAAGTTGAAAGAGAAAAAAAAAATAAATCGCGAGTATCGATATCAATAGTAATGACGGAAACAAAAAACAAGACAATGATTTTGGTTACAATTTTCGTGTTAAATTTCTAAAATATCTTCTTCAATAAATTCTTGTACATATATTTTTTGTACAATTAAATCATGGTAAGCAATCATTAATTTAATGCAAAATAAGCATTATTTATGTCTGCAATTAAGTGAAATATTTATTTGACTAATAATTAAGAGACATTTCATACATGTTTGAATAACTTTTAACATTCATTATTCCACTATTATCAACGTAATGAATCAATCAATCGTTATACTGAAGTAATTCGAAGTTATACTGAAATATCTTATTATTAATTTAATTAAATTTAAATAATATGCCATATTTATCTAACCTGTTTTAGTAATGATTGTATTATAAGCATTTAAAAATAATGTAATCATTTTAAATAATTTATTTTTCATCAATTTTTAAACTCATAATAATAGATAATCAATTATGTATGATAATGCTTGGCCGACAGTATTGCTAAAGATTTTACTAAAGATGTTAGAAATAAATTTTTAATTACCATAACCAGCCTCACCAGCTGTGCTCCGGTTGTCCGATGCGACCTAGTCCGCCGGAAAAGTCGTGTTCGCCAATGAAATTCGCCTGCCCCAGTAATTCGCCACGTTACATCTGCATCGTGCCGCCAATTTCTCAAATGCCTCAATGGAAGCCGTGTTGTATTCGTAAATACGGTTTCCTCTGCAACGCTCACGCTCACCCACGAAGATTTCTGCGATTCAATTACAACGATTTGATAGCTCAATACTAAACTTATATCATCATGGGCATGAATAATGTTCTTTTACTCTTGGAAATCTTACTACGTATCGCCTTAATAATCAACGGCAAAGGATTCTTACTTTTTATAAATTTTCGATAAACTATAAAGATTTCCTCTTAGGACAATATTAAAATCAAAATGCAACTACATATTTAATAGTTGAAAATTATGTTCTAACATTGAAAATTGAAAAAATAGAAAAGAGAATATTTAAGCATGTAACAAATAACAGATAATCTATCTGTGTAGTTTAAAAAAGATAAATAGATATTGAAAAAGATTTATTTGCTTTAATTATTGATAGTATATTATTAACTGTATACATTACATTTAACAATTTTTCGTATAGTTATCCATTAGAATACTTTGAAAGTTGAGAAGTAATATTTGAAAAGTTGAAAAGAAAGTTGAAGTTCTATATATTCAAATATATATAGAAACATATTTGTCTTTAATCCCAGACATGATAATATTTATGAAATATTTATAATAATTATTAAACTACTTCATAAATACATATTTATCAAATATTCATTAATATTTTCGTGACCTTAGATTAAAGAACAACATAAAAATTTATTACATTATAAAAATATTTATATATATCACATATAAATATTTTAATAAATGTTATATAAATACCCATTAAATCATTATGATTTGAGATTAAAAAAAATATTTTGCTTTCTTTTTTGTAAAGTTATATGGGTGAACGCACTGGCCTTCAGCTCGTGCATCTACTTCCTGCACTTACGGGCAATAACCGACTCACCGCACTTGTTACGCAATATACTATTATTATATTTAAATCGGAAGGCTTTTTATTACTCATCTTTCCATATAATTTATATTTTATATTATATATAAATAAATATTTAACAAGTGAGCAATATTGAGCAGAAGTATCTCCCACCCAAAATTTTACGTCCTATGCTGATTATTCTTGTTATACCGTCGAATTTTATTTTACACAACGCACATTTTCGGCACGTTTAATCTGCTAATTTATGAGACGACACTATTACTCGAGATTCAAGGACCAACGAGCGATTGATGCTGTATGACTCATTAGGAGCGTTTTTATTTTAGAAATTACTATAGGATTATATCGTTTAATTATCATTAATGATATAATAGAAAATTCAGTATTTAATTATTTATAAAATAAAAATTATAAAATGTTAGAATTTTTATTTAACATATTGATGAATATACATATATATATTGAATGTAGAATATGTATGTTTAAAATATTTATAAATATTATTTATAAATATTGTGTGCTGTGATAGTCTCTATACGACTGTAGAAGAAAAGATAAGTAATGGATGACCATTGTCATCCATCAAAGCAGGCAGCTTCGCAAATTTTCTATTAACACAAAACAGCGACGAAAACCGAAACCACCATTAGTTCTTGAAACGCAATATGCCGCGACGCTGGTCACTCATTTTTTCCTTATCTCTCGCGCATAGTTGACAGTTGGCGAAATATGCCGCTTACCGGACAGACGTGTCGTCTAGCCAGACAGGTATCCGCAAGTATCTGCGGTGCGTGCGTCCGTCGGCTCGCGTCCACTGCCATGGAGCGATGAGACGTGCGTAATGCGTGCCAGACAGCGACGGTAGAGGAAACGGAAACGGCTGATAGGACGTTTATCTTAAAAAATTTGTCCCGCGGAATCGTATTCAAATCGAAACACGAAACGTTCTTTCCTCTCGCAGGTAAGAAATGCGGCACGCATGTGCGTGCGACGGCAGACAAGCGGGTACGCGTGCACGCATTTTGTACATCTGCACGGCCTTGTGCGAGGTCATCAGCATCCGATAAAACGAAATCACCTCACGAGAAGACATTACGCTTTGCTCTTCGCCAATTTTATTAAAATTTTCAGGAATAATAGAGAAGGCTATCTAACGAAAAGCCGTTTTTCTAAATAGGCCTTGAAAGCTAAAATAAACAGTTGTACGCGTACCAAAAGTATCATAAAGATTGCAGAAAGTTTTCAAAAAGTTACCAGTAAAATATGAAATATTAATAAAAATTTTTTTCAATATGTTTCGGATATATGAAATGTCCAGTTTGATGTAATGTCATAAATGTATCTAAAACATTTTTGCAAAGTTGTAAAAACATAGGAAATAAATATTTTTTCTTACATATTTGTAACAATCTGAAATAGACCCTTGAAAAATTTACATTGTGTGTAATGTTTTGTGAAATATTATAGAAATACATAAGTAAAAGTCAATAAATTATTTCTAAAATATTTATAAAAACGAGATTCTTTCTGTAATTTTTCTGAAACATATCTAAAATAGATAAAAATGTTTTTCTTAAGAGAATGCTTATTAGTAGACTTTCTTGTAATAATAAGATAGAAGTTTTGTGAAACCCTAAATATTTAAAATGTTTATGTTCTGTATGTATATGAATAACTGATTATATGAATGTGTCTGTGCGTATGACAAAAAAATTTCTAGAAAATAGTTGGAGCTATCAAAATACCATTTTATCCAAATTGTTAATTATAAAATCTAGATATCCAATTCGGTGCAGAAAGAAGAAATGTTCCTCTCTTTCTCCAACTCTTAATATGTAAAGTATAAGAATTGTGAACTTTTCGCGTGATAAGGTACGAGTGGACATTTCAAAGTTGGTTGGGATATTGAATATAATGTTTCTGAAAACTTTTAATGACACTTGTTTTAGACGTTATCCCATACGACATATCTCTCTGAAATATTTTAAAATATTCCTTAAATATTTCACTGAAAAAAAAATTTTTGACGAAATGCTTCATAAATACTTTTAAATACTTTAATATTATATTTCAATATTAATTGTGAAGATATCGAAAAACTTTTTGAAAGATATGCTGTGTCAAACAAGCACCGAGCGGACATGGCGCTTTGCTTATGTGTATGTGTGAAATGAAATACAGACGAAAATATGAAAATGAGGTTATTGACAAATATTATGCTGCACAGCTTCGCATGTCACTCGCTCGTAGATATAACCAGTAGGTGCCAGTTTGGGCATTCAAGTAATCGGATATTATGTGGATACGCTCAGGAACTTTATACTTCTCGAAGGATCTGCGTGTTCTTAGTGTGAATGAAAGTCCCGATGTGAAGGTTTCCGACGAAATTATCTCTCAAGCTTTTTACACATTATTATGAATGAAATTCAGCAGCACTGAAATATTTATGTCCAGCAATCTACCATTTAGAGTAAAATAGCCCTTTATGTTAATCCAAAAAAATTTCAGCATTTATTTTCTACATTTACATTTATTTTCTATAATTTTTAATTTTTATTAATATTTAAAAATTCATGGCACTTTATTTTATTGCTTAAAATTATTCTATATTCTTGTTAGGTTAAGTTAAATATTTCAACAGTAATGCAATTGCAGAATTTTTTATATACAGTTATAATTTTAAGTGTTTTCGTCAATTCATTTTGTTTTTGTTTTTTCTTCAATTAAAAATTTTCAATTATATATATAGTATAGTTTAGTCGCGTCAAAACAGAAAGGTAATAAATAAAAATTCTGTAAGTCTATAAAATATGATAATATGAACGATAATATAAATTAAAAGAGATTGTATTGTATCTACTTATTACATTTTTTATTGAAAATTCTAATAATAACTTTTTTAACGTTTGCATTGATTATTATACAATAATTGTCTAATTACTATTACATGTAGTAGATCAATATTAAATACAGTATATTAAAATATTTTATATACAGATTTATTTCATTTTTAAGAGATCACACTATTGTGACAAGTTAAAAAATCGATTTTTTGTTCCTTTGATCAATTTTCTTAATTTGACATTTTAGAAATTTTGCTTACTATGCTGTTTGCTTTAATACTTGTCGAAAACTGTTTCTTGCTATAGACCTTTCTTGTTGCGTGCAGATACAACAGAACCCTTGGCTTGTACGGTGGGAGGAAGGGTCTTAGCAGGGCCGCTTTTTGAGACCGCGTGTTCAAAGTGTGCGCCGCACACGGGCGGCACATACAAAGGGTGATGAATTCAACTTAAAGGAGGCGGTAATTGTTCGCTGGCACACGAGCAATACCGATACTTAAGATGAGGTAAACATTTTTTTAACACGTTTAAACTATTCTCTATTTGTACAGATTAAAAGTCTTTTTGATTTTGAAAAAAAAAAACTATCAAAATTTCGCATTTTGGAATCACGAAAATATGATTCACAAAACACAGGCCTGTTTTCTAAAGCTAACAAACCTCGAAGGCAACAACCCCGAAGGCAACAACCCCGAGAACGTTGAACTATCTTTCACATCTGCTATGTGGATCTGATGAAAATATTTCGAGTACTAGTGGGACAACAAGAAGGGTCTAACATTTTAACACTAAATGACCTGCTCTAAAAGTCGAAATTTCTGTGTGGAGTATAATGAACCGTACCCCCCGTAGAGTACAATAACAAAAAACATTCACTGCCACATTCTATATTGGACGGTGCAATGATGGTGAAACGTTATTTATAGTGTAAGTTTAAATAATAAACTCTTATCTTTACAATATATATTTTAAGTAATTTTTATTCTTAATATATATTTATAATTTATATCATTCTTTTTGCATTTTTGAAATTCGAGTTTTAGTTCAATTCACGAAATCCTTGGCCACTAAATCACGCGGAAAATCTATTAACATTTGTTAAATCGATACAGCTGTAGCCTTGAGCAGTTGTAAAAACATTCAGTATGTACGCCAATCAGATTTCTTTCGTCGTATATATTATTCGTCCGTCATATATCGACAGCTATCGATGGATATTGACATACCGGATATAAGCTCGAGCAACCGCTCATTCCTGACATTTCGTGAGAGTTTAACATCAGCAAATAAAAAAGAAAAAAAGAAACAAGTGTAAAATTATATCATTTACTCGAGTTCTTAGATTACAAATATTCTTTACCTTATTATATTTTCGAAATGCATGTGTGTGTGTGTGTATTTTACAAAAACTCATTTTTCTAAATTTTTTTTTTAAGAAAGAAAAATTTAAATGTACAAAAATTATAAAAGAAATCTAAAAAAACTGCAGTACTGCTGTTATAAAATATAATATATTAAATAGAGAAAAAGAAAAAGAAAGAGAGAGAGAGAGAGATTAACATATTAATATAAAATTAATATCCATTCCTTCAATGTAGGTTAACCTTAATCTCGATTTACAATTTACTCTTTACTTTTCCTAATTATAAGAATTAGTTCTAAATTAATCTACATTGGTAAAAATAAACATTATAATATGTAAAATGTATAAACAATAATTATTTTTGTCAGAAATATTGTAATTGAAATTAAGTTTTTGACCTCATTGTGGGGTCATTTCTCTTATGTCTATCTTCTATAGATAAGATTAAGTTTTTGGAATACATATATTATATTTATCACGTGAAATTTGGATTCCTGTGATGGCTGATACTATACTATTGATGATGATATATAACGATATTGCTTCTAAGTAAAATATTTTCCTTTCCAGAAAATATTAGAGATACCGATGAAATTCTTTTTTCTTGTATTTTTTAAGTCAAAATATGATAAATGAGGAGAATAGAAATATGTACATGTACCTCTCTCTCTCTCTCTCTCTCTCTCTTTCTCTCAAGAATTTAAAAGAATTTGAAGAACATGAGAAACTGTCATTTTTTGTCTTTTTCACACATAAATTTCTTATATCTAAAATTTTTATAAATCATCTATTTTTTAATGAAAAATTCTCTAATAGTTGATACATGCAATAATTTTGCTCGCATGCATTTGATCATGTAAAAGATCGTGTTATTCAAAACGTGTTCCATTTCCTTCTTTCCAAATAAATTCATTGAACAAACAGGAAAAGATAAAATATTTCATGAAAAGGAAAACTTTTTATCTACTATTTATTACGTCGATAAGTGGAAGTGCTCGAATTGCTATAGGTAATTTGCCTTAAGCAATCGGAGAGCAACGATCGGAACAGATCAATCAATATTATTTGAATAAAAATTAAATATGATGTCATCCTGGTGAATCTTGAAACCTATGCTGCTTTTCTATACAATTAATCCCGTTTTTTAAATCCTGTTTTATAATGTTTTATAATCCCTCTCCTTATCCCATTGATGAGCGAGTAGTATAAATATTGGTGAATATTCTAGTAGTCTAGAATATTTCTTGTAAAAAATTTTTAATTGACTGTTATGTCATTCTCTATATATATTAATGCAGAAATAGATTGCATTTTTAACATAATAATATTTTTCTCTTAATTATTATGTTTTTATATAACAAACAGTTCTATTTTTTAATTATCCAACTTTACACACATACACACACATTTTATAATATTTTAACATTTTTGAGTTCTAATTTTTTTGTATTTTCAGCAGTATCTCTCAGCAGAAAAATCAAAATTCAAAAAAAGAAAATTAATTCCTGTCTAACAGGCCGTTCTTTGTAAATAGGTATGACACATAAGTCGTGATGCACGCTCAGCTTAGATTTTCTTGATGTACCATTCTCAAGAATAAAGATGTTTTCTTTAAATATATCCTTTTATTCACGCGAGTGCTATGTAAGAGTTTGTGAACGGTTGTCTAGGAAACGTTGCAGACATATTTCGTAACTTTTATAAAATGTTTCACTTTTTATTTGAAAGATTTCTAAGATATCTTTGAAAACTTGTCAATTTTAAGATTTGTAAAAAATATAAATCTTTATTAATTTATAATTAATTATAATACAAATTTTTATTTATTTATTTAATCAAAAAATTTGGATTATTTATGTACACCTAAGTTGCGTTTATCATTTTATTCTCATTATTTATCAAAAATTAAACAAAAATAAATTAACTTTGAAAGGTATATAAATCACACAAGTAAATATCAGCACAAAGATCCAGCTATAAGCGAATAAGACATATTCTACATTAGTTGTGTTTTCAGGTGTTTGGTCTATATTCTCTTATTTAAAAATAAATGGTGTACTATAATCGCCAAAATGAACGCAGTTCTAATATATCGCTGTGTCCCACGCCCATACACGCCCATTTAAAATGGTGGCTCTTCAAAGCATGAAAACACCATCTATACGAACCATATCCAATATTGAAATTTTTCAATATTTTTTAACAATATTTCAAATAAAAAGTAAAACATTTTATAAAAATTTGCAAAATATTTTGCAATATTTTCGAGACAGTTTAGAATAATAAAATATCTGTGATTTTTGTACTTTCTGTAACTTGTTTACAAGACAAGTAATTTTGTACTTATTGTAAATAATTATTATTGTGAATAGTTTTGAAACGTGATGTGAATAAAACAGTTTTAGGAAGCTATAAACATGTAAAATGATATTATCAATAATATACTCACTATACTGTTTAAACTATTTGCAAGAAAAAATTGTGCAAATTTTCTTCTCGCTATGAAAGAATCTGTCTTTAACAAATTCAAAAAAATAATAATTAAGTATAAATGCATAAATTATATAATTATTGTGTTTCAAAATGACAGTCTATTCGCATCGGTTTTTACTTGTAATTTATGTTGAAAAATAATGTGATAAAGTATATAATGGGAAGGCTAATTTAATGTTAATTTGTCATATAAATAAATGTTCAATAAAAAATAGATCCGCCAAAACTAGATGCTAATCACATGCTCTAAAAAATCACTAACAATTAATTATACACGCGAATATTTAATGTTGGCTCGTGGCGGCGATATTAAATATACATATTTCAGACTAAGTCATTTAAACTTGTTATAAAAGTTTCTGTTAAGGCATTTAAAAATTCAATTTTATTATCGGAACTTACAAATATTAATCTCCAATACATTTCGCGCGCGCGCGCGTGTGTGTGTATCCTGTTAAATAACTATTAAAAAAAACAAAATGTGTATATATACTAAACTCACACATACACAAATACATTAAGATGCACGATTAAAGTCTAATAGATCTTATAATTATACAATCCTATGGTCCTATAATCTTTTTACTGTTAATACAGAAAAAAATTAACAGCGTCCTTGTTAGATTATTAGGATCTACATTTGATTACAAATAAAACTGAAGCTACACAACTGTCATAAACTAAAATCGATTATTTGATGTCAATATAGAACAAAGTAAAGATAAAGGAGATCGTGGATAGATACGAATTATAGAGAATTTCTTGTAAATTTGAATGGAAAACAGCGACATTAAGGGATCCAATGGCAATTCGTAATAATTAGCTTTATTGGCTTCTAATCAGTCGAGAAACAGGTGCTAAGCGTTTTTTTCCATTCTTCTTGCGCCACCGGCGCCGTGTAATGTATTCAAGGCCGCTAAGACTTATTCATAAATCAGATCTCACTTTCATTCATGTATCTGACGCGACACCACCTATCTCTTCCCTCGCATTCGACTAACTGATTCGAATTTTCGGCATCACCAGG
Organism: Monomorium pharaonis; assembly: GCF_013373865.1. Taxonomy (NCBI): domain Eukaryota; kingdom Metazoa; phylum Arthropoda; class Insecta; order Hymenoptera; family Formicidae; genus Monomorium; species Monomorium pharaonis. The sequence continues at coordinate 28,396,119 of NC_050470.1, read as the reverse complement.
GATACTACGACATCTTTTATGGAGGGACATGATTAACGATTTCAACAAAACAAACAATAATAATAATAAGCTAGCATTTGGCTATATTATATAATGCAGAGTTTTTCACACGGTTCATTATTTCTCCTTTTCTCTCCAACGTAAAAAGTAAGCTTTTATTTCGGTTAACAAAAACATTCCTATCCGAATTGATTTTTGACATAGGTGCGTTCTTAAAAAGAATTGTGAAAACCAAGAAATATCTTCTTGGACATCAAATTGACAAAGCATTACATGCGGACAAAGCATTTCACCGTTTCGTTTCAGGTTTCACCAACTCATCATTTATTCTTAAATCAGAGTTAAACACGTGCTGCACAGTTTAGTTCTATTTTAAATGACAAGAAATAGCGAATTTGAAATTTTGACCCGTATACAGTAAAAATTTGTATTACTTCCGTGTAGATTTCTGAAGCACGGATTTTCAAGGTGGAGGTTTCCCCTGACTTTTGAACATGAAAATCTATTATGTCGAGGGCTCCTGACTTTTACATATGAAAATCTATTGTGTCGAGAATATTCGATATGTGCATGGCGAATCCAAGTTCAAAGCTTCAGTTATGGCAAAAACCGCGGCATATTACGGGAGATACAGTTCGCTAATTTGCATAATCCGCAATCGCGCGCGTCCGACAGTAGTAACATTATACCGTTCCGCCATTGGCATGTGGTTTTCGGCGCCGAACGAAGTGCTCTACACCTACGACTGATTGCGTAAGTTCTTAAAGTCAGTATACGCGCGGGATACCGGACTCACTTTCAGCATGTCAAGGACACCGGCGTCAGGTCCTCTCGGCCTAATTCTTCGCGATGAGCGACCGCATTAAATCTCGCTAATACGTGACGTTCATTCGGTAAAGTGCGAGCGACTAATGTAAAAAGTTCGTAGACATCAATTGTAGCCAGTTGAGTTTTTTGTCTTTCCCACCACTAAGTTACGATGGCGCTAAGTTTTTTCATTACAATTCTTGGAAGAACGTCAACTTTTTATTTAATCGATAATTTTCAAGAATTAAAAAAAAATCCTTTTTAAAGCTTTGTTCCTAAAATAATTATAATTGTTACGGTTTAAAAGCAAACATTTCTCACAAATCATTTATTAATATAAAAATCGGACAATAGTTTTTAACTAGAGTGATCAAATCTTGATAAATTAATTTCGAATATAAAGAATAAGAAAAAAACTCAACAAAAAATCGGAATTTTTTAAGTACATTATAGATTCTAAAATATTTTATAACATTAACGTTTATATATATATATATACGTATAAATATATACATATATACATGTTTTTTATAATTATTATATATACTTAGACGTTAACCACCTAGAGTTTTTTCAAAACGCCTCTGTAAAGACCAGAAATTGAGATATCCTGTAAAAATCAAGACAGTTCACTATGTTGATGTTAAAAATTGGGTATGATTTAATTACAGTCGTCGTTCCGAATTTTGTCCGATATCCCAATTTACGGACCTTTATTAGAAACATTCTAAAAGAATTCTAAATAGATAGGACGCCATTTGAACCAATTTATCGTGGGCATCCGTAAGCAATAACGCCAGACGCAACCATATTTACACGCATAATTAATTTATTTTTTCGCGCGTGAGTTGATAATTATTTGATCATATTGAACATGACTTTAAGTTTTAAAAAATTTCATCTAATTTTATATTTTGCGTTAATTTTATTAATGCGACTTTATTAACAAATAAATATTTTATTTACTTATCTATATGTATATCTAATTTATTTAATTTATTTATTGACATGTTTTTTATATTAATATATTTATATTAATATATAAGTATTGATACTAATCATAAACAAATATCTATATACATATACAAACGTTAATATTGCAAAGTACTTCATAATCTAATATACCAAATTTAAAAGAAATTATATTCTTATTTTCTAAGGTCGGTATTTTAAAACTAGATATGATTCAACTGCAGTTACGTGGTTCATTAAAGTGCAATCCAATTACTATTTTGATGTCAAAATATCAAAAATCCAATTTTCCAAATTTGACGACAAATAATGTCAGTTCGCAATTTCGGGCTACGTAAAATCGCCAGATCTAAAAAAAATTAGAGTGTGAAAAGTACTGCGGGCAAGTGAAAAAAATATATGCCAAGTCATACATCTTTCATCGGGACTATTTGTGACAATGTCTCGCCGATGAAAAGAACGGGGCGATTTTCGTGTCTCTCAGGAAAGCACGCAGGAATAGACGCGTTGTCCTTGACACGGCGTGAGCGAAACGCGCACGTATGGCGTACGATTCGTCTCAAGAATTTAATTCTTCGGGCGCCGAAAGTGAAACACAGACCGTTTGGCCTATCGATGCTGACGTGACTCGAAGTTCTCCATTTGATTCGATGCATGTCATCGACACATCTCGCCGCGCCTTTATATTATTTTCGTTGTTGCGATTCTAGACATAAAAAGGAAAAATTAATGTGTGGCGTAATTTAAAAATTAATTACTTTGGCGCAACATAATAAAATACAAAAATTATGTCGAAACAATTCATATTTTCCATATTAATTCCCAACCTTCGCCGAATAACTTATTTAAAAAATAAAATACAAGAAGTAATCAGATAAAAACTTCAAATGTATCATTTAATGTATAGACAACCAATTAATTAAAAATGACTTGAAACATTGATTTATCTCTGTATTTAAATAACTTTACGGAGATTTGAGAATGTGTTGAAGAAACAGAAGAAAGCGAAATGTAATTCTTCTCATCGGAATTACAAAACTGTAGACTCACGAAGCAATTCTATTTTAATGACTCTCTCTAAAATGCTGGCTATCGCTCCACGTAGTCTAAGCGGTTTTTTTTTTTCTTTAATGCATTTCAGTGTATTCCGAAATAGCAACACTAGTGTTGGTTATATAAAGCGAATTCGAAACGGCTAGTCAGTGTAACAGATCGTTATCGTATATGAATTAGAATAATCGGTACTTACGAGACGACGATAAAATTCATGTTTCGGTTTCTATTCCGTACAAGAGTGATTTAGGGCTTTTAATATGTCGTTCATACCTTTCCAACGATTGAAAACTTAATTGCCGTGAACAGTTTGAATATCGGATTTAAAATAGCGCTTTCGAATCTTAGTATTTTGACTTTTAAATACTAAGATTTAAAACTTCAAATTTGAAATAAGACACTTTCTCTACATGTTCTCTACATGTTATCTACATGTTATCTTTGGTTCTTCGGACGTTTTATGTCGTCGTCGTCGTCGTCGTCGTCGTCTACCTGTGCAAACGAAAATTTGGGGGTACGAAATTTATCATACGATTCCGTTCGAGCAGAGAAATGGATGACAAGTCTTTTTTTATCATCAAATTATTTGATACACGATTATTTATAATCATACTACGACACGCTCTCACGTATAACTACCAGTTATGTTGGGTACGCTTTCGCACTAGTCGCACATGTTGCGCAATGTCATACCGCGCGCGAAACAGGTTTCTTCCCTGGCAAAATCTGTAAAAAAAAATTTATTTTTGGCGAGGATTGCGTGTCCCTTAGCACCTCTTGGCAACGTCGTCTTCGCAATTAAATTAATTAATTAAGCGCTTTCTAAAAGCAACATGGAAATGAGTATGTGTGTAACTGAAAGGAAGAAGAAGGAAATATAGACTGGAACAGGGATGTCGATTTTGAAAAGATTTATACGTAACCGCAACGTTGAAAATAGATTTATACGTAACCACAACGCGGAAGGATGTTGCTTCAATTAAATTTTTGTTTTAATTTTAATCTAAATTTTAACTACAAATTTAATTAAAAACTTGAAGCAAAAATGTATGAACCAAATTTGAATCAGATGTAGAAAAAGTTACTTAAATAATTATTAAAAAATATAAGAATGAAGGAATAAAAATATTAGCAAGCACTAGTAATATGTAAATCTAAAAAAATTTATACGAATTTATATTAATTATTAAAAAGTTAATAATAATCACATTTGTTTCATATCTCACGGAGTTCATTCAACTTCTAGATATCCTTCAATTTCTTGGAATCCAATCGTTGGAAATTTTTTGGATGATATATTTCTTCATCATATCAACATGTCGTCATCCAATGTCAAAATTATTTCCACATAAACTCTTTCGTGTCGCAATGCGGTTTCTCATTCTTACTATAGGTATAACACTAATCGTATTTCCCACTAACGTTTTGCTCTTTCTCTTCTCTCAAGACAAGAGAATTTTTGCACGTTTTTCCGTTAAGCAGTCCATTGGTTATTTGCAATTCTTTATTTTAAATGTTGTAATACCATTGTTAATACAACCTATTCTATTATATAAATGTGTGTGTGTATATAAGAATATATTTAAAAATATATATATTCTTATATATTCTTATATAAATGGAATTTGACTAAAACACCCTAAATATAGTGGATGCATACCTGTAGATAGATTTTCAGCCGGAAATGTAGGTAGATTTGACTCCAATTTTAACGGAATACGTTTGCATGAATCGCCTTTTTTTTAGACAAGCGATAAGCGTTCTTGTATATCTAAGGGCCGATTATTTCGACTTCTTGGTAAACTTACCCATCAGGTAAATATGTGTGTCTTTATTTATTTAAGAAAAAAAAATGAAGATAGACACATACTTACCTGATAGATAAGTTTACCGAGAAATTGAAACAATCAGATCTAAGAAAGTACGGAAAAAAGATATTATTATAGGACATGCGGAATGCGCTTATTACTACGATGATACAATATATATATATCTATATCGTCATTAATAATTATACTCAAAAATCGTTCTACATTCAAAAGAATAATCTTGCAACTATAACAAAAATTGTCGGATGTGTAAAAAAAATAAATAAAAATTAAATTAATTAAAATAGATAAATAATTAGCAGATACTATAATATATATAGATTTTGCACTTAATCAATTTAACAGAAGCGAAATTTTTAAGTTTTATATGTGAAAATTCTAACAAATACAAAAATTAACGATAAATTTTAGTTGTGACATCGAGAAATCTACCTACACCATTATCGTTTCTTTTTTCGCACCTTTTCCAATCTCGTCGAACTTTTCCGGAGAAATCAAGAGTGCGTCTCATCTCGCACGTATTGCTTGCTCTACTTCCAGTACTCATTAGTACGCCTTTTTACAATGCAATTTCCGCAAATATCCGTCGCATCTCTCTTCCATCTTCTCCTGTAAGAGACAGGATAATGATAGTTATAATAATCGACAGTGTTGCAAACCTCTCACGATCTGCAGAGACGCGCGTCTCGTTAACCGCGGACTCCTGACAATGAACTAGATAGATGAGTCGCGGCGTATGTGCGTGTTTGTATGCGTGTCTAGGTTAGTAGTAACAACTTTATATCCACTTGACATATGAAATGAGATTGTCGCGACAGAGAATGTTTCTCATTCCTACAAGCTACGCGAGTAGCTTAATTATTCGGATATATCTGTCGGATACCTTTTCTAATCGTGCTGCTAATAATTATTTCTTTTTTAACTGAAATTATAGCAAAGACATATTTATAAATATAAATCTTCCATTTTTATTTGAAATTTACGTATCATAGTTGAAATGAAACTATTATAATTGTATAAAGAAAACACTGTATTGAAGATGCTGACGACGTCTGTTGCCTTTGTTTTTTTATTTTTCAATTATAGAAATAAAATGCTGGCAGAACAAATAAAATTAAAAATTTATACAAGAATTTTAGACTCGTTGACTCTCGTTTCATCCAAAATCTTTGTACTGTATTTTGATACGCATGGCAAACGGCGAGTGCGAGCGCTGCTGCGCATTGATTATCGACATCCTATTTCCAATGTTGCATATTTATCAGCAATACATGGCAATGATCCACATAATCCTTCCACTGAGCCATCAATCTCTCCTCATTAAACGCGGCGATGAGAATTGAGATCGACACACGAAACGGCAAATTTGAAGTTACAATACTGTCTATACTTAAAGAGAAAGGTGATGTTAAATGTCGTCTTAATAACGTTTCAATGACATTTCTAACCGTGCTACTTGGGGTGGACAATAGTTAGATATTAAAATATGAATAAATTTAAATATATATTCAATTAGCTCTTGCTTGACCTGTCATCAGCATCCCCTTAAAATCGGCTGTGATCATTCGAAATATATGTATAGTACACTTCGATATTATTCAAATTGATCCGCTTTCGTCCGGTATCGATCGAAAATCATGTACTATAAATAAACGACGCGAAAACGTAATCGGCGCAGCTCGTTGTTTTTCGATCAAGTTTATCCGGCCGAGAGGGCTGGCTAGTCAGAGTCGTTGACACTGGCAATGGCCTACTCTCTCCAGCGCCTTCACTCTCCTTCTTTGGGATCGTGTTCTCACTCTCTTTCAGACAAAGCAACCGCGCACGCAGTGCATCGTTTCCTATCGCGCGCTTTTCTTTTTAAGACCCTTCCAGCCTTCGCTTTCCCTACCGTACGGTAATTGGCTCCTTTTCCTCGTATTTATATTTGTTCTACCGAAAAGAAACGTTTGCTTATATGTAGAAGTTTTGAAGCAAAGAAAATTCAACATTTTGATTTTAATATGGAATCTTTTTCACATATTAAAAAACACTATTTCACATATAAAATAAAATAACGGAGATAAAGTTAGTTAAATAAGCATTATAAGAAAACCAAGAAGACTAATCATGTTATTATTTAATCTCGGATATGTACTAAATTTTCATAATACTTTGTAAATGAAATTAAGATTGGATTGACTTATATAAAAATGTTTTGATTTTTCAGACGCCAAAAATTATTATGGTACTTTACTCCTCTTTTTATTATTCCTTTATAAATCAACAGAGATCGTTCTCGAGGGTCAATTTCACCAACTACGACAGACCAAAATCAATGATCAAAGTTATTCTTTTTCCTTGATGTCTGGAGTTTTGATTAAAAAAAACGATTCAAATCGATATACTTTTACATCGCTAGATGTATATAGAATAGTAGGTGCATATAGATGAAGTCAAAATAATGTATTACCCAAGGGTTAAGATCGACAAAATATTCACATCCTATTGGCCTACCCTTTGAAAATTACAATCGTATTATCAATGACTCAATTAGTCTGACCACAGTGAAAAACAGATTGGTCTACAAAGATTTAAAAAAAATGCATCAAATTTAAGTGAAATCTAAGCAGGGAGATATTCCGGAAATTGCAGCTTAAAATTTGTCGCTATCAGTCTTATTAACCCGCGTATCTCGCTCTTCTATCGATACGACGCCAACGGCAGGATACTAGTGATAGTAAATAGATTGGCGTATAAATCAACCGAAAGAGAGAAAGAGAGAGGAACGACGTGGCCGGTGCACGTTGCACGGACGATCCATCCGGCTCGACCTGGTTTCCAGCAAGAAAAGTCGTTCGCTTCTTACCGCGCTCGAAGATCGAAGAGGAGACCGCGCCGTCCGTCGCTTACGAGTGGCAGGATGCTCTTCCCGATTCTGGACGGTGGAAAGCACCTCTCGTCTCCCTTCTTCCGACCGATCTTCCTCGATCACCTCTCGCTCGCTCTCCCGGCTCTCCCCGTCGTTCTGTTATGAAAGTGCCGCAAGTGGAGCGCGCTGCCTGTGCGACAACAAAGCTATACTTTTATTTATAACTGGCCGACTTACCGCGGAGCCGGGCCTCCGCCGATAGACGAGAGAACGGGACATTAGATCAGGCAGACGGCGCGGCCGCGGATCGCCGCGCGACGCGGACGAGAGAGTGGAAAAATGGAAGCGAGTCGAGAGAGTGCGCGCGAGAAAAATCTCGACGGGCAATTCCCCTCGCGGCAAGATAGGAAGGAACAACCGGACGGATGGACGAAACGAACGGCGCTTCCATCCACGGAAGAATTCGTTTTCCTTTTGTGGACGCGCCGACCCGCGAGATCGTTGCGGGAGAGACTGGGCGAGAGTACTATCCCAGATGTTCAACGAACTTTCCAATAAAAGTTTTAATAATTCGTTGCGAAATGATGTACTCGGACCCGATCGGCCATTGAGTTTCTCTGTACGGCGTTGCACAGAACGAATTGCAAGTGCAGATAAATCATGATTATTAATTAGATAGCCCAAACGATTTACCGCTTAGGCATTGGGCAGTCAATTAGGAGGAGGAAGTAAAGTATATATCGCAATCATTTTGAAGTAATGAATCAATTAAAATATTTGCAAAGAGTGTTACACTACTAATTCACGTCTTCTCTGAAAGCTAAGTTTTGAGATTCTCAAACGATTTCCTGTTCCCTTCTTAATTGATGATTTCTTTAGAAGACCATTTAAAGTGTCATTAGTGTTCCCTTTATTTTTGTGGGAATCATCTGTTAGAAAAAAATTGATATTTTTAGGAAGTACTTTAAAATTACTTTTATACTTCTACGGGTTACTAATTGATGAAACAATAAAAATTTTTCTCAAAAAGATTTTTATATAGAAATGTAATGTATAATTTAAAGATATTTTAATTTATAGCAACATATCGCACCTGATGTTTTTCTCGATATTTTGATCAATCAATTGTTTCCTGTTGAGTTAAAAAGATTCCCCCTTCAATCAATTTTTGTTCATAATTTATTGTTACTCGAGAACTCGAAAGAGTCGTAAAAGGCGCAATACCCTGGACGATTTGCAGAAACGTCATCTCGAGAGATGATGGCAGAGAGAAAAGCAGTAGAATCGAAAGGAAGATCAGTAGAAGCTAACTAGCGCGACGCGTTAACCGGCGCATCACTTATTAGGGAATTGCACTTTCTTTCACGGTTGGCGCGCCGAGGACGGCCGAAGGTGAGAAGAACGAGGAAATCGACCTCCGGTGCAACGACCCGCTGCGAAGTGTGTCGGTTGTGGGCGCACGCAATCGTCGCAACGATTTTGAAAAATGGCCGTCCTACTTCTGCAAGGGAGTACTTTCACGGTGTCGCTAATCCCACGACTGAGGAACGGCCATATCTGCGCTTGTACGCCGTAAAACGATGGGTTCATAGACGGAAATCTCTAACGAAAAGGACCTCTCTTACCGCTTGTGTCATCTAGTATTTCGCACAGTCAAAGTCAAAAGACCAGAAAAAGTGCCAGAAGTAAACTGTTGATTTGAAGAGCATAAACATTTTTACTTGGCAGTTTCTGGGATCGCTAATCTTTAATTTGACATTAAAATTTTTTAATAGCGGATCTAATATAACGATCAAAATTTATTGTACACTCTCAATCTGGCGACACTATCACACGGTGTATCATGTGATATGCGGTAGCAGACTTAGATGACAGGCTTGTTGTCTTTGTTCTCGCCCATCTGTACTAATTTCTTTCGACTTTGTGTACTTTAAGTAACATTTGGCTATTTTTTCCGGTCTTTTGGTCCATTGTGCGGCGATCATAAAAGCGTTGAAAAAAGATCCTAAGAAAAAATAAGAAGAAAAAGTCTCAGGACAATTTAGAAGAACCAGTATTTCTCGAATAATGTCTCATGTAGATCGGTCTCGCTGCACGGATTATTTGGCGTGATGTTTTTTGAATTTTGCAATCAAAATGACTACGTAATCAATTATCTCAATTTTTACCTTCATTAAAAGGCTCATTTTTATATTTCTAACACTTTCTCAGAATGACAAAAGTGGCAACGTTGCAGGGACATTAGAGTGACGGCAAGATCCACCCGTCTTTCAGATACCTATTCAACAAAGATAATGTCTCGTTATAACTTGTGCATATCAAATTGTCACTGAAAATATTAATATCAACCATGAACGACTTGGAAGTTATTATTTATCTCAGTAAAATTGTCACATGTATCACCATTACAAATTTAGCGCTTTTTTATATTAGAATCTGTCTAACGCAATCTCTGAATAAAAACCTCTAAGAAAAAGCTATCTGACTCAAGATAAAATCTTGTACGTACTCGTCAAAACGATCATGAACGTATCATGTATCTTCGATAAAGGTATTATTCTTCATATGCTACCTCCCCTCTTACTTCATATTCTCCTTCCGACGGTTTATCTAAACGAGCGCGCGCGCGCCGATTTTTCGTCCTAGGTCACGTTGCAAGGATTTCCCTCGATTTCTTAACTTTTATCTTCGCGCGAATCGCAGCGATCCACGGGGCCCACTTTTCACCATGAATTCTCACGATATCGTGCTCGGAAAGTAGCGAAAACGTGTTCGCGGATTTCTTTCCTTCCCCTCCCCCGCAGTGCCTCTCGACGGGAGGATCATCGGCCGGCTCGCTTTTGCACAGTTCACCATGCACGGAGACTAAAACTGTCATCTCGAAAGTTGGCCTACTATCTCCCCGATCGCGATAATAGCCCCTGCAACCGCGAGACGTGTCTTTCTTCTCTCCTCGCGACGGTCTCTAATACTCTACGGGAAAATGAAATTGCCGCTCTTCGTATCTCCCGTGATCACATCTGGTTTTCTTCAGGATAAGGGGTGAGCCCTAATGCGAGAATTAATTAATATTAACATGTCGCAGAAATTTCAATATTTTAGAAACGATGATAGTAGATAGATAGATCATGTATTTCAAAAAGATCTTTACTTTGCCGTACGTTCTAAAAATGATAAATAATTAATTTCATAAAATTAATTATATCTTTTTATATAAATAAAAATACACACACACACACACACACACACACATATTTTGGCAAAATAAACCTACATGTACAAACCTACAGCAAATACATATATCTGACTTTATTGAACGGCTAATGTTACAACAAATAGTAGTCTATATATTACAATAGTTATTGTCAAACTTTCAAATCAATACGTAAGAAAACTTTAGTTTGTATTTATGGGGAATAAAATATATTGTAACGGGAAGTAAAATTAAATTCTACTATAACTGCATTATCATGAACGTATGAAACAGTTCTACATTTTGGACTTCTGTCCTGATTTTATGAAATTAAAAAAAAATGTTGGAGATACAAAACCTATAGTGCATGTTTCACTCATTGCGTGTTCTAAGTTAAAGAAGAGCTTACAAAATATTTTAGCAGCTTATTCATAGAACTTATTCATGGAACTTCGCATTTTGACTAACGTAACTTCGTATTTTTAAAATGGCCAATTTCATTATATTAAAAAAACTGAAATCTGTATCAGATTATAGATTGACGATTATAGTTCTTTGTTGACGATTAAAAAATTGGCAAATAGACGACGAGCTAAATTACAATCTTCGGAGTTCGCTGCATCGTGATTGGCTGAAGTAGAACCGTCAACCGGAAACCAACAATTGATAATCCATAGTGTGATACGGACCTTAAGGGGATGTTGGAAACAGGTCTGTTTTACCCTCAATACTCATTCGTAACCCGGACGAATTTTCGAAGTTGTGTCATTTCAACACCGTTTGAACAGGGGCGCTAAAGTTTTGGGAAGAAAAAACTTGTGCATTTCTGCCACAATTTTCCTGTTTAACAGTCATAGTGTGCCAAGAACTATCGACCTGTGAGCATTCAAAGTGTGTGCTTGGATTACGCTATTACAGTAAGAGTACAAAGATTAAAAATCCAATTTTTTTAAAATTCAAAACGTAAGTAGAAGTAATTAATCGTATTATTTGTGATTTGTATCGTGCGTATATATTATTAAAAAATAATTTAAATTATGTTTTTGTGTTTTTATTAGAAAAAATAAAATCCTTCCTTTAAAATCCCACTTTTTCCGAAAAAAACTTTAAATAATTTGTTGCAAAAAATAATACCTCAGGATTCGAACCTGGATCCTCCAAAGTTTCGAACAAATATAAATTTATTGCGCAACGTTGCGTCAACGATCGAATGATATAACGTTACGTGGGAATCACCAAATTTATTTTGAACCGACCTCGGAGCCGCCCTACGTCGTCTCTCCTCGCGATCACGAGCGGATGCAAATGCGTGCAGATCGTGCCATGCGGCACCTGCCGCATATTCTGAACGAGTACGACCTTGGCACGCTTGACTTGCAGACATCTTCAATTTCAGTTGGCCGGTATATTCTATTAGTTCGCTATGCTGACATCGAAAGATCGTTGATTAGCACTTAGAACTACTGGAGCTTTGTAATCGTTCAGGGTGCATCGCAAGATGTATAATAATTTTACTTCGTATTCCCTTCTTGGCAATGTAATGGTTTGAAGTCATAAATTCTATTCTACTGCATATTGATAATCTGAAAGTTTGACGATAATTTTAGTATCCGTTTCTATCAATGTAGATTAACTTTAATCTCAGTTTAAGTTTAGTTTTCCTACTTTTTAAAAATGCATTAATTATATCAAAATTCACAATTAGATTCTATTAATTAGATTCTAATACATCAATTTCTTTGGATTTAACAAAGTTTCTTAAATCCAAAGAAATTAATATATTAGAATCTAATTAAATCAATTTTTGAAAAATACAATTGTTTGATTTTTCAAATAACATCTTAGTATCATGTATATCTTAAAAAAATAAATATTGTTTTATGGTTTCACGTTCATTATGCTATGGTGTAGAAATATATGAACCGTAATGAAAGTGGGTACACTGATAGAAAAATATGTGACATTTTTATCTATTACAATAATATTAGTAATAATAACTATATACTTATAGTGATACCAACTTAAAAAATTGTATACATTATACAGTTTAAAAATCTAGCATATAATTATAATTACTGATATTATAGTAATAATTACTATAAAAATGATATTCTTGACTATAATTTTTTCACGCTACGATTTTTCAAGTTTCGTTTATTTATCCCTCGATTTATATTGCCTACATTTAGACTCTTTGTTATAAACAAAGATGATCAGACCTAACGTTAAATCAAGCCTCGCTTTTTACAAATAATTCGCGTTCTTGGCAAATTTCAGAGTTTTGCTTCAGTTTGTTCAGAATGACTTTAAAGCGTAATCTCAACTCCATTCGATTACAATTCGGTTTGCGTGAACTATCTCGGATGTATCTAATGTTGCGTGCGAAGCAAAGCGCTGTGTTAGCAAACAGAAATTCTTTGAAGTTTAACCGTCTAAATTGGATTCCTGTCGGAAGTAAAGAGTTTAATCCTTTTTAACTGTTCAGATTCGCGGACTGGCAAATATGCAAATACACCTCTAAGTAAATGTATGTCCATTTTTCCTCGACCAAGAAAAAAATCGATTATGGAACTTTTTTTCTAGCAAGGATATTAGAGGATTCGCTAATTCTAGAACCAACAGTTCTAGTGTTACAAAGACAGACTTAGTGGGCAACTTTCCTCGAAGAAAATTCTACACTTTGTGTGTGTTAAATTTAACGCGCCAGAGCTATGGACTGGCCTGTATTATTTGTTGACTGACCTGTATTATTTGTTGACTTTATACTTAAATACCCTCTTAAATTTTCATTAAATCTTCAGGTCTTTAAGAAGTAGCAAAGATGCGTATTTGACACGTATAATATGCATGAAGAAAAAAAAGGTGAACATAATAAATCACAGCCGAAAATGTTTTGAGCGCGAAGATTTTCATTGTGACGACAGAAACGACACTCTCGCGTATCCATGACCATGGTCTTATACACAGAACACTTCCAAGAAAAAGTGACGCTAGTATAATGGCTACACTATAAGCTGATTATAAGGAACGTGAAAATATCTTTCAGCATTCAAAAGATAACAATTGTTTTATGCCTTTATAAAAATGTAATACTGAGAACATGAAAAATGTATGACATATAAAATTATAAGTAACTTTGGAAATATCTTTTGTGTATGAGAAATGTATGGCATATAAAATTATATGATAGTTTTCTGCACTAATTAATTCAGGACCAATCACTTAATCTTTTTGTTGCATAAGCGATTACTTTTTACTTTTACATCAATATTTATATTAGAATATTTTGACTATTCGCTCAACTTACCATTTCTCTTGTTAGTATCTCTTCTCTTTTTTCTTAAGGATGACCCAACTTCCAAAAACTAGTTTAATTTGATCAATAAGAGGTGGGACAACACTAGAAGACCCTTTTTTCCTTGATCGATGAACATGCGGCGATGGACGGAGTTCGCAGCAGCATTTATTAGCTATATATTGCATATTATAAATAATTTAATATTTAAGATAATTATATAGATTACACATATTACATATTATTAATTGTTCTATAATTAATATTTGAAATTGTTATAGATAAATTTACTCAATATTTTCTAAAAAGTAATGAAAAAAAATAGAAAAATATTAATTTTTTAACAAAATAAGGGCTCAATTCTGTACCGCCTATCGACAAGAATTGAGCTCTAAGTGAACAATACTATTGTGATTAAATTTATTTTTTTACTGAGATAAAGATCATTCCAATTACTTCTGGATTAAATAAATAATAAAACAAATAGAGTTCTATTGAATCTGACACGAATTTGATCGCCTCAAGCGAGCGAGTCAGGGAAATTGCAATATCGCATGCGCGCGTTTTGATATTAGAGAATTAAAAAAACAACAACAGGGCAACGAGACGGATATTTGATCGTAAGAATCGCCGAATAAGGGCTCGCTTGTTTGTTTGTTTGTTTGTTACCGTTGTAAACAAAAGAAGCGCTGAATCGACAGTGCATCCTCGCAGTCTAATTCACGATTTACGTCGTATATTTTACAATCGCGCACGCGGCCTCACATACTTACGTGATGACGCAGTATGTCAACGGGGATATTGAATGTCCCACGTGGTGGTCGGAGGAGGACCACCCAGTTACGCTAGGAGAGGACGGGAGCACACGAGAGAAAGTGAGAGAACGGATTCCTGCAATTCTGTACAGAGCGAAACAAGGGATGAGGACGTGGTCTAGGTATCCAATGCGCCAATGCGACGGCGCCGTATAGTGCCGCAACCCGCCGCTCGGCGCTGCCGCTGCGAACTCCGTCTGTCTATCGCCGCATCGTAGCCGGTCGAGGGAAACGGGTGTTCCGGCTCTCCCGTCTCCCGGTTGTCCCATCTCTCATTGGTCAAACTAAGCCTAGTTTTGGGGGTTGAACCTAAAAAAAGAAGAAATATTAACAAGAGAGATGGTAAGTTAAGCGAATAGCTAAAATGTATCATGTTAAAGTGTGTTATCGTATTACAAGTGTTAGTGGGGGGGGACTCAAAAGGAAGTCCCGTGTGACTATACCCGCAAGATACTCCTAGTTGACAGAAAAATCTCGCACGATTTCGTGGACCTCCACTTGGTCCCTCTACTTTGTGGTGTTGCGGCACAATGTGGCATGCTTCCGAAGGTTGGTGGTTGGTCCAACTGTGCTGCAGCGCGCCACAGTGGCGTGTCGTCCCTGTCATTTACTTTAGCCGCGGCCGGCCGAACATGTAATCGGAACCGAACGGAAATCTGGATGGAAAAACTTCGGGAGGCGATTCCGAGAAGTAGCCTCGGCGGGATTAGCGATAAAGAGAAAACGCGATGTAAAAACGCGGCTTCCGCCCCGGTCACCCAATACGACACGCTTTAATGACAGGACGGGGAGTCGCGCGTGTTGGTGCGTGGTTAATATTACGCTTACGAAATTTACCGCATGATCGCAGCACGTGACAGAAGGGTCCCTCGCGCGCGGCTGATCTCAAAATTGTAAGGGTCTATCCACACAAATTTGCGTAGCTGCGTAAAGAAAATTATTCAATCACAATTTACGCGCATTCTCATGATAGAAATGCGATTAGAGAATTTTCTTTATTCATATAATTATGTAGTTATGCAAGTTTATCTGATTCTCTGATTAATTGATTCTCTTATGCGTTATATATTGTGCATTATGGAAAAGTCTGTGCTCCCGCCCTGATTTGTCATCACCGTTTTCGAACTTCTCTTTTTTTTTTCTTTAAAAAAAATTTGCTTATTCTGTTTGACTTACATCCCCTATGAGCAAACGTTAGATGATTTTGTACTGTGATCGAAATCTCTTATTTCCAATACTTTTAATCCGCATCGATATCAGTCCACCGTATCGCTATATAATTGCATCGTATCATCTGAAACTTTTTCGATTTGCATCATCTGATCATCGTTAAAGATATCCGGTTTATTATTGACCACGTCGTACATCCCTTGATTAAATAACTTTTTGAAAATGTCAGTCTTAAAAAAATCATCGTCGATTCATTATTAGATAGTTCAGGTCAGAGTTGTAATTTTCGAATTTTTGCACATAGCCGCGACCGTGAAGGGGATAACGAATTGAGGGTAGAAATCAATTGTATTGAAGAATCAGCGAATGCTCAGTATAATATAATATGATTAGTTCTTGTCATTAGTTCTCTATCCCTTATACGGTCACGGCTATGTGGCAAAAGCACAAAAACTACAATGTAAAAAGAGATTTAAGTCCGGTTCAGGTTTCACAAAATGTTTGTGAGATTATTCACGAACAATTCTATTGTCGAAGTGAGATGGTATACGTGATGAAAGGCCACATCCCCATGGCGTCAGGTCCACTGAATGAACTTGTTTTCCTTTTAAAAGATCCTCATTTAACCATTTTTTGAGTTAGGTATTTTATCTCTTGTGTATCAAGTTTCATAACAATTTTTTAGCATCAATCTTCTTAATTTTGCCCCTTACTCTTTTTGTCAAAAAATATATTATAAATACTATTGCGAAATACGAAAAATTATTTGCAGGAATATTTGCAAAAAAGTTCTCAGACTAATGATAGAAGATTTTTATGCGATTATCTTCGCGTGACAATTACTTTTCAAATCAATTTCAGGAGGCGTATAAATTAATTTGGAGGCGAATTTGTTGTATCTTAATGATAAAGAGATAAAATAGAACATAATGCTTTTACTTAGTATTTGCGAACGTGCATATAAATTGGACCAAAAACTTTTGAATCTTACCGCATAATTCTTATCAACGCAGATTTTATCACATGTTTTTACTTTATTTTATAAATTAAATCTACATTTGGTAATCCTGCAAACTCCTTAAACTTTAATTAGAATTTACATTTTATTTATTACTTACATTTACTTTATGTTTGAATTTTTTATGATTTAACATTATTTTTATATTCAGCGAAAATTTCATATTTTAGAAAAATTTCATTAGAATTAAAAAATGTTTTATTTTTTACATTCACCGTTTTAAATTTTTACATTTGATTCCTTTTTTATATTCAGTGACATCGAAAACTTCTAAAAATACTTGGGTATACATTTTCTTAAAAACAATCAGATATAAAAAACTAATATTTTTTGTACACATCAGAGCATATTGTGATATTTACATTCCTTTTTCACGATTATTTTATTCTCAGTTTTAAATGGAAAATAAATATAAAATATTAAAATTGTTATGAACATATTTATTTAATTTTAAGAACGTAATTTGAAAAGCGCATTTATATATCCGGTATATCCGATTTACCATATATCCGGTTGTCACAATATGCATCTACTTATGTGAACATGTAGATTATTTAATGAAATAAATCGCATTCGTGTTTGCACGATACTCCTCCGTAGTAATTAAAACAGGAAATGAAATCCTATGCATTTCGTGTTCGAGTATTTGTAGAATAACCGCTTAAGAATTGGTATATTGATCTGTTTTTCTTTACTCGTGGGAGTTGCCGCTTTCAAAAGAGTTCTGAATGTGACGTGAAACTAAGTAGCTCAACTTACTATTTCCTTCGCTTATCGAGTCATGACTAAGCTTTTAAGTTTTCTTACAAAACAAGTTGCAAACTGAACTTTTGTACACAATTGAGATTTTTCATTTTGTATGTGTGGCAGAAAGAGAAAGAGAGAGAGAGAGAGAGAGAGAGAGAGAGATTTGTAAAAATATGTATTTTTATTTGTCAGAAAACTTTAAAAGAAATTACATAATTTACATAATTATGATTATTGTTATTTTCTTTGATAAAAGAAATTGTGATATTAATTAAAATGTCACTTAAATTAATAAATCATGATTATTACCTGAAATATAGTTTCTCGTATACCATGGTGTAATCCAATAATAGAAATCTTTGTCCTATGCAGGAGTTATCTATAACAAGCTTTAATAAATAAGCCTTTGTGTCTATGATTACGATAGAAAATATAGTCTCCTCGATAAACCTCGATATTTTTAAAGTGTATTTGCCCTTACATCCCGTAGAAAATTTAATTGAATGGACGATGGATTTTATTCCATCGACAGCAGATTTTGTAATGATCTAAGATGTTCTTAACAAACATTCATTTCCTGCAATTATAGTTGTGTATATTCCAGAAATATATCCAAAAGCTAAGTTTTTAAAACAAAATTTTAAATTTAATTTGTTTATAATCAAAGTTCTTTTTTATTTAGTTTAAATCGTCATAAATTGTGACATATGTAACAAGTTAATCTTTTTCAAGGAATAAAAATAGTATATAACGAACGATAAAAAATTCTTAACAATTCTTAGAATTTTGTATAAAATTTCTGGAAAATCCAAGAATTGTTTTATAAAAGTAGGATTACTTCCCGATCTATTATTATTATTATTATTATTATTATTATTATTATTATTATTATTAGTTATAAAGTAAACATTATTATTATAATAACGAATTTATACCTGTGTTTGTTCAATATCTTAGTGTTGCACGAAATGTTTCTGAAATACCAATATGAAATACTTGTATGTATTTAATATATATTTCAGGTACTTGCGGACGCGACATTGATGGACAATCACCACTGTCATCATCGCACCTTCTCAGCGAATGGTAATCCGGAAGGTATCACGATACGCAATTTAGTGGACGGCGAGACCTTGACTTATAGCTTGGCCCTGATAAAGGGTCGCGCACCTGCGCTGTGCAGTTACATTACCGTTCGGGGTCACAAGAACGTGACCTCGGAATGGCCGATTATCGCCGGGCAATTCCGTGTTCTGGTGGACTTGGCACGTGGCCCGAACAAATTAGAACTCGAGGCGGGCGGACATAAAAGAAGATTAGTCCTCATATATGAACCGAGAACTACAAGGCTGCGAGTGACACCGGTCTATGTCATTTGTGCGGGTCATGATGGTTATTTTCAGGTAGCGACAAAAGTAAATTATACTTGTATAGTAATCTCCTAAGTTAAATATAATAGGAATTATTCTTATTTAATTATTTTGTATGATTGCTTGAAATCTCAGATCGCAAAATGATTTTAATCGCATTTTAGTATACTGAGATTATTGAGAATTACTGAGATTTTCTTCCCTCTTCTCTTTGGAAAACGTTGTTTCGATTAACTGTAATCGATACTTGAGGAACATAATGCAGTTAAGTGATCGTGACTCATAATTCAGCTACTTGGAACATGGCGTGTACTTCTCCAATTATCGATCACCGTTTTGTTGCATGAATAGTTGTATTACAGTGTTAATTTTTTCTACGTTATTTCGGCGTGATAATCCGATTGTTGTCTCTTGATTGCTCAATTTTGTGAAACGAAGTTATGCAGGCCACGGTTTGATCTGCGTTTTCAGGGTCCACGTAATGAAGATCGATCACCTGAGAGCGCGGCAACGAGAATAGGACTCGGTGCCAGGCTTCTACAGACACTAATGGCTGAAAAGTTGCAAGAGGCCGGTTACGGCAGGAAGACCTTTCAGCTAGAAAGAGATCTAGATGGCCCAGAATGTTTGGTGATGCATAGCATGCTTCATGTGGACCAGGCACGAGCGATGAAACAAAGGGAACTGTGGGAGTTGATCGCGCGTGAACTAATGACCGGACCTTTAGCGTCTAAAGATCGCAAATATCTCGCGTTTTTGTCATGTACGAGATACCGTGGCGCGCCCAGTCCTCGTACGCATGAGGATACTTTGGCGAGAACGCAAGGTCATGCGGCCCTTGGCGGAGGTGGCCTAGCGCTTTTCGGTTCGGCATGTCTTCACACCTGGCCTACGTGTATGGCTCAGGTTGGTTATTTTATATGAAACGAAGAAAGTATTTCAAAAATAAATTTTCTTGTATCATTTATTAGGTGTTATCGAGATTTCTCGACGCAACTGTTATCGATACCGAGCAACTCATGGACGACAGTAATTATCGTGGTACACACGGTGGCTGCTTGGCGACAACGTTAGGCTCTGTCCTACACGAACTTGGTCATACCTTCGATCTTGGTCACACTCGAGAGGGGATAATGGGTCGAGGATTTGATTACGTAGATAGGGTTTTCGTAGGCGCAGCTGGAATAGATTTCAATCGTAACCCTATTAGAAGAGACCCCCAACACACAACTGTCGCCCTCAGTCGACCACTTAGCGTCACAGTAACTGTGCAAGAATCCGTACTATCGAGTCCACGGAGGGGTCGATTGCTCTCGGAAACATCCAGACCATCATCGTCGTTTACTTCGAGGCAGTTGCGAGGAAGACTTTCAGCGCCAGCTAGTCCTGAGCTTAATAGATCTCTATCTAAGAGTTTAATCGCCTCAGAACCCTTTTCACAACCTGATCGGACATTCTGGGGTCCATCATGCGCAGCATTACTCGCATATCATCGCTGGTTTAACAGCGAAATGGACAATCTTTCCAATAGACGTCATCATGAAATAGAGTACGATGGAAAAAGGTGAATTAGCAACGATACGTTCTCGTTTCAGAATATTAGACATAATTAACCATTAAATAATCTTTCCTAACGACTAATCTCTAGCTTGTTTATATATCATTAGTAAAATAAGTTTCAGCATGACTTTTTAACAACTATAATTTTATTTTCTGCAAGAAATGTGGTCAGATCACGATATGGAGTACGAGTAATAGAGCTTAGAGAGACGTCGGGTGGAATGGTTGTGGGTTCCCGTCAATTTCCTGGCTTACGACCACCTTTGGAGGCTTTAGTTCCATCGCCGCCACCTCACTGCCTCACCACTCTTACCCTCGTTGCCGAAGACTCCACCGGCAATGTGCTCAAACATCCTCTTCCCACTGCCTTTTAAAGGTCAGAAGAAACAATGATGCATAATTTTATTTTCTAGTCCAGCGAAGATTGTTACAGTTTGTAAGCAATATTTGCTTTATATATATATATTGTAAATCAATCAAAGATATTATATTTTTATTTGTTCTTTTTTCTTAAAAGTTTAGATATTTTTATTAAATGTGTATAGCAATGATTTTTTTAGTGATATCTCACACGCTAATTATTTGTCAATACATTCGCCTAGATATAAAAGAGATATTTTTAGATACACACACGTGCGCGCGCGCGCGCGTGTGTGTGTGTGTGTGTGTGTGTGTGTGTGTGTGGTATGCCATTAATAAAATGCAATATGAAGAGTGAGAATAAAAATTTGTGAGAAGTGTACGAAGATATTTATAATTTAATTTTTATGAATTTTATATTTTTTAAATTTCTTGTATGTAAAATATCAAAATCTCTAGTTTCTATTTAATGTGTGATCAGAAATTATCGTCGAAATATTAAAGCAAAATGTACAACTTTTTGTTTTTATAAAATTATGAATCAATGTATAGTACTGTCATTATGCATTCCTTTCTTTTGAAAATACAAACTATAAATACTATTTCAGCCAAATAGAAGGTATGATAAATTTGCATGTAAAATTTGAAAAAATTCCATGCACATGTTACATAACTTAATAAATTTATTTTGATGCTTTTTGTTATATCTTTAGAAGCTCCAAAAATAATGGGATGTTTAAGTATTTATGTTATAGATTATACTTTTAAATACGATTTGTATGTATAGCTGAAAATCAAATAGAAGCTTATATCCATATGTAACTGACACACAAATAATATGGATTTTATATAATATCACATAATGGCGTAGTCATATGACAAATATTTGATAACACGTCTTGCTCATGTACAGCTCTTTCCATGTTGTCGAATATGCAGGGAACTACTTTAGGATAATTTATTTTATAATAATAGTCCCTAGTGCTCCATGAGCTATAGCCTTAATTCTTATTAATATAAACATAATAATTAATAATATTCTTAACGTGCACAAATGCATTATGAGCATTAAAATGAGGAATATATTTAGTACATAAGATATTGAAAATGCTTGTGTATGTAATTATACATTGCGGAAATTTCATATAGAATAATCTACAAAACGTGATTAGACAAATACTTATGTAAGTAGGATTTTTAAAAAGACGATAAAGTTTCTCTAGTAAAGTTGCTAAGGTACCTATATGTATATCATTAACTGTTTAAGTGCCATGCAGCATAAATGCCATCGATTTTTCATGTCAAAAAATGCATTGCAACAATAAGTTGATAATGTGTTCAATTTCTACTATAATTCATAAAGTTAGGCTTGGAATGAATTTGTAAAGGTTTATCTACACAAACTTGCATAACCATACGCATAAAGAAAATTATCCGATCATAAATTGCACACATCCTTATAATGTGAATTTTCATTATGTATATATATGGTTATGTAAAACAAATTTTTAATAACAAAAATTGCTAAGATTAATACTTGGGTGAAAATTCCCTCAGTAGTGCTCCAAAGTTAACCAGTTTTTTTTTCAATTCATTTATTAAAAATAGGTGAAAAATATGTATTTTTAATAAATTAATTGTTATCATTTATATCATTTATGACATAAAACAAGGGCATAAATTGGCTGCATAATATTGTTCGCACGAGTTTTTACGACCACCTTCAGCACTTAAATAGTTAAGCATACATATATATATATTATATACTAAATTATTTTAATAAGTTAGGCTAGTAAACCAAAATTACAAAGACAATATGCCATCAATTCTAGCAAACTGATAAAAATATCTATATGTATTGAACTAGGAATAAAAATTCATTAGAAAGATGATTAACACTTTTTCTCCCTATTTTTTTTCCATATTAAATTTATACTATTAATATGTGTAAAACTATACGTGATTATCACAGTTTATAAAATAAATAAATACATATTTAATATATGAAATCAATGATGACTAAAGAAAAAAAAAATTAAAATTTCATTGCAATGAATATTATATAATAAATATAAAATATCTAGAATATGATTCTTGAAATTAATCATATATTTTAAATTTTTGGAAAAATTTGTAGATTAAAAAAATATTTTTATAATTTTTATTATTATCTTGTATCCCCATACACTACAAGCTACATAAATTTTTGTATTGCAAAAATGTAACATATTGAAAAATGTTAGTACATAAGTACACATTGAGAGAAATTACATATAAAATCGAGGATGACAACGTAACAGTGTTATTATTTTGTTTCAAAGTATGTTGAACGCATACATTTGTATTGAAGTAGAACATGTCATCCTCCGATTCGATCGATCGAAAAAACGTTTCAGTAACAGGATGCGACGACGTAGTGCAATTTCCTGAAATAATCGACGATAAGATAAATACCGAGGAGTTTTTACAAGCCGCTCGCGATGTCGTGCGAACAGTTGGTGCGTACCCCAATTTTTATCTTAACCTCACATTTCTCTGAACCGAGGAAACGAATATGCTACTGTACGATCACAAATCTCGCTTCAAATACAACATGACGCGCGACAGAAACGAATCTGTGTTTCAGATAAATTTGGCAAATTGTTTGCGCCCGTACGTTATGACATGCAAGGCAATATCGATGTAAGTAAAACAACTCCTACAGAGAGACAGTGTTATTGGTCCTATTGATCTCTGGTTTCAATTGCAGAAGCTCACAACCAGGTATTCAATGAATAAAACAGTCAATTCAACTCTACAAGACATGATTTTGCTTGAAAAGTCTACGGAAAAAGATCTCATTGCAGTTGATGCCTTAATGTGGTTAAGAAGGTATTGAACATACACTTGTAAATGTTGATTTTCAACAATTGAGAATCTTATTATGTTCCATAATCATTTTTGTGAATTTTATATTTTTTATTGCACAATATGCTCTTTATATTATTAATTTTTAATTAGTAATTTTAAATTTTAAATAGTAATATTAAATTTTGTATCCATTTAATGATATGAGATTACATACATTTTTAGCTTTTGCTTAAAAGAGAATATGCTTTGAAGTCTTATATTAGTAATTATATATATTCAATTCATCCTATCTTGCTTATAAAAAAATTTTTAATAGAAAAATATTCCATATTGTAATAGAAATAAGAATAAAAATCCTAAAGTTTAATAAATTATAATGTTGTCTTTTAGAGACTGGAAATACAAAGTTCATAAAATTATATAAAATTAATTTAATAAAGACAAAATATATAAAATTCACAAAAATGATTAGACATGAAATCTTATTCAAAAGATTACCACACGTTTTAGGGCCTTGCATATGATTTTACTATTCTTTGAAAGAATCGTGGAAGCTCATAAAACTGAGGAACCAACAGAAGATTTAGTTGCATTCTTAAGAGAAGCATACAAAGAAACTTTGGAGCCATATCATGGTTGGATGGCACAACAGTTATTCAATGTAACTTATATATTTTTCTATATGCATTTTCTTATGTAGGTTAACAACTTGTTAAAAATATGATTTTACTATGTTTGATTTTGTTGCAGCTCCTGTCACGTATGACGCCTTCTCGTTCACAACTCTTACTGGCGTTAGCAGATGGAGAAACGGGAAAAGAAGAAGTTACTTTAAGTAACATGGAGCTATCTTTAGTAAATCTAAGGAAAAATGTAACAGCTTTGAAGGCGTTTTATAATGATCACAATCTAGAAGTGACCACTGTAGTATAATGTAAAGTGAATAAGAGTTCAATATTATATCTTTGATGCAGGAAAAAGCTACTGCCTGAGAGAAGAAAAGATACATAGATTACATAAAAAAAGAAAAAGATACAACAAAACTATGAGAAACTATATATATTTATTATGCATAAAAAATTGGAAATTATATATATGTTACTTATATTTCTAGATTTTATCAAATACAAAAATGAGTTTCTATTCAAATGTATCACATTATGTCGAGTCTTTCAGCATATTAATAGTGCAATAATCTTATTAAATCTCAAAAGCAATAAATAATATATTATCATCATTAATG
This sequence comes from Monomorium pharaonis, assembly GCF_013373865.1. Taxonomy (NCBI): domain Eukaryota; kingdom Metazoa; phylum Arthropoda; class Insecta; order Hymenoptera; family Formicidae; genus Monomorium; species Monomorium pharaonis. The sequence goes on along the minus strand of NC_050470.1, from coordinate 28,370,986 downwards.
TTTATTATCATCAATTTCATATAACTGTGCGACGTAAAATCTTTTTGCGTGATGGTCCGCTGATTTCTTCAAAGCTACTGTAGCCGTTATAATTTCAGTAACGAGCAAAAACGCCATGATACCGTTAATGATTGTTTCACTAAGATGAGGTATTATTTTACTATCGAAAAGAAGAAACATTTCTAAAGGAAAATGTATGAGGGTAGATATCAGCCAGAAGCTTGCCAGTTCTGGAATCTGTGATAAAAAAGAATAAAAAGACAAAAAGAAAATATCTTCAGTCCTAATATCTGTTTGTATTTTATCGAAATGCAATTTACCTTCTCTGCTAAGTTTCCAAGATATCCCAAGTATAATCGTATACCCTCCAATATCGATATAACAATAAATACTGCTACAGTTATGAATTTGTACACATCCGTTAAATAATAATACTGTAAAATAAGAAATGTGATATCCGTCCATGTTCTATACTTCTAGATTTTACAAAAATTTTAATATTTTGTTATATATTTACTTTTGCATCTAAATTGATGAGTATCACAAAAAACCACACGGGATATGCCCACACATTAAAGTACAATGCTATTTGGAGTGGTAAATTGGATTGTATCTGATTTCCTATAGAAACCAAATAAGATGAAAGATAAAAAACATATATAAAAGGTATATAAAACATAATGGACAAAATTTTAAAGAGATAAAATACATGATTAAATTAGTAAAATTAAAAGTTTTATTAGGAGTTCAAATTATGTGTCTTGCTATTATTCAGTAATTAACTACGTAATTAAAGAATATTGTTAATAAACATTAATGCTTGGTTTGTTCTTTTCAGCTTAACTTCTTACGCAGTTTATGCGCAAGAAATGCAGCTGAAAAGAACAGACCTATTATTGTTACCTTACACAATGTTCACAAAATTTCTTATTAATCAATAATCAGTCATTACAGTAGGACTAATTGGCAGCACTTGAGTAGAATTATTTAATTATTTATTATTTCTCGTGCAATAATTGCTATCAATAACGACGGAGTGTGTGAGAATAGATACCTATATCATAAAATTCCTTTTTTCGATTGTGATATGCTAGACCAGGAAATATGCGATCCGACGCGGTGATAACTGACGTCCTCCACATCATTGCTTATAACGTAGGACTCATTCAGAAAAAAAGCAAAAATATTTATAGATACATTTAGAATTATGAATTTATACTCTGGTTCCTCGCATGACCAGTCGCGACAATCGACCACCTGTGATCAGTGATGCCAAAACAGTAACTTTAAATATTATCTAAATGTATCCAAGATAACCATTATCTAACAAAATTTTAGATTATCGTCTGAAATCTTTGTCATAATCATAAAAATCAGAAAGTTCAACATAATTATATATTTTTATTAATAATGTTAATAGTTGGATTACAAATAATTAATAATAATAGCACAGAGAGAAGCCTGAGAGCGGCCACCGGTCGCGATTTATTCCATAAAGGCGGAACAAACTTATAAAAAGATAAAATTACTTATTCACATTTTAACTACACATTCTTATATGTATTTATACAGTAACTTTCCCCCTCCCCCACTTCTCTTTTACATACAGGCTTTCTTGATAATATAATATTTCAAGTGTATATAAAGGTATTAATAGGTTTCAAGGTTTTTGTATTATTTATTGATTTGTTTTCTCTTTGTGCAAATCAATGTACTTAAAAAGTTGGAACATATGAAATCTGCTATTTAATAAATGTTATTACATATAAGTCTCATGTTAATTTTTATAAAAATTTAATGGAGAACACATACATAAAATTGTTATATTTACAAGTTCTCTCAAAATAATTAAGGAACATCAAAAAGAAATTGCAGTCTAGTGAACGATGGCTTAGTTCAAAATCATTATTATAATTGGAACATTTATGAGCACAGTGGATCACATATCTTGTCCATTATTACAATCATTTCTTCCCAGATTTTTTAATACCACCAGTGACCAGAGGACCTTTTTGACTGGCTTTCTTCGCTGCCTCAGCCAACGCTTTCTGCTGTTCCTTTTGCTTTTGCTTAAATGCCATGTCCTCCTCGTCTAAAACCTTAGAGTCCTTCTTCGGGGCTTTCAGGGGCTTCTTTTTACCTCCTTCCCGACCAGACATTCTGAGGCACAAAGATTAATTACATTTATCATATAAGTCTATTTATCACCTAGAAATCACATGTGACTCTAATAACAAACATCGTATTAATCCTCTGTACATATATTGTTTTTCAGCAACTTTTCTCACCAGAACCAAATAAGTTCCGAGTTAATTTTACAAATGTCAAGCAAAATTTCTTAATAATTTCTATATATATTTTAATATCTCTACAGAAATTCATTTCGTTATTTTAAAAAATATATAAATGTTATAATGAATTACAATGTGTGTTCTTAGACTAGTACTCAAAGTTAAATCTTATTTCAATTAATGTCTTAAAATATTAATGTGGTTGAGTCTAATGATACCTTAAGACAGTACTTAAGCAATCATAAATATAAAAATAGACTGTGAGAATACTAATCTTAGTTTTTCAAAAAAAAGAATACGGCGAGTAATTCACATCAAATTATGTGTACAGAGGCTTAATTCCATTCATTGACGCCTTTACAAGTTAACTTTGATCTCGATTTAACTTACTCTTTATTTTTATCTAATTCTAAGAAAAAGATAAAGTAATTTATAAATCGAGATTAAAATTAATCTACATTAGTAGAAAGACATAAATCGATATAACCTCCGCTGAAACGGAAAGTGATCAAAACACAAATGAGATCGAATAAAAATTCTATAATACGCAACAAATAATATTAATATTGACAAAATAAAATCTAAGAATCATCCAAATATGGGAAGATACTTCTAAATTACAAATGCAACACGTTCAGCTATAGTAAAACGTAGAACACAAATACTATTCTTACGATTATAAAATTCCGTTAATATACAAATTCTTGACTTACTCGCAGCTGTAAATTCCGAACAGGATCGCGAGTTAGAAATAAGAGAAGGTAATTCGTCCGGAAACTTTCGGACAAAAATTAACGAATGTTTATGCGGTACGGTAAAATTTTCTCTTCGAGCTAATCGAGCATAGATTGTGCTGCCACAAGTAAAGAATCTTGAAGCTCTTCGTTCCTCGCACAGCTGACAATGAGGGTTCTCCGTTTTCTTCCCTTCCTACTTTTATCTTTTTATCCGTATAATTTGCATCAGAATTATGGATCGAGTTCTATTTATGTGTCTGGAATATAAACTTCTAAAGAAGCAGAATGCACATACAAAAACATGTTAAAGGATATGGCACTGTAAATAGAATCTTTTATATTGAAATCTGATGCAAACTTTATTTAAAATTAATTACATATATATTTTTTATTTTAATCCCAGAAAATGTAACGAAAAAATTTCAGATTTCTTGTATCCTTTATAGAATAACACATTTCATTGTTCGAAAAAGATACAAGATTGTAATTAACACATGGCTCTTGCAGGTATGAACCAGTTTGAAGAATATCAGTGCAATGTTGTTCAATTTTAGTGGTAAATATGCACGTAAGTTGCATCTATTTTATACGTATAACAACGAATTCTGTTAAAGCAGTTTGAATCATTTTGGGGGCAAAACTTCTTATTCGCATTTGATTAAATATTAATGTATTTCAGTAAGTCTCCAATTAACCTTAAAAACTCAGTTGATTAAATTTATAAATTGCCAACTACAAAACTTAAAATCGATGCTCAATTTTTTATCAAAAAATTATTTTAATTAATTTAAAGTATATTTTACATAAATTATAATTTACAAAGAATGCATAAGGAAAACAATATGATGAAGTTTAAGTTTTGCAATTAATGTACCGTTTCTTAAATTTAATCAAGCGAAGATAATCGGAGATTGTGAAACCTTATCTAAATAATTATGCTAACGTTCATGATATTGCAAATCTATACTCTTCTTTTTGTCCAAAAGTTTGAATGTTGGTAGCACTAGATCTGTTCACATTGAAGAAAAAAGGAGAAGTTGAAAGAACAGACCGATTAACATCTTTATTGGGAAGTGTATATCCTCTAGTTTAAAAGTTCTTCTCTTCTTTGTGGATGTAGCTCTTATGTTATAAAGTTTTTTTTAAATTCTTTTTGCACCTTTTAAGAGTGATAAAAAAACAGTAAAAAAATGGCTTAAAATCTTATCTCTTTAAGAGTATTCTGCTTTTTCACAATTTCAAAATAGAATAGTGGGGGAAGATTCGAATGGATATCTCGACCGTTAGTATTTGCTAGTTAGTTTGCCTCGCGATAATCAGTAGAGGAGTCCAGAGCAGTCATAAAACAAAGTAAGCGAAAGTTTTCTCGACATAAAAAATTGAAAGCCTTAACCAGTGGCGATAGACATCGAAACATTTTAGATCTTTCGTTCACGTAACCAATGCATTTATTTCTTTTTATTTAATAAAATCTTATACTAAATAAACTCTAGAATCTTGATTAAAAAAATTATTTGACGTCAAGGTGTAATAATTATGTAAAAAATATTTACATATATTAGCATTTTCTGCAGAATTCAAGGAAAAAGGATTTTTTATTAATTTTATTAATATGAAATTAAGAAAATATCTGATAGAAAATAAAAAAAATAAAGTAAAAAGTCATGCATTTTTCTTAATCAATGACTTTTTCCTTAAAATGTATATTTAGTTTAAATAAATAAACACACACACACACACACACACACACACATTTTTAAAATAATTTTTAAGAGCGGACTGAGAAAGTTAGAGCAGTTTTGTTATTGGCATTGATGTAGTGAAAGGAACCATTGTCCTTGAGATTGCTTGACAATGCAGGAATAAAAAAAAAGCGACTGCTTTGCGATTCATAATCCCTTATTTACACGATTACTTCGTTATCTTAAAAAATTGCAGTTATACCGAAAAATCAAAATATTCACAAGTTTCATCATTAACAATTTTTGTAATGTAGTAATAAAACAAAAAAAAACTTATATTAAACATTTTTCAAACAAATGGAAATTTAATGATATCCAGGACTGTTGCATCGGATTTACTCAAGACTATCTCTCGATATGCCGCCTAAATTGGAACTAATTGCCGCAGCATGCGAGAATATGGGCATTGGAATAAATGGAAACTTACCTTGGCGCTTAAAGTAAGATTGTTAACAAATTACGCTCTCGCGTATACAATCTCAAGGAAACATTTCAATGAATTGTGATTCGTAGGAAGGAAATGGCGTTCTTCACACGTATGACGACTGACACAAAGCAAAAGGATAAAAAGAATGTCGTACTTATGGGCCGACGCACGTGGGAGTGTATTCCCAAAAAGTATCGACCTCTGAAGGATCGCATAAATATGGTGTTGTCTTCACAAGCATTGTAATTACCAACGAAATAAGAGATACGAAAAAAATTTTATTCTTTAAAAAACGATAAATCGTGTATCAATTTTAGGGATTGCGGAGACGAGGTGATAGCGTGCAAGAGTATATTGCACGCCCTCGACGTGATCTCAGGAATGCAGAATCAAGTAGAAAGAGTATGGGTGATAGGAGGAAGTAGTGTGTACAAGGTACTTTGTATGATAAATTAATGTTATACATTTTTGAAGGATAGGTCTGCCTCTTCAGTGTTGCACAATATTGTATCTCTCCTACAATTCAGTAGATTCGAGTAATTTATATAATAATTATAGGTCTGTCACAGTAGTGAACGATAAACCACTTTATATGATTAAAAAGAATTTGTGCTATATATAAGTAAATGTGATTTTACAGATAATATCTAAATTACTTCCGAATCACGAGTATTTATTTCATATGTTAAATGTTGAAAATTTATAGATTAAAGGTCTAATGATATGCATTCATGATTTAAAAAAGAAAGAGAAATAATTTTAAGAAAATAAAAAATGTGCAGCTGAAAAAATAGACTGTCGAAGGCATAAATATTACCAGTAGAAACTTAAATTAGATATGACAATTATTGTATAATTTTACAGAGTGCCATGGAATCTCCGCATTTCGGACGATTGTATTTAACGCGTATAAAGAAAAATTTTGAGTGTGATACGTTTTTTCCTCCCATTCCAAACGACTTTGCATTAATCACGTAAGTATTCATATTTTTACATTAATATTTATGTTAGGTTTTATATTTTAGCTGCCCTGTAATAACTAATACAAATTTCAGAGATCCAACTGTACCACAAGGCACACAGGAAGAAAATGGAATTGAATTTGTATATGAAGTGTATGAAAGAAGATAAATAACAGAGATATTTCTTTCAAATTATTCAAACTGAAAATAATTAAATAATAATTAAATAATACTAAATAATTAAATAAAATTAAATAAAAATAAATAATGAAATAGTAAACTATTTTTATAATTATAATTATAAATATGTTGTTTGTATCTTTCTACAATATATCACAAAAATAAGTATTACTGGTATTATTTTTAATCAGTCTCCCTAATATTCTATAATACATAATCGTACGTGTATGCTTTTAACATATATCATTGATGAAATATATTTTTCATGCAATATCCTTTAATATTTATTTTTAACACTTTATTGACAAGAAGTAAAGGCTTTATAATGATCACATACGTTTAAACATACAACACATTAGCCAGGTGGCCATTCCATTTGTCGACCACCAAGAACATGCAGATGCAGATGATATACAGATTGTGCACCCTGTTTTCCATCATTGACAACTAAGCGAAATCCGTTTGTCAATTTTTTTTGCTTTGCAATTTTGTGAGCAACATTCATCAGGTGACCAAGTAAGGGTTCATCCTCATCTTGAGCTTTAGAAAGTTGTGAAATTGGCTTTCGTGGAATCACCAGGAAGTGCACAGGTGCTTGAGGATTTATATCATCAAATGCGACACACTGCAAAAGAGAAAACATATTAATATTAAATATTTACTCAATATTTCATGAAATAAGAACAATTGAAATTAATTTCTATTGAATAATAAAAATGTTCAACTATAATTTATCAATATTTCTATGAAAAATATATAAAAAATAAATTTTTACATTCTATTAATATTTTAATCCATAATGTTTCTAGTATAACAAGTTGACAATTCTACTACAACTCAGCAGATTCGAACAAGTGGTTATGTAATAATTATAGGTACACAAATAGTGAATAACAAGTCATTTTAGATTTTTACTTTTAACAAGACTTTTTACTGTGTACAAAAATAAATGCAATATCTCATAAATATATCATATAAATTAACTTTAACACTTAAAAACATTTTTTGTATCGCTTTTTTATTAAATCAAGTAATATTGCATAAAATAACTCGATGATGTCGGCAACAAATATGATGAGAAGCATCAAAACGACGCCGGTAAATCTAATTTGCCACATAATTTAACGAAAAGACGCAACCATCGTGTGTCACGCTACAATTTACCTGGCTATCTTCGTAAATAAAGTTGCACGGAATCTCTTTACGTATTATCTTTCCAAAAATTGTGTCGCCTTCCGGCGCAGCAGATTGCGCCTTCTCTACCTCGGACGCCATTTTTCTCCAGTTGACGGTGCAAACCGGCAGATTGCCACCTATCGCCAAGTGTTTGTACGCGTTCACAACAACGTTCGACAGGAATCTCATCTTGAAAATCGGTGATGTCGTCGCGACCACAATAATCAGTATCGTAAGCTATTGTTAGCTTCACGTTATGCGCGCATTTTGATGCTTCATTTCATTTCTGGTTTCCACTTTGTTGTCTCTCAGAGGTTCTCTATTTTATTATGGTCTAAAGGTCGGTGACGTTCGTGTCAGTGAAGGTACGGTTAAGATTTCGAGGCGCCAGTTTCAAATTACATTTCGAAAAAAAATTAGGCAAATGCTTTCTTGTTCCAATGAATCACTTCACACATTCCTTACAATTATAAAAAAAATTGAAGTTTACTGGCACTGTATCGGAGAGATTATTTCTAGAGTGATAAAAAATCTCGAAAATTTTGGAGAAAAACAGTTTTTAAGTTTCTCATAATTTTTTTTAGGTTTTTTCTTTTAAAGTAATATTGCCTTTATTGCTTTCTACATTTGCGATTTTAATATTTTGTCATACTTAAGAGCTCTAATAAATAATTCATTAATAAGATTCACTCTATTACAATTGCACTTTTCTATATTTTTCGAAAAAAAGGGAAAAATTGAGATTTTGTTCCTAATTTTATTTTTTTGAAAAATTAAAAACTGGAATACTTCGTTGTTACAGTTTTCTTTCTGTATTTTTCGAAAAAATTTTTCTTAATTTCATTTCTCTAAAAAATTAAAAACATGTATAAAACTATAAAATTTTTATTTCATATGACAGTCTTCTCTTAATAATGCGCTTATCCATTTCTCAATGTCTTAATACAATAATGCACCTAAGAGGCATATAAATATTGTCACTTATTGCTTTATACACGTATCGTCGATATTGTACATTAATAAAAAATACGCTATTGATTGCAATCGTAGTACTTACAAAGTATGGCAGTGCGCTTTCTGGTTTTTTTCGGAAGATCCTTAAATCATTCCTTTCTTTCCTAATGGGTCACAAGGCCCCAGTCTTAGAAAAATAATTCTACTTATAAAAAAATATACGTAGTACTGTCTTACACTTTTTTACACTAGTTTTAAAAACTAAGTTAGTAAATATGTGCATCAACTATACAATTTACACATACGCTTTTATATTTAATAGGATTTGCCGCAACTACATAAATCTTATGTAACTATAATGTATCGTGTTAATGTAATTAATTACTAATTGCTAAAAAAGTAATAACTGTTGTGACCTTAAAAAAAAGTTATAAGCAATATAATTCATGTCATTATAGAAAAACGTCTGACTGAAACATTAAGATATTACGTAAATAAATAACATATCAAAAATAATAATAATCGCTTTTCACATCGTACATTAAAGTAAACCTAAGATAAATTAACTTAAATATTATAAGTTTATTTCGCAAACTGTTAGAGGTTGATTATATTTACTGTTAATAACTTAGTTACGTAAGGACAGTTGTGTAAAAATAAGAGATACGTATGACTACTATTTCATATGTATATTAAATATGATATAACAAATTTAAATACTAATTGAATTTATAGTTATTTTAACATTTATAGGCACAAGCGATTCTTAATACTCGGATTAAAGGGGATATAGATATGCTACGTATTTGCATATTGATGCATCTCATGATACGCTATACATATATTTTTTTATTATTTATCATTGTATCAAAATTTTGATACAATACACGGATACGCAACAAGTCTATGCGCGCCTTTATTAGATATTTAAATCAACATTTAAATCAACATGTTATTAGTAATTCTACATATATAATATAATAATTCATACTGTTGTACAGAGACCCTCTGATCAAAGATTAGTCACTTTTGGCAATTCTCGAATGAAAGAGATAGTAAAAGGGATAAGAAAAAAAAATAGAAGAGAAAGAGAAAAAAAGAGTTAGTAATATATATCCTTCTCTCTCGCAGAATTCTGTCAAAACCACAGGCAGTCATGGCCAGTCTCTGATTATAGGATCTCTACTGTTATAGCATATGCTCAAAGTCATATTCTGAATATAATTACGTCAGTCTGTGTTTGCCAGTTAATCCAGCAATAAATCTAGATAACTTATAAAATAGTCATTGTACGCTCTCTTCGGAAAAATATCGGTGTCTTACGGCTTGAGCTGCAGTTATACGACTATGAGGATCAAACATGAGCATATTCCTTACTAAGTCTAATCCGTGTTCATTGAGATCTGGTATTATTGCACCGAGAGGTTTGGGTTGTCTGTGTGGGAAAGCTGTCCAACTAAGTGATACATTCTCTGGCCACGCTTGCTGTGACGGAGTACCCAAAACTCTACAATGGAAGAGTAAAGAAAAATATAGCATAAAGAAGCATATGAAAGATACAAATTTTACTCTGAAAAAAAAGCAAAAAGTACAACTCACTGGAAAATCCTGTCCAGTTGATCGCCTTCACTGGTGCCTGGGAACAATGGTTCCAACTTGCAAAGTTCTGCTAATATGCATCCGACAGACCAAACATCTACAGGAGTGGCATAGGAACATCCTAAGAGTACTTCAGGTGCTCGATACCATTGGGTTACTACCTACATGCACAATAGAATATTACGAGTTTTTATCAATGGCGATATTAAATTATATAACATTGTTTTTTTTTAACCACAGATAACGCAATCCGAAATAAAATAAAATACTTATTTAATATTTAAACGACTAAAAATAAAGTTACAAATACTAATACACATAAATCAATAAACAGACATAAATAAATAATAATAAAGAAATAATATTTTTGCTCAACTTAAATTACTTTAAATTTCGTTAAAAGGAAGGGTATGATAATCTTGATTTTAATTTTAAATAACGCGATCTTTTCATATAATGTTTTTTCGTATAATAAATCAAAATATAATCTGAATTTATAGTTAAGCGCACTGTAATATATTTATGTGAAATTTGTCTACATACCACGGAAGTTAATCTCATCTCAAAATCGTAGGTCTTGGCCAGACCGAAATCCGCGATTTTGATTCTCCCTTCGCGTGTTACCAAAAGATTCTGCGGCTTCAAGTCCCTGTGTATTATTCTATGGCTATGTAGGAATTCTACTCCGCAAAGTATCTCTTTTGACATTTGTCTCACGAGATACGGTGAAATGCCAGATCGCGGTATGCTACTCCGACACTGCGCTATGTACGAAGCGAGATCTCTTTCCACGTGTTCGAACACCAACCAGAGGGTGAGACCATGGTTCAGCCTTTCGGAACGTGTACCGTCTCCCGATGGTAATTGTAAATAATCTCCTTGGCAGACATCCAACAATCTGACCTGGATAAAAAGATATAATAAACATAATTATGTATTCATATATGATATGATATTAAGAACATAAATAATGAATATTTTGTTTAGAATAGGAAAATACAGAATATTGAAAATCTTGCAATGTCTATTGTATGTTTCGTTAACGAAGATTACATTGTAATTAAATAAAAGATACTTACAATATGTGGGTGTTCATATTGTTCGAGCGACTTTAGGGTAGAAATCTCCCTCACCGTGAAATTAGGCAGGCCATCATCCGTCAAAAGTACCCTAACTTTCTTAAGCGCTACGATTTGACCGCTAGTTTTATCTTTAGCTTTGTACACCGTCCCGTAAGCGCCGTTCCCGATAAGGGACAGATCCTCGTACGACGCATGATCGCGCAGCAAAAAACTTTGTACCGTCGTCTCCTCTGGTCTTCTTCTGGAAGGACCAGAGAGCTCGCCTTGATCGCTGTACTTCATTAGAATAGATTTCAGGGGGCCGAGTTGCTCTTCTCTCGAGGTGCTCGGAACCGCTTCTGTAGAGGTCGATGCGGTGCCGCTCTCTCGTCTAGAAAGACCCGTGTCCGTTTTGGATGATTGGTTGGTCGACTCCGGGGACGTTTCACTGATCAAAACTGATTGCTTTAATGTTCCTGCCTGTTCAGTAACATCTGAGAGCTGTTTGTCTCCTTCTTGGACGACCACAACCTCCGCCTGTAAAGATATCTCACTCGCGGTTGGTGTTTCGATACTACTTTCCACTTCCGTTAAATGCTCCTCTCCAGACGATTCGGATGAGGTTTCGGATTGCTTGGGTTTCTTCGGAGCAGTTGGCGTCGATAAATCTGGTTCGAGCTCTGTGCTCGAACGTCGTGATCTACCAGCCATCACAACATCTCGACTTCTACCTAAAGCAAAAGATTTTATCTTGTTATTGAGGAAAAAAATAAATTTAAGAAGTAAAAAAAATAACAAAAAAGAGAAAATCTTGGAATTTCTATTTCAAGAGCAGTATTTTCAATCCAAGCAGAACAAAAAGTCATTATGGCATCAAAATGATATACATTAATCAAGTATATTTTTAATAATCATTTTAAATACAAAATACACTTAACTTTTATCATAAAATTTTTAAAAATTAGATAAAAATTGAAACATAAATTAAAATATACTAAAATGTATTGAATTCAATAAAAAATTCAACTGTTTTTATTACAGATACGGTAAACATAGACATAAATTCTTATAAATGAACTAGATAAAAAAAACTACACAGATTTTTATAAACTTCAATCTATCTAAAAGGTAATTTTACTTTCTATGTATTTTCCCTACTATTATATATTTTTTATATTATCGAGTACATATCTTCATATAATAATTATATAGAAGTTTAATTTATTTTCCAATGCAAATCGTAAATATTGTAAATATAATAATAGACAGTGACTATCTAAGAACGGTAGTTAAAACTCTAACGTTAAAAATTCGAATTTTACAACGAGTCTTACTTCCGCTTGTTGATCGTCTACGAGCTCTCCGACAAATCCGTGTAGAGATCTGTGCGAAGACATGCGAGGATAAAATGCACTACGCGGATATCGTAGCGCGTGCAGCACGCGTGTTTGTACAGTCCCGGTTGTGACACCCGGGTTTGCGATGTGAAACAGATACACGGATCGGCTCGCTTCTCTTTCGCTTGCATTTTATTAAAATTTCGAGACGGTACCGTAAGAGCGATCGTGGCAGGCCGTCTGCTACGCGACATCTGCACCGACACCTGCGCTCATATAATAGCCCGCTATGCCCGACCTCATCGTCGGCTTTCCAGAACATCTTGTAAACGTGAGGGAAGTTCTAAACCTCACTCGGGGTTCTTGACCGTTTGTTTTTTTTCGCTCAGGTTCAACAATAGCAATTTGGTTGCGAAAAATCGTATCAATTAAATCATGATACTGTCATCTTGAGAGTTGAGAAAAGAAAAAAAGTTTATTAGTTACATTTCACTGAATTATTAGACAATTTTCGTTAGAGATTTTAGAATACGTTTCGAATGCCACCTTTGCCACCTTTTGCGATAACAGTCAGCAGAGCAGATAAAACAGGCAAGTGGCCGATTTCATCACGACGCTCATTTCCGATATGATACTTGATGACAAGTTATCTTTCTCTACATTCGAATTAAATCTCGTCTGTATTGATTATGAATGATGCGTGTCTCACACTTGATACAGATGCACGAATTTCGTAGCCTTCATTACGGAAAAACTGTAATGACAAGTCGAAAGAGGAAGTTGAAGAAATTGGGTCATATGAAAAGATACGAAGTTACGATAGAGGAGATCCGTGTGGCATAATTTAAATAGCCGGATGCCGAAAAAAGGCGTTCCGCCTTCGTCCAGAGGAAATAATAAACTATACGCTGTTATCACTTCGTAATTTCTTCATGGCACATGGTCGCTGTTAGATGCTAGTTACGGAAAAAGTCGACCGGGTACAGATACAACTTGATTGATTCAATATAACAAAACACGAAATACTGTTCTTTGGTGCTATGAGAAAATTCCTTAAACTATGAGTTTAGTCAAATAACGACCGTATTACAATATTTTTGCTCTATTGTGTTAACAGACATGTAATGTCGAATGACCTATAATTGATAGTTTCGGAGATCAGTTCGCAAACGGATGTACTCTCGCGGCTTTGATTAAATTCTTCTATCAACTTCCTCTACGATAAGAAATTCTAGAAAAGCTTAGTGGAAGGAAGGAAAGAGTAATAAACGAAAGAATTTCTACATGGCGAGAAATTTTTTCTCGCAATCGGGCTAGATACAGAAAATAAATGGGACGCCTCATGGGCATAAATTTTAAGAGACTATTGTGAAAAAATTTTGGGTAGCGAGAATTGTCGCAAAGTGAAAGAAGCGAAAGGGAAAAAAGGGAAATGTGTGGTCGTTTCACGGACCTGGAGAAAAACGTGTGCCTTCGTTCTGGAGGCGACCAACAACTTGGCATGTACAGAGTAGCGTTTTCATGCGGTATTATCTCGAGACCACCTTCCTGGAAGAGGCAGATGTTTCTACGCTTTCGGTTGGACACCAAGATACAGTAAAGTCAATGAAGCAAATATTCTAACAATATTCTTTTTTCTCTTTAAAACAACGTTTCAAAAAGATGCGCGTTTTGTCGTGTATATTGTCCGTTTTATGTTAATACACATACGCAAATGCAAATGTAATAATGCAAATATATGTCCGCGTACTATGCATATGCTGTTGAAACGCATAGGGGAGACTAAGGGAAATACTACATATCATTCAATCGCCGTGTATTATTTTTTATTAATGCAAATAAGTAATTTAAATGATAATCATACAAAGAATATGCGTTCACTTTCTCTTTCAAGTCTCTAAGATCACAGAAAAATACATTCAAAGGGTACTTTACCACTGCAAAAAACTTTTAATTCCATTTTACAAAATCACGATATTTACACAAAATCACGATATTTGTCACTGATCCTTTTCACGTCTCTTTCAATAAATCCTTCATTTCAGAAAGTTGCCATTTATGTTGTAAAATAACACGTACTAGCGAAAGTCTATCACAAGCAGTATTCTTTAGGCACTTTTAGCGTTCAAAGGAAACAATAGACACCTTTCCTTCTTTTCGAGAGGCTTTCGTTTTATTGTCTGCAGAATCTTTTCTCGTGCCATTGGTGAAGTATAGAAGAGGATATTCTTCCAACCAATGTTACAACCAGGATCCCCAAAAAAGGACGAGAGCAGCCCAAGAAAGTTGACGTAGTAGATAAACGGTCGGGAGGTTCCGCGGGAAAACTGATAACTCGAGAAGTCTCCGTGCTAGATAAACAGCCGTATGCGGAGAGGAATACAGAATCCAACGTTACACAGAAAGAGACTTAACTGAATCTTGACTTAATCGTCTGAAACAGTGTCGACTCGGTTTCGAGACGCGAAATCGCGCAATGCTCGTCTTGAAAAAACACGACTTCCGCTAGCAAATTAGATAACGTAAGAACTTTCGAACGTCGGAATGTCGAGTTACTCAATCTTCTTATCGTATTGCTCGGCAAAGCCCACTCGACAGATATACATGAACTTAGCAGAATTTCCGTGTACAGATAAAAAACCGAAATTGAAAAAAAAGATGCAAAAGTAGGCAATATTTCGTGCATGACAGCGTTGCACGTCAGCGTTATTTTAAATGGCACGAATTGTCTGACTATACTTCGGAATGTAAAACATTAAAAGGTAAAAAAAACAGTGTAAAAGCGCAATTAAAAATAAAGAAAACGAGGCAGTTAAAAAATCGCGCTTATTAAAAAAATTATTGTACTTAAACTTCCTTAATGTCTCGTTTTACATCTCAAGAAGGAAGTATACTATTAATCACATTTTTAATAAATTACCACGTCACGTTACTCCACGGAAAAATCATTTCCCATGGGAGTTGCGTGATGTGCAGCTCCATTAAGTTCTTCTCAATAGGATTATCGAAATTTTAGGTCGCACGAGTTGTCCCGTGGCTTCTGTAAAGTCACACGTGTCACGTGATTATGTACGCACTACGTTATAATACGTAAGCAGTGTGGTGTAGTACGTACGTAAGACGCGTAAATCACTCGTCGCCTCAATTGTAACATAATTGAAGCCGCATTTACGGCCTATTGTTTACAAAGTCGTGCATCATATGTACAGATCCGCGCTGGATGAATGAACAGTTACGTGTGAGCGCAAAATACAATGCGCCATCAATTCATCGTTATGATAGGTGCGAGAATGCTCGTAGCTCTTAAATCCCCATAAAATACCGCGTTGATTCACTTCGTTGAAACTTTTAAATCTTATCTTACGAAGCAACGCACGATCGAATTCCTATTAACTTTAGCATAAAGGAGGTCAATCACTCTAAATGCAAGTTGTCGATTATCTTATCTCAAATCCCGGCATCCGTACTACAACCACTACATTACGAGAATAATGATTAAAAAAGTACAGAGATTACGCTTTTATATATATATCAATCAAGAAATGGCTCAATAAAATTTAAAGTTTTTTACTCAAATTACAGAGTTATGCATTTTTGTAATAAAAAATATTGCTGTCTTTTAAATTGAAAATGTTTTGAATTTATATATTCATGTATTCACCGTATTGGAATGCGAAGAATTGACATAATAGCGCATTAATTCACAATTGTCAATTAGACAAAAAATAACAGAGAGTATCGCAGAAGAAAGGATTATTGTTTTGTGAAAAAGCGAATGGAATGTTATTTGAATTTGAATAATCGGCATCCGATAAAATGGTCGACAAAGAACGTTCTTCGTGCGGGGAAAATTCCTTCACGAAGGAATTCAGTGATGGTCTAATTAGGAACTCGAATAATTTACGAGTGTCGCGTCGACCCTATTCAATTAAAGACGCTGAAAATACACGAATCTTTGACGACGGTGTTCCAGACTCTCGTTTGCTACGCTAGACTACTGAAGTAAACCGAGTAAACAGAGCTTCGCTGCTTATCCATGGGATTGACACTACTATGTACTCAAGTCTTTCACACAACAAACACTTGCTCAACGCTCTCATTCACTTCTATTTCTAGAACGAAAAGTCGAGCGTGAGTGTACAAGAGGAGTACGCGTATGCAGTATCGTATATCGCTTTGATAAACTGAAAAAAAATAACTCTGTATCTTTAAGAAATATCTGTTCTACAGAAAATAATTTTTGTTAAAATGTTCAATAATTTTGTCATTTAAAATTAATACTTTTTTCTATGGAAACAATTTGCACGTATATAAAAAAGTTAATGTTTTATCAAACTTGTAATTTATACAAAAATTATTTTTTATTTTTATAAAAATTCACTATATTATTTTCTTAAAATTTATAACTTCAAAAAATTGAATTTATTTTGCTACGAATAATCATGCAATTATTGATTGCATATCCGTAAAGTTCATGTAAATATACAGATTATCTATAAACGTGCAAATCAAGTGACGTCTTATCGTGGGAGAATCATCATATTTCTTAGATACAAAACTGCAAACGTTGTACTTGTGTGTCTGAACTGTAGATTTGAATGAGTATGAATGCTATATGTTGCGGTATTCTCTGAATACCGTCCAGTAAATTATTGATTTGGAAATGAGCTGATTAAAAGAATTATTTTCTACGCTAAACGCGTTTTGCTATTCAAATAATATGCACGTGTCAATAAAAAATGTAAAGAAAATAAAATGTTGAGTTATATCAATGTTTGAACATTCGTACTAATTTATTTCTTTAGTAATTTATCGTTCTCTTGTGCTCATTAATTCATATATTAATTACCGAACTATAAATTGCTTCCTTTTTGTGTCAATCTTGTTATCATCTGTCAGGTGATAAAAATGCACAGACAACTTTTCGAAATGTTTATTCACGCGACGAAATGCTGCAATCTAGTTCCTCGAGGATATCTATGTAACGGTCACGTGATCTTTCTACGCGTTCTCTACGCACACCGTTCGTAAACAAGAGGGGCGCATAATGGCGGCGGGAGTAGGGTAAACCAACCCCGTCGCCGAACTGTCGCTTCTTGTCTTATCTTCACACACGCTGAAGCATTCCACACACCCGTCCTACGTTTCATAGATATGCTATCCGTAATCCCATTCAAGTGCATTTCTCACGATGAATATTACGAAACACGGTGATAAACGAAGTACGTCTTGCGTGAGAAGAGAGAAGTAGAGAGAGATTTATTTAAACTTTAGATAAAGATTTATTATTTCTTCATAATTCCACGTATTTAGATATATAACAAAACAAAATAACGTGAATACTTATGAAAAAATGTGGAATTCAATGATGAATACGAGAAACGCAAAAGAAAAATTCATAAAGTTTACACATTGAAACTACAACATCTAAAGGTACAATACATAATTCGAGAAAAAGATATAGCACTTGGGTGCATAAATATTTCATATCATAGACTAACAAAAGAAATGCTTCGATATTTTCGATTTGCAAATCATATTTTTTCTGACTCGCGCGCAGAAGACTGCAGGATTACCCATGCGTTGAAGTCCTCATTACCCATAAGAAATTCGCGTTCCAACCAGCTATCAGATAAGAATTCTACGAACGACACGGTCGTCTTTGACGTCGCGGAATCTTCGTTCATCAGGGAGAAAAGCTATTTAAGTCGCTCCGTGACTCTCTTACGGGCGATTTTTCGTCGGTGCCCCGCGGAGAGGCCGATCGGTGAACATTCGCCACGAACCGTCCCCGTCCAATCGTTGATCCCGGTGTCGGCGGCTTCACACGCGAAACACACGATGGGATCCCCCGCGTTGGCTGCCAACGCAAAGAGAAGAAAACTACCGAAACCGGCCGCTCATATTTCACCGCGAGCTCTCCTTTCGAGAGGTAATGGGAAGCTCGAGCTGTCTCTCTCTCTCTTTCTCTTTCTCTTATTCTCCTGGGAGTCCGACATCTTCCACGTTCCAACGGCAGCAACCCCGAATCCCACATTCCGGCACTTACCTACCTACCGACGCTAAGGTGCTGACCTCCCGCGAGAGGAGCAAGACAGCGGAAACCCGCGGCGTTGCGTGTTACTCCGCGGAAGACGAAGAAGAAGAGGACGGTGAAGAGATTCGGATGAAGATGATGATGAAGTTGATGATGACGACAGGCGTACGTAGAAGACAGAGAACGGCGACAGCCAAACGGACGGACAGACGGATGGACGCCGCGCGCGAGACACACAACACAACCGAAACTGTGTGCACGGCCCCGGAGCGCGCGCCGGAAACAGCATTAACGAATGCCCCAGCGTACGCACTCGCTCGTAAGCACTCGCGCGAGACACAACGGGGTTATGAGCCGCACACAGGAGGCGACAACACCATCACGCACACACCAGCCCGTTCACCACTCACAACCACGACCGCTGAGCGGCCAACGAATCGTCAGGCAGTATCCGGCGTTAAGGCGTCATGGGACCCGACACGGACCGAGCTGTGGGTCAGGCCGTAGAACAACCGAGTCTCGCCACGCCGGCTTCAACGGATCCGATCAGTTGACGGCGGGCTCTCGAGCGGGTTGGCCGGTTTCCGAAGGGATTGCTCGTGGGCTGCGTTCCCTATGCACGCGGTTCACTCTCCTTCTCTCGTTCCCTGCAGCTGCCGTCCTATTTTCCAGCTCGACTCACGATCGGGTTACCAGAGATTAAGCGCACTACGTTGCTCCAAAAACGGGGGAAAGGAAAAGGGGAGTACCCTCGAAGATAACTTTGAAGATGTTTGTAGTGGGTACAGCTTTGAATTGGTACTTCAACTCTAAACTTATTGCAAATTTCAATTAAGTTACATAAAATATTTAGTAGTAGTGCTACACTCTTCGTTGTATGCAGCTGTCATGCTCTGGCATTGTTGAAAATATTTTATCTAAGTTTTCGTCAAATTTCATTGTTAATATGTTAGAAACTGGAAGATGTCGATCCTTCTGTGTATCACTATTTAAATGATCTAGGAGCGTAGTTTAATATCAAGATTGGTATATCTAGATGCTGCAGAATTATGTACCCTTGAATTACACAAGGAATTGTATTGACACATAATGCTATTTATAGATATACGCCTTTCGCGAGCGAATGTAGACTTGTGCAATCGATAAAGATGATATTTTCAAACTTCCAAACACTATGTATGCTACATTTACATACGGTAAAACTATATTAAATTGTATATATAATATGTAGAAAAAATAATAAAAACTGTTATTATTTATGGTTTAACTGCTATGATTTATATGCAAATATTCACATTAGGAAAAATTTTCTTTCGCTCTACTTTAGGAAAAAAATATGTCCCAAAGATTATTAATATTAGTAAGCTTCAAACACATGACTTACAATTTGCTTCTTCTGATTATACTTTTACACAAGAAAAAATTCAATATTAAATTATACTACAAAATTATAATATTGCATTTTCTCTTGTGTCATATTAAATATTAAATAATAAATAAAATTAAAAAACTGAGAAGAGAGAGTGAGAGAAAACAAACTCGTAATACTGAAGAGTAAACAGAGTTGATATTCGCCTGTATGTACTTACATATTTATGGCCGTAGTAAGTGATCCCTAAAGCGGACGGCGCGTCGTTTAAATAGGCTTTACAAGCGGCGAAGAACGTGTAATTTTTCGTCATCTCGCGGAACCCTAGTTTGGGAGGCGCTGGCTGGGAGAGAAAGGGGGCATGCCGCCGTGTTCCAAAGACCCCAGGGTCTTGTGAATTGTGTTTCGGAGGGACGAGACGCGCCGTCGGAGCCAATGTACACGGTGGCTCGTTCAAGTTACTGAATGGCCGCGCACGCGATCCGCCACGGAATTTATATGAACGGAGCGAGATCATGATTTCCCACAGATACGCGGAAATGCGTGACGTTTCAACGTAGTACCTGCTACGGTTGAGGAATGTGATTCACGACGCTCAATGAGCTATCCTGGAGTAACACGTCACTCGGATGCAGTTTAAAGCAATATATTCGAAGGCGATTCTTGGACGATATCCAAACGCTAAAACGCTGTCGAATTCTCTTCTGGGAATTTGCAATTTTGTAATTCCGAGCGTGGAAATGCAGATTTCAAACGTTCCAGATAGCGAATTATTTTTTTTTTAGCAAGCGATATATGTGTGTGTTACACCCTGTGTATAAAAATAAATTAAAATAACCGTTCAAATATTAATCACTAAGTTAATAATATCTAATTATTTGTTGTAGCGTGAAGTTAACATTCACCAATATGTACATCGATACATTAAATATAACATGACAAAAGTAAAAGTATTATATAAACTTCAATTATTAATAAAGAGAAGAATAATACATTTTTCTATTTATATTTAATTTTATATAAAAAATATATTATTTGTGGCAGCAAGAGTTATAGTAATTAAGTTTCCAATGTTTATTCCGTCGGGATAACATAAAAATGATAGATATAGGTTATGTTAATAGGTTAATTAATAATTTTGAAATGCACGCATCCAACGCTATTACATAAATCAGTGATTCTGAAAATTGCGTTTAAAATAACCTGATTTTTTCTCTATTACTCATGCCAATTTTTTCTTCGTTCAAAAAAATAGAGTACTTTACGACTACTAATACTCTTACTATCGATGAATAAAGAATGATTATTATTGTGGAAATTTATATATGTTTATTCACTATGCAGAATCATGATCATATCTCCTTCTTCTACGAATGACGTGTAAAGTACGGCCCAAGTACATGCAAATATATTAGCATTTAGTCTAAAGATACACAGTTAAGCTGAAATGCTTAACATGGACTACCAGTGATTGTACCTAATGTACTATCTAATGCACCATCGTTTTTCCCCAAGTCATAGATTATGTAATGAATAATTTGCAGTTGGCGAGATGACTCTGTATTAGTCGAAGGACATTACTGTGCGATTGAAAGACATTACCGATAAGTAAAATTTGATTTTCTTTCTGAAATAGAGTTAATATCGAATAGTACTTTTAAACCTGTCACGTTGTTAAGGATCATTGCGTCAATGTAGATTAACCCGATGTAACTTATATTCCATCTTTTTTAGAACTTAGAAAAGACAAAAGGTAAGCTAAATCAAGATTAAAACTAATTTACATTGACGTAAATGGATTCACTTGTTCATTAGAGAAAATCGCTCGTTTATTATAGTTTTTATATTTTATTCGTGAGGTTGACGGCAACGTCAAATGATCGGAACGGTGCTGTTTGCCGTAACCACGCAAGACGGGATCGTCACGCCAGCGGAGTCGCATGCATATTCCCGGTGAAATTAGCGGTGCGACATTACACATTCGTCATTGGCGCTTGACGCTATCACCAGGGAGGGAAGCGAAGGAAGTACGGCGGTTTCGACGACTGCACGCGCGCGCGACCCCAGGATCCCTTCGCTCATTATTTCAACATCCGCGTCGTAAAAATCGCAGATCTGTCGCTCTGTCGCTTTCGCGGAGAATCTTGCCGGACGAGAAGGACCGTCGCGAGGAATTCCTCTGAATGTACGGAGGCTGCACCGGAACATCTCCTTTATACGGCCTATACCGGAATATGGAACGTTTCTTTCGTCGGGCTTGTGTATATAGATTTGCGACGGGGCTGTTGCATCGGCCGATTTAAAAGCGATAATCTTATACATACACGTACACACATTCCCACAGTACACATACAACGTGAAACCGGGGACTCCAGGGAGTTCAACAGCCGCGTTAGCATGCGGAGGATGCGCGGCGGTTATGCGCTTTGAAGACGAAGGGAGTCGAGATGACGGTCGGGTGTTACAAGCCCCGCAATCCGTTTCGTTAAATGAAGATTATTTACAATAGCGCCGTTCATCTGTCGCGATGCCAGTGAACGATTTTAAATCGGCAGTAAAAACGAACTTACATATGACAGAAATTAGGATACGTAGCTCGAGAGTCGAGGAAAGATAATTCGCATTCACTGATCGTGAGTCACATTACGATTACGGTTTTATCGACGCGATTTTGGAAACAAGATTATTGTTCCGCTAATTGCACACCACACAATTACATTCCGCCAAGATGATCAAAAGAACGGTTATGAATTTTTAATCCCACCGTGAACGAGACATTATTCATGTGAAAAACAGAAACCCGAGATTCCCATGATATATTCTAGCCGGCGCCGGCGCGACACAGAGAGGGCAGACATCTCTAAACGTTTTTACCATTCTAATAACTCGTCTTTATCAGTAGCACAAACACGTTGATAAACCTCTTAATCAAGCCGTTATATTTACAGACATCCAATTCTATCTCGAACTAAAAGTGAGATAATACGCCGCACCGCGTATTATCTTCACACCTCTGTGATGCGTGCTCGCACGGGCAAACTTCTCGGCCAGTATAAAAAATACTCCGTACCATTCGTGCCAGGATCAATTTCGTCTGTGACGAATTTTCTTTGCGAGTTACGGTACTATACACGCGTCACATGCGAGACGCGCATGGAGCAAGAAAGCGGTCTAAAAAGAGAGAGACAGAGGAGCAAGGTAAACAAAAGAAGAAACGCACCAGTGCAGCTTCACTGCATCCCCGGATGCGCTCGGTGCGACGCCCAGATAGTAACGCAGGACCACGTGTTTGGCGTTGGACGCGTTCGCGGGGCGAGTGGCTGACGTTCCTGGCGAAACCGTCGATCGTCATCACGACCCGTCGTCGTCGTCGGCGGCGGCGGCGGCGTCGTCGTTGTTGTTGTTGAAGGCGATGTAGCGCCAGGTAGCGAAGAGGACCCAACGCTTCTCTTCACGGCGGGGCTACTTTTTCGTGTGGCCTTTTCTCTCTCTCTCTCTCTCTTTCTCTCTCTTTTTCACGCGGCGCTGCGACGAGCGTGTTGCGCGCTCCGAGACATGAATGGAATGCTTCCTCCGGCGGGCGATGCACGCGAGAAACGACTACACGGGTCTGGAATGGAATGGGCGAGAGGCTCCAGCACGGGTCTGGCCCAGGAGTGGGATCGGCGCTCACCAGGCCCTTTACAGGGCTCGGACTTATTGTTAGTGGCAGGGCTGTAGCTATCTTCTGTGTCGAACGTTTGCACGTGAGGTGTCCTACGTGTCTATATCGAAAATGCTGGAAATAGAATCTTCCACTCTTGCTGCCAAGTGAACCAATAAAATAATGAGTACGAGTAGAAAAAATGAAATAATAGCATTTTAAAATTTGATTGTAGACGTATCCGTAATGGTTGAAACAATATCTTCTTTTTTTTTTTAAGTTGGATCAAATACTTTAATTTATGGTACGCATGCAGCTACAAATTATTTTATTGGTTGTATGTGTCACATCTTAAAGAAGATTTACCAAAATATTTTAAATCATAGATCGTTCTATTATTACTTTTGAATATCTGTAATAAAATTCTGAGTGAAATTTGAGTTATTTTTCAAAATAAAATGATTTTTAAGTTTTGATAACTTTTAGCTAATATTGTAAAGCCAAAACTTAGAAATAAAGAGTACTGGAATAAATGATTGCTACATTACAAGTTGTTTAATTACGCGCATAATTATTATAGTTTTTAAATAATCATTTCTTCGTTAAATACAGAGAATTAGTCTTGCAATCCCTTCCAGAACATCAGACATCGTTATCGCCAACGGTGTAAAGCGCCAAGCATGTCGGCAGATTAGAAAAGAGCCCTCGCTAATTTCTGAAATTTATGACGGAAGGTTCCTTCATTTTGGAATTCCGAAGTACTTTGATCGCTTCTTTTATACTAAAGTATACATTTTACGACATGGCCGTGAAGGAGCCGCTAACGGAGCGTGCAAGGTATAGACATAATATTTAATTAAGTCTGTATTTCTGTTAGCTTCACTTGTGTTCGAATTTCCGGAGGAAAGTATGTCGTTGCACTGTCTATACGTGATCGGAATTCGTAGTAGTAAGGACAAGGCGATCTGTATCAAAGGTATAGGGTTAAAGAATCCAATGTGCGTCGAGTTATTGATTGATTTAAATGTACATTTGATTTTTCGACGATAATCTCGCTTAAATTAATCAAACAAATAATTATATTCTTTTAAAATTATTAAGAAGTTACGAGATTTTGTATGTATCTAGATACGTGTAATTTTTATCGTACACCGTACATGAGGATAATTCAAGTTCTTTGACCTGAAATTAAGAAAACACTATAAATGGTCAAGAAAATTATTCTGTTTTGATCTGTGAATGACTAACGCTGCGTCCGCGTTCGTTGATGATTAGGAGACTTTTCATACTCGTCATTCGGTTATTCGAGCAGCTTGCGCAGAATTATCCCGCGTGACGAACCAGTGATGCATCTAACGCCACCCGTTTCTATATAACTGCAGTAACGCAGTGACGCATACTGCAGCCAGATGACATATGAATCAATGACCATTATCGCCGCCAAACGAGTTACTGTGTTTTATGCTGTTCCACGGCTATAAATCCGAAAAGACGATTAATAATCAATTCAAATTCAAATAAAAAAAAACCTAGAAAGTATCTTCTTATCATTTACTTTTATAAATTATCATCTTATTATTTATTTTTTAGTGTTAATCACGCGATGAAATATTGTATTTACAAATAATTAACTTTAGAATCGCGTCCATATTTTTTTGCGTTGTCTTTTTAATAATAAAAAAAAAAACTACATTTTAAACGCAAAAAATACGGCCATAAGGAGTCAGTGCAGTTATCGGTGCGGAAAAACAACGACAATTTAATAATTTTCCGTTATGTTACAATTTAATTAAACTACACGCGTTACAAACGTTTCGACTTTCCTTTAAGTCATCTTCAGCGCTTAACGGAATTGAGATATAATATAAATATACAACATTGTAAAATACAACTAGAAAAAAAAATTTTTTTTTAAATTTTATTATTATATCAAGAAATATGGAGAAATTTCGTTTTTCATTATTAGGAGTATCGCGTCTCATAAGATAATTAAGACAAGGAGAATTAGATAGTGAGTCCTTTAATCTTCGTAGCAATGGCTGGTGCTACGCATAACACATCTCACATAGAAAATACCTGGTGACTGTAGAAACAGAGAGAGATTAAGTTCCGTTACGTGCCATATAATGAGGACCCGGTGCACCGACAAAGTAACTATTCCTTTTGCTGCAATGGATTCTCATTAAATTATTCAAGCCACTTAGAAAAAGAACGCACATTTTACTTGTAGATCATTTCTGGGAATGCACACAGGGGAATGTGGATCTATATTCTGTTTTTGAATAGAGTTAATTTAATCTTCGGGCCTATCGTTAATTTTCTTTTAATTTAATGGACAATTAAAATCCGAAGAATTAATTATATTATTATTATTCTTACATATTAGCGGAGAATTATAGTTTGATTCTTGATCGATATATGTATATATATATTTTTTTTTAATGTCTAAGATATTTGTTTATTATATTTATTAAATATAGACCAAACAAATAATTTCTGCAATAAGTTTAATATAAAAACATCGGGATACTTTCGTATACAAAAATAATCGAGAGAAGATAATACCAAAAGGGCTGTCTTGACGAACACTAAGAAACACCTGGAGGCCATCTACACCTGGTTGCTCATAGAGCTCCTTTCATCGCATTTCAGCGTACTTCGAGAGGAACAGAGAAAGCACAATGAACCAACTGTACGCAACCCTTGGAACATATCGATCTACACTTCAACTTCTTATCAATGCCTTAAAATGTCGCGCTAACACTTCTGTTTCGTTGCAGTTAAGCTGATGGACGATTCGTGCAACTAAAGCTTGATTCTCTAAAATATCAAATTCAGCCAAGACCTACATCTCGGTTTGGAGAGTGGGGAACTAGTCATGCAAAATATTAATGGCTACCTTGAGTTGAAGTGTGATAAAAAATTCTGTCTGCGCAGTAAACAGCAGAAAATTTATTTCGCGAAGTAAGAAACCATCTAGACCCGCCCGCACTCACTTCTGGCATGACCTTGCACCTATCTCGCCAACATATACCAATTTGACACGGGGCCGAGCGTGTTCGTTGGCACTGCCGGTGTTTTCCTATGCAACGTACGTGAATAGGACGCGGTTAGTGGTTCCTTTATTTTCGTTCCAGCGCGGACCGAACAATGGGGGATCTAAATTGGGCAAAAACCAGTCTGGCGTCTAGTTTGGTAAGGTCGGAGGCACATTCTGGTGCACAGTGGGACCAGGAGCAGCGCCAGGGGGTTAGTGAGAAGGGCAAGAAAGAAAGAAAGAGAGATGAGGAGAAAAGGCAAGGGAGAGGGAGGCACGTCGATAGTCTCACAATGCAACCAAGTCGTATAAACCGACCTGGTGGGATCTGCGATCGATCCAGCGGGGACCGTTTCGATGTCCTCGAAACCCGCGAGCGAACGGCTTTGTGGATAAAAGTGGCAATTAACACAGCGACGGTAAAGAAATGTCCCCTGTGCCTACATCATTTCACCATCCGGCTAGTTCGTTGCACTCACAGTTAGTTATGACACCTGCATTTTGTTTTTTTTTTTTACCTTTCCTTCTCGTTTCTCTTTTGAACCCGCGCGATTTTTTCCTGATACTGTTCACGGCGTCGTTTTTTCGGCTTGTCGCTCGCGCCAATGCAGCTGTTCCTGGAAGAGTATCCGGGTTGGTCGACGTTTAGGGATGGACGTGTCGGAATGTGAGCCTTTTCGGAAGGAGGATGCGCCAGTCGGACGTGTGAGCTATGTGTGTCGGAAACGGCGGGTATCTTTGCGACAAGATTATTCGTCAAATTGATTATGTCAGAAGAGATAAGCGGTAATTCACAAAATTAATATGTTATTCGAGATGGACCGTGATGTCCGAGCAATAGCGTGCTTAACAGTCATAATGTCTAAAGATTCATGAGTCAATCGGAAATCGAATTCATATTCATTCGAATTCATTTATTATAATTATGAAAAAAGCTATTTGTTAAGAAGTATGATATAGATCTTTCGCAATGTATGACAGATTTATAATATAATTATAGGAGATTCCTAATTTTATTTGTAAAATGGAAAAAATTAATATAAATATAATGGCAATTTGCCATTTTTTACTAAAAAATATATTTGAAAAAATAAAAGTAATAATAAACGTTTTCTGACTTTGTTTGATTTAACGTAAACTCCCCCATTTTCTCTATTTCATTCTAGAAGCCACCAATTATCAGCATCCAACAAGATTGCGCTCTTCCACGCGCTCTTTCCTCCGTTTTTTGTATCTTTTTTTAAACAGCTTCGTCTGGTTGCTCATCTTGCACTTGTCTTGTTTTCTTCCATCTCTGATGCCGCGTCCGGATGCTCGTTTTGACTATCATCGACACGACGCTTAAAACGACGACGGTAATTGTGCGCCTGACGCAGACGACAACGTCGTTTATGCTTCTCTCGCCTCGATTGAGCGTACTTAATAATATTTTGACGGCCGACCAATCTTTTACGACCTACCGCATCGATACTGCAAGCTAAATTATTCTATAATTTTTTATGGCAAGATTTTATAATAGCGTCATTTATATTACATTCTTTTAGAATAAATGTTTATAAAAATATTAATTATTTTTTAAGAAATTTTAGTAGATGTAAAGTATTATTTGAATATAAAAATTGAAAATCCTTGTTGTATGTATATTTCTATAATAGCTAACATATGATAAGATATGTACATTTATAAAAGTATTTTTAAAAATATTTTTAATAAATATTAAAAAAAAATATTTTTATAAAAACTTTTAATATAAAATATTTTTTTATCTAGTATAAATTTAGTAGAATTTATGTGTTTATATATCTACCGATAGTAGTCAAGAAGTTCAACTTATCAGTTGAGTCGAGTTCCTAATGTATTTTGCTATATGTTAGCATATATATTTAATTATTATGTTCATATTAATTATTATCAAGTTAATATGAGAATACATTATTTGACATAAATAATCGGGAGTTATATTCTGTTCACTTTGTTTTAAAATAACGCAAAGATTACCATCAAACTTATCAAGTAAATGTAATTTTACAATTAAAATATTTCTCACATGTAATCTATTATATAAAAAATACAAATATTATTATAAAATACAATTATATAAGTCAGTGTATTTTGCAACTACTTCATATATTAATTTACAAATATAATAGCATCAAACATTTATATCGTATATATATTTTCATTTTATATAAATATTTCTATATTTAATAGATCAGATTATTGAGAGATACCAATGCAAGCAAAGAAATTTAAAAGATCAGAATAAAGAGGAAAAATAAAATACGATTCGAAGCACGTACGTTTGTACAATAAATACGGTAAAGAAGAATAGTAAACTGATTCCTGAATATCGCTGTAAAGGGCGCTGCGATTTCTTTCTGCATATAAAAATGCGATCATGGAAGTTTCATGTTAAAAAGAGATATTTATATCATCGTTTTGAGATTCCATCAGCTAACAGAACAAAAAGTCGTCAATTGATATTAAAATGATTATTAAAAGTCATTTTTAATTAGTCACAATTTTTCACTTTAACGTCATTTTAACGTTATCGTAAAGTGTTCAGCCTAGATAAAATTTAAATAAATCAGTTATAATTTTTGTAATAAGTATTCTATTTTATATTTACGAAGCTGTGACTTTTATTTTTATATAATTTATGTACATTTTATTTATTAATAAAAAATATGGACAGTTAATCACTTTCTATATTATCAACTAATGGTTAAGACTATGAAGGCCATTCCCAGTTGACACTTTTCGATTCCTATATGAGCTTTGGTTACATTAAAAGCAAAAATAATTATTTTTTATGAGCCTGTACATTTCTAAATTTTTTTCTTTATTGTATGCAATCTTATAGATATTTATTGATGATTAAAAGAAGTAGAAATTTAATATATACATTCTGAATATTCTAGCAAAAATTTTGTGCTATATATTTTAAAAGAAAATTAATGACACACACACACACACACACACACACGCGCGCGCGCGCGCACACGCACGCACGCACGCACAATACACACGTACTTTAAAAACTATTGTAATTTTTATAAAATTAATAAACTATTATATTTTTATAAAATTAATGATTTACGTACTAACAAGCGCAAAGCATATTTTTTAAATAATCAAAACTATTATAATGTAAAAAATCAGTATATAAAAAAATATATCTAAAAAAATACTTTAAAATAAAATTAAAAAATTCTGAATTTCTCATTTAAAAACATATGTTTCTTTCATCTCATTAAAAAAATATGTATTTTATTTTTTACACTTTCTATTTAAAAGTACAATTTAAAATAATGATGTATATTGTAATAAAAGTAATAAAGAAGATTATTACGCATCCTATAATTAAATATAATTAAATTCAATTAAGCTATGTAATATATATTTTATTTTATAGGAATTCTTATGAGCACTATATTTTATAAAATTGGAAACTGGACATCTCTCCTCAGCAGAAATGCGGATATGATAATAAACAGTTATCAAATATTTAAATGCAGTAACGTGAGCAAACATATCTAATAAGCATATGCGAGACTTTATTCCTACCCACGCAAAAAATATTTTCTTCTATTTTTTTATTTCTGGATGAGAATCAGTTACTGACCGAGTAATTTCATGCGTACTTGACCAGGGGGCTATCCGTTACATAGAAATGCAATTTTAATTCTTCATGCGTTACATAGTGCAATGCGGACAATCCTACTAAAGTTCGTGTAGTGATTTATAGAAATGGGTGTGTCTATATGCGTGAGGTCAATCAATAAATAGATCCTGATTATTAATTAAAATAAGGTTTTTTAAAAAAATAAGATTGATCAAAATAAATATCTTTAAATTTAATGCTTGATTTTTTATATTATTTTTATTAAATTATCCGGGAAGAGACCGGGAGAGACGGGAAGAGACCGGGAGAGACGGGGAGAGACCGGGAGAGACGGGGAGAGACCGGGAGAGACGAGTAGAAACGGGAAGAGACGGGGAGAGACCAGGAGAGACGGGGAGAGACCAGGCGAGACGGGGAGAGACCGGGAGTGACCGGGAGAGACGGGGAGAGACGGGTAGAGACCGGGAGAGACGGGTAGAGACCGGGAGAGACCAGGAGAGACAAGAGAGGCGAAGAATGTTTCTATTGTATTTAAATTAAAGGTAATAAGAAAAATAAAGGTGGCTTTTATTTTATTGAAAAAAAGGAACTTATTTAAAACAGTCTTTTGAATGGATTTCTAAATCCATGGCAGCTTTTAGAAAAAAAAGTTAGAAGTATGTAAATAAATAAATATTAGATTTATTAAAGATAGATAAATGCTTATTCAAAAATAAAATAAAAAGAGCAACAGTAAAGCAAGGCTCTTGAAAGTTAAACAACAAAAGCAAAGAAAATTTGAAAAAAACGTAGCATAAGAATAGAGAGCCACAGCAACGCGTGGCAGGGCACAGCTAGTATTTTATAAAAGAAAAAATAATGTTAAAAATTAAAAAAATATATCGGTTTTAAATAAAATTTGTGTAACATTAACGTCTGATGTAACACAACTTATATTATTTTAATATCAAACATGTAAATAATTTCTAATTGAGATAAATTTCAGAGATATCTTATTGCGTTAAATAAAGTTATTTATAATATTCGAAACAACTCATGCATCTCGTCCCGTTTTTGTCGTATCAAGAAAGAGAAAAAAGAAAGATGCAATTGCACAGGAACACATGGTGTTCATATCATTTGCCAGCGAAAGAATGCTACAGAACTACCAGAAAGCAATAGAGACTTACATGCAGTGCACGTCTTGCAGCTGTCAAGCTTTCACGGAATTAGCGAGTTAGAAAAGCAGGCCAATTCACATATGAAAGTAATATTCTCTCAATTAATTCCATTCAAGTAACACGACAGGTATTATGCGATATTACGTGAGTAAATTAATCAATTAATATCGATATTTCCTAAAATTATATTTATAAAACACTAATTTAAAATTATAAAAATCTATATTGTGTATACAATTATGGCAGGCATTAAGGACTTATCAACACAAAATAAGCGTAAAAATAATGCCTTTTAAAAAATATTTAAATTTAATATTATTAAAAACTTATAAACTTTTGCAATTAAATAAAAAGAACAATTAAAAAATTTTTTTAATTTATTAGAAAAGAATATCTCACAAAACAACTCGCTCGATTTAAAATAAAAGATTAAAAATTGTGATTATTACAATCCTATAAGAAATTCATTATATGAATAATTTCGATAATTCTTAGAGTTAAAATTCACTTTAGAAATAAACTACGATCTACCTGCCTATTTACTTATATTTTTTGATTGGCATTATCTATTTCTTACATTCACTTTCAGTTTTAAACTTTATTAATTACAATATATCTGATAATAATTGTATTTTATTTAAACTTGATTTAGAAATTTATATATAAAGAACACTTAACAAAAAAAAAAAAAGAGAGAGAGAGAGAGAGAGAGAAAGAAAAAGCAATAATTCGACTTAATGTAATTACAATTTTCAATTGCTCTTCTGTAATAACTTAATTATAAACATTTATTTAAACAATTGTATATTTATTATAATTATTGTTTAAAAATAAAAATGGATGATTAATTATGTTAAATAATAAGTAATTTGTATATTACAAACAAACGAAATGATTAAATTATAATTCAGATACCAAATTTACATTAAAGTTCAATTTACATAATACAATACTTCGTGACAATAATTATGTACAATTGTAACACGAACGTTTGTTTGAAGCGTAAAGAAATGAGGTAACGAGTGAGGGCACGCAATTTATCATAACAACGGAAGAAATAGTAAGGCATCGGTACATCTTGTGTTTACTGAATGCAGAAAAATATGCTTGTGCGTGCACAACGCATCTGCAAGATTCAGTTATACCGCACTGACCAATCTTCAGTTATGTTATATTCATTAATAAAGTAAAACGCATATAGATTCCATGCATTCTCTACATTTTATGCAGCAGTAAAAATGAGAAGATTTTACAACGTACTCAATTACGAGATAAAAATTCGTTAAAATATTTTTAAAAATAATATAAAAAATTTCTTTTTTCTTAAAAGTATATAAAAATCGAATTACATATAATAAATTAAAAAAAATTAAGCTAAAATAATTTTGATAAAATTTTCTTTGGACTATGTACTTGTTTATTTGTGTTTACTTTAAATATATTAAAGTTTAAAAAAAATTTTTTTAGAGTTTTATTTTCTTTATAAAAGAAATTTAAAATATCTTGTTATTAATCACCATTTTGTATATTATAATACAAGAAAAATTGTTTGTTCTTAAAGAAGTAAAAAAAATGCATAAACTTATATAGAATTTCTGTAACAACTTGGAAAGGAAGTAACATTAATGACATTTCGGTGCTACTGAGACTCCCATGTTCACGACGCATCGAAGTCCCGTTAACTATACATGTGCGCGACTTTGCGCATGTTACACAATTACTTGATTCTACATAAAACAACACAAACTTTTAACAATATTCTGAGAAAAATGATCTTAAATTACAATAAATTATATTTTATTCTATTTCTTATAATTAAGTTGTATAATTTCTTTAATACTTAAAAAAAATTGCTAATAAAGAGCAAATGACATATACGCAAAATTAACAGAAATTGTAAAATTGCAAATGCTAGTAAAGCAGTAATTAATGGTAAAATAATAATGTCAGAATAATAATTCAGAATAGATCATTAGACGTCACATATTATTACAACGTCATGCTTATTTTATCTTCGTCTACAATCACAACGCCATTGAAATCAACTTTAAAGCAAGTATGAAACGTAGTAGAAATTACCGAGAAGATAGACAGTGTATACTTAGCCACTCTTAATGACAACAATTAAAAAGCCGTATAATGAGGAAAATGGTTCCGTATTAATAGTTATAAAATAAAAATTATACAACAAAAATAGCTGACAATATCATGTAATTCCCTTCTGTTATCATTATTATTTTAATAGTAACTATTTGAATGTAAAAATACATATAATAAAAGCTCTTTATTATTTTAACTTTTAACTCTTAAATCCTGTCCTGAATTGGCAAAATATATTTCTGTACATCCATATATGTATTATATCAATAAACGTCTTCTAAAATATGTTTTTGAGATCTTTCCGCATAAAATATTCAGTATGTAATAATTACTTAGTTTATCATACCATAAAAGTATTAAGGATTTTACATTTTAAATGAGTAAAACCAGGAAGTCACGAAAAATATAGTAGAAACTAGGTAATTGCACTTTAGTTCTAAATATGCTATTCAGTATGAATAGCGTGAAACATGAACAACTTTGCAACTCACTCTTTCGTAGTTTTATTTTAAACATTTATAAATATTATTTATAAATACGCGCTTTATAAATATTTCAATAACGGCTATTTATTCATCAAATTTTTTTTTTCTATCACGGAACTTTTTGCTATTCTGAACTTCTTAGGGGTAAAAGAGAACGTCAATTAATTTTGATTCCCCTCGCAAAATTTTAGAGTCTTAATCTTGAGATTCAGGTTTAAAGGTTGAAAGGTTCAACTTAGGTTGGCTTTCCATTTCTCGTTACCGAAACTTACTTCAGTTAGAAAACTGGATGCACAAACTGT
This sequence comes from Monomorium pharaonis, assembly GCF_013373865.1. NCBI lineage: Eukaryota > Metazoa > Arthropoda > Insecta > Hymenoptera > Formicidae > Monomorium > Monomorium pharaonis. The sequence goes on along the minus strand of NC_050470.1, from coordinate 28,336,762 downwards.
GGGCAAGAATTATATAGTATCAGCCGTGCAGGTAGACACGCTTCGTCGCAGAAAATGTTGCGAGAAAGAGAAAGAAAGACTCATGGGAGTGGGGAAAGGACTGTTTCACAGAGCAGGAATGGTGGTAGAGAGCCACGGCATGGTGGACGTCAGCCACGAAGACGTGACGTACATACGCGGCAGTGTATAGTGTACCATGGCGTAGCTATGGCATAGTTAAAGTGGGAGAAACCGTGTATGACCGTCCTCAGCCTGAGCCAGTCTCGTGTGAACGACCGTGAAGTGAACCTCGGATGGTGCACACTTAGGACCTTGAGTCCTCGCACTGGGACTCCCGAGCTTCAAGATAACCGGCAGCTGTTGGTGGAGAAAAGTAGCGTTCGCCAGTACGCTCATCAAATTTTGATGTCACTGATAAACATTTTGTTCTCAAGGAGAAATTCGTTGGTCCACATTCGTGAACATTGTTCGGGAGAATGTGCCTTGTTCTTACGAATGTCTTTAGTGTGAATTGAGTGCCGAGAAATTGTATCGAGGTGTTTCGAATGTGAGACGCGATCTTGAAAATCTTGTTTGAACGATACTTAATTTGTTAAATAACTTGTTATCTATACGTTAAATTGATTCTTTAAAGACAACTTAATTATTACCTTCAAAATCGTGATCATTATTTTGCAAACTTAATGTATCATCGTTGTGCTGTTTAATATTCAAAAGATACTTTAAATTTCAAATAATCTGAAAAACATTTAAAATTTTATACGACCATAATTGTAAAATTTAAAAATTAATTAACTGCTTTTTCTCAAAGAAGTAAATGTTACAATCCCTTTGTTAAACTGCCTTGAATTTTGAAGAATTTATAAGTGATATAATTTATTTTGAAAGATTATCATTTATTTTGAAAATTTGTAGAAATTTTTGGGGACCAAAGAAAGTAGCACAAGAAAAATTTTGACAGAAGATAAGAGTAGTAAAATTTTTTTAAGTGCAATTTATAACAAAGTAACGAGATAACATTTCATAACAACAAAATAAAATCAGCCTTGTACAATAGACTTCTATCTCATCGGATATTGAGTTAAAGTCTGGCACAGCACATTGGCCAAAAAACCTGACGTGTACACCGGTCTGATCCGCCGCCAAGTAGGTCAACCGGCGTGTGCGAGAGTGCGAGACTGAGTAAGAGAAAAAAAGAAACATCACAAGTGGCAGGATCAGGGGTGAAGGGAGAGAGAGACTGAGAGGCGAGGGAAAAAGAAAGAATGGCGTGCCGCAGGCAGCGCCCGTGAAGTCGGCTCTCCTGATGTCCAGCGGCTCGTTGTAGGCTTGCGATGCAAAATGGCGGACATCGATAAGCACCACAGCTCGCTTCGAATCGACCGGTCTGGGTGCGCGGAATCCTGAAAAAGGTGTCCGCGCGATATATCGCGTCCTTGACATTCGCATCCTTGATCTACTAGAAGATTGCGAGAACAGTCGATGATCACCATGACGTGTCCTATTGGGTCAAAGGTCCTCGTGACCTTGACGATCCTCGCACTGTCCGGTAAGTCTGGGAGAGGAAAGGTTGGGATAGGGTAGTGAGTCAGGAGGTGGGGTTGGAACGATTAGATGTAGCGTATTTGTGTTAAATGCTTTGCGATAAATTTTCTTTAAGCGTATTAGAATTGATCCAAAATTCTTACAAAATATTAAACGTATCCCGTTTTAATTACGAGTTCAATGATAATTACGGAGCAGCAAAGTTATACATATTAAAAAAAAATATGCAATTTGGTGAAATATACTTGTAATTTCTAGATTAATATATACAATTTAAAAATAATAAAACTCTATAATTTAAAATATACAATAGTTAACGATAAAAATAAAATTTTTGTTTAGTTACTAATATATCTCAGCCTCCTGATAAATACACATTATAAAATACAAATTATGAAAGATATACATGACCAAAAAGATTCGGTGGAGATATCAACGATAGCAATATGATGTCGTTATGGTGACATTAACGCCCAGCTTAAGTATGTCGGTGTTGCATCGTTGTGCCGCGAGATAATTAGCGTAATTTACAAAAAAACCTGCAATCTTTTGAAACGTACCTCAAACCTGTCCGATAGGTTTTCAAGCCAGCGGCATGCTGGCATGCCTCAAACCGGTATCTTGACCTCCACCGAAAAATTTCGGCAGGTTCAAGAATGCCTGTACCGACGCTTCATCGATTCGCATGTAGCTATTAAGTAATTGAGGAATATTTTATCACTTTCCCGTTAGATGTAATATCTGATGTAAAGTCTAAACTCTACAAGAATCCCGCCAGGAGATAGCTATACTTATGCACTATGGATATTGATCTCCATTTTTTTTCGAAAAACATGTCAAGAATTTATGCAAATGCGGCGTGGCTGCGTAAATAAAGGTATACGTCCGGTTTCGCAGCGGTGTACGCGTCAATGCTGAGAAGATAAACGCTTTGGTAACCGTGTCGTGCAACTGCACGTGTGGTTTCAATTCTCCGTAAATCCTATTCTACGTAAAATCACTTTATAGAAATCCATAGAATACACACGCAATTATGTACGGATAACAGTATCACAAAGTTGCATTACATGGGAAAATAAATATATTAAATAATAATAGTAAGTTAATTCTTCGACCGATAAATGTTTTAAAAATACAGATAAATATATTAAATAATCATTGATTAATATCACTAATTAAAATCATTATTAATTAACCTTGAAATACTATTGTGGGTGTATTTTTTCATCTAAATTCTAATTCAAATTTATTACAGTTTTTATTATTAAAATTTTGATATCCTAAAATAATATTTAATAGAGTTTTGTTTACAATAAAATAGTGTGAAAAATGTTTATTCAATCATTTTAAACATCTTGCAACCTATAAAGTATAAAAACTATTTAAAAATTCTTAAGTGTGTATAAAGCGTAAAATGTAAAAAATATGAGTTTTGTCTAAGTTTTTTTTTTTTTTAAGAATAGTGTTAATGTAAAAATATGAGTAGCGCAGTAGTATTCTAGAGTTAATATCTCGTTATTATACATCACAACAAAAACAGTTGCACAAAAAGATAAGACAATGCATTGAAATTACTCCTCTCAAAAATTGAAACATTGTTCACGTTTCAAATAAGAAAAAAACTAGCGACGCAATTATGAAACGCATAAGTAATTTATTTTTTAATAACCCGCATAAAATTATAGGGATCAAATATGGCCTACATTTTCTCTATTCATGTTTCATCACCTGTTTCTATATAAAACGGAGATAAACGGAGGAAACGTATGCAATATTCTTTTATTAGATTTATACAGTTTACACGAAGTAAATGTTCAATATTTACATCAATTTAAATTACTGAATACGCTGTCTAAATACAATGATATAATTATTATCTTTTATATTACGATTAATTATGTTATTATTAGAGCATGGAAGTTTAGGAAGCTCTTTAGATATTTTATTAATTTTATTATTTCAAAAGCATTGGTGTATAAAACAGTTTGTTGATATATTAAAAATATTTAATTATTATTGAGAATTTATGCAAATGAATTTCATGAATTTCATTTCGTACATTTTGACACTCGTTCTATGATATGCAAATTAATGCTGAAGCTATGCGATCATTATTGGCTTTCACACATTCTCGCTTATTAACGTTTACACTCTATAACATTAATATTGAATTCTGTGTCTCTTCACGTATATATTAATGACCAAACGGCATTGCAATTCATTACGCGTTAATGTAATTAACAATGATTTACGGAATTATGAGCTAATATGATTTTCAAAATGTTAAAATGTCGAATTGTCCAGTACCGTTATCAATTTACTGGGCGACACATCATGATGCCGCAAGCATTTCTTTTTACCGATTAAAAGAGTCATCGACTGACGCGTCACTCCCGTAGCTTTCATGAGTTTTACCGTCGCCATATCGGGCTTCCCATTTGCGCAAGGAGGAATATTTGCATGAAGCCACTAACGTCATCGCATGCGCGGGAGCAACGACACCGCGAAACGTATATCCGGCATAGAGTTTCATCACTCCCTGACTTTCGCCCAACCGCACGAACCGTGAAAGTGTCACGAAATCGCTGCGTAGAACAAAAACGAAGACTAGTCCACACTACTCAGAGAATTGCTGTTTCGAAGATTCACCGAGATAAGAGTCCATTTTTCTGCCGAATTTACGAAAGCGAAAGTCGAAAGTCGAATTTCAAGCGAAAACTAACATTTACGGAGTAAAAAGTGGAGAAATGAATTATGATATTTGAATTATCGAAAGCGGAATTTGATTTATCTTCTCATACTGCACAAAAAGATTGCAAAAACATTGTAGAAATATTTCATTAAAAGATTGGAATACGTTGAGTATATGTGCAAAATGTTGCTACAAGATTGCTGTAACATTGCAGTAATGGTTCGTCTTTAAAAATATTGCAATTCAATATTGTATCAATATTAAAATATTTTAGCGTTTCTAATATTATTTCAAGTGCATAACACATTTACATAACTTACAGGAGCATCATATGTCCCCGAATTAATTTTCACACAGAGGAATAAAAAAAATTTTATTGTTTAAAATGCATTTCACACGCATTTACTCTCATCTTCGAAATCAATTTTAGTCTTCCAAGGTATTATTAAAATTAAATAAAAAATCTTATAATGCTGTACATTTTTATCTTTTAACTTTTTTTAATTACGAGAAATGGAACTCTCGCGTTCATCTAATATCAATTCAATATTTTTGAAACATTATTGCAATATTGTTGAAATAACATGGGTAAAAAATTCTTTACAGTTTCTGCCACATTGTACTGCAATATGCAATGTTGCTGTAAATTTTATGCTCTATGAGGTTGATTTAAAAAAAAATCAACAAAATTGAAAATATCATAGTTGCAATAAAGATGGTCTTGAATTTGATCGTCAAAAGATTGTAACACTTCAAAGCGCAATTTGAACTTTTATTATTTTGCATTGCTTATCCTTTGCTCGAACGTTTCCGCGTAACACGAGAATTATTTCACACAGTTGACATTTATAGACTCGCGCAGTTATACACGGAATCGCGTGCGCTCTCGTCATGTCGTCGCGATTACCAGCTGTCGTAATACAATTCACGCTCTTTCGCGATAGTGTCACTTTCGCGTGACGTCGATTTGCGTATATGTAACATTGATTCTACAAACTCCATATTGTCGAATTACGCCACGCGGATCCGAAATGTCGTTTGCCAGCGAAAAGAATAAATATTGGGCTGGAATGGGGTACCGTTAAGTCTGCCGTTACCGCCTCGAGAGACGGCACATAGCACAGTATACACGTCCATGGGTAACCCCTGTCAGGTTTCTTTCCTGTTCTTTTACGGTTGTGTTAGACGAGACTTATCGACGTTTACTTAGTAAAAAAAAGATAAAAAGTAGTAAAACAGTATACAATGATACAAAAAATCAACATATCGCTTTATCAATTCATCATTTGATTATTTTCAATTATTCCAAATATGTGTCAATCAAAAGTCAAAAAACCATATGATGTGTATACCAATAATGTGTGTCGAAAGAGTGGCGCAATAGTGGTGTATAAACTCGAATAAACTTCACTGAAAACAATAAGAGATGATTACTCGAGATTTAACGTAAGAGCCATTATCGCGCGCGCACATTATGGGAAATTTGTCGGGGCCGTGCGAACCGGATCGATCTTTTGAATTAGATAGGACAGGTCTCCGAGAGACTCTCATGGTTAATCGGTCACATTTTTTGGGGTTACTCGTGCCATGTAATCACGGTAATGCCAGTTTTTGGGTCAATATCATTATCACCGGTGGCAATAGAAACAAACTTGAGACCAGCAATATTTTTACTTTTGCCTCTCTTTCTCTCGTGCAGAGCTCAACAATTTCATCATTAAGAAAGGTATTCTACATTCTTGAAAAGAACTTCGTGTTTGTTGAAAATATATGTTGCTGCGAACAATTACTTCATTTTCTAGTATTCAGTTCTTTACCTACAACCGTACAACCGTTTGTCGTACTAAGCCTGGCAACCTGCGGTTTCTACCAAGTAACCATAAGAATCTTATCTTTATAGTTCTGCTTATACTTTGTCCTCATCTTTTTTACACTATCCGGTTTCTTGTAACTGCTAATAATAAACTGTTAGGTGATGCAAATTGTTAGTTAATATACTACATAGCTTTTCAATTTATTTTTTAACAAAAATTTATTGTGTAAAATATTTTACGCTTATAACACATACATATCAAATGTTTGAATCTCATGTTTATTTTGAATTATCAAAATTTTATATCATTTATAAATGCGAGGGAAAGACTTTGGTGAGACCATTTCATCTATTGATTATAGAGGAATAAAAGTACCATTATTCTTGTGTATTGAATTCTCATCAAAATTTTTTTGTAAGCAATTCAGAGTTAATAATTTTTTTAGTTATAATAAATGAATTATGCATGTATAAAAAATTATATTCAGTTTTGGAATAATCTCTCTTATTTTTAAATCAATATTGTTGTTCATTGTATTAAAAATTTTTGAAAACTAAGTTGTAAAACATCTAATATAAAATAATGATAATAATATTCTATTAAAATAATCATGGATATTAAAAGCGTGAATCCGCACTTTCTCTAAGTGGAAGTAGCGTAATTTCATGGAATACATATATTTCTATACATATATCTCTACTTTTGTATGTTACATTAACTAGAATAGTTATCTCTTATATTACAGAAATAGTACCGTTTCCATTCTTTGGAACAATTTCAATTCCTTTATTCACGATGTTCTCGAACCGAGCAAGAAATGCTTTGCAAGAAGTTAATTAACGAAGTAAAAGTACCGCCGCTGAAGATCGTTGCGCCGTGTAGGTACTCTCTCGCGCATCTGCCCGCTAATTATTTCGAGTAAGATTGCATGCGGGCGACGACATTTCGTCTATCTGACCGAGAGGCGAGAATCCGCGCGGCGGAATCGCGGTTCCCGTCGAAGATGCAGAATATTCCGGTCTCTCCGCGAGGGGCTCGGCGGGACTGCATTCCGTTCGTTACGACGGCGGCGGCGCGGCACTTGGCTATGCGATTCACCTACATTCTCACGGCTTCCCCGGCTTGCATTAGAGAGATCGTAGTGCCCGTGAACTCCGTTACTTGTTTACAACGCGCAAACTGTAAAAATATCCTCCATTAATGCTCGCCGAATAAAACGGCGCTTCGTTGTGCAAAGTGGAACGACCGACTGCTATTTTTATAGACCTTGACGACACAAAATTATCCTAATCAAAGGTCGTCTGAGGATCACTCTGATCATGCTTTTTCATAGAAATTTTTATAGAATTTTTATTTCCCTCAAAATTAATTTTTAATAATGTATGCACAAATATATTTTTTCTAAAGAATTATATTAATTAAATAACACTGAGAGTAATGCATTTCGTATTTGTAACTATAATTGAATGTAGCAGATAATTATAATTTGTTGTAGTTATTATTACTATAATATAATAATAATAATTATAATAACAACATACGATGTAATTAGAATACAGCTCCAAAAGTGATTATAATTTTTTTCAATATAACATACACATTGTATATGTTATTATTACTAATATTATAATAGTAATAACTACAAAAATGGAGATCTTAATTTAATAATTATTTTAACATTTAATTATAGCCACAAAAGAAAATATAGTAGAAATATAGGGTTTAATATATTGGATGTATATCAAAAGCGAAAAAATTAACGATTCACCTTAGTTATATTGTTGATGCATGTAAGTATTGCGATTCATCGACTGGATTATCCAATATTGTTACGTGTAGTAACAATTACATACGGAGCAACGTTCGCGATCGATACTTTGTTATGCGCATGTCCAACATTTTTACGATTTGACATACTTTTCGGGAGAGAGATAACTGTGCATATAAGCAGCCGGGGAATCTTATTCACGCGAACGCACACACCGGGCATTGTATTTTAATCAGAATTAAAATTACGCTCTCCCGCGCGCGTGCACCAGCAATTGTCAGCTCTCCTGTACAGCACAGGAGTTTGCTCGCAATTACGGTGTATTATCCTGTTACGTAGAATGTCCTACTATTGTGAGCATTAGGCTTGCGGGCCCAGCCGCATTTAGAGTTACGGCGGGTAGTTCGTAATGCATGCATTATGTTGAATACTATCGAGAAGGAGAGAGGGGGAGAGAGGGGGAGAGAGAGGATACCGTGAGAATTCAGGCAAATTGTACGGCTGTCGCGATCTCGAGAACGTCCCGTAGATGTATGATAACGTTTATCACCACGCGGAAGAGCAGAGAAGCGCGCTTTTCCAGCGAATTTTCTATCGACGTCCACACGTTTGAATAATGTTCAAGTGCAGGAAGGAAGTGAAGGAGGATCTTATCATTCACTTCCGCATTTTCTTTCTCACGCGTTTAAGATTATAATAATATCTGTATATAAAGTAAACAATAATTTTTAATAACATTTACATCAAATTAGCTGAAGAGATTCACTCAGGAAGGAAACGTCGACGGCTCTTACTCTGCAATCGACGCATTATTAACTCTTATCGGGAGGATTTCATCAAGATTTTAATACAATGTTACAATTCATAATATGGAATTTAAGATTACCATTCTCCAATGTGAATTTCACTGACAGTCTTAAGCTAAACAAAAGCAAAGTACTTACGTGTACGCGCACAAGACGATTTTCATAGGAGAAGAACAACGTTAGTCATTTACATATAAGAAACAAAGCACTTCAATAAGAGTTAATTTAACGTACATATATTTCATCTCGATCGTGATTTATCATATCCCAGTCGTATCATCAGCAGTCGTTTTATCGTTCCTTCACATCAGCCTACGTTGTTGCGATTTAATTACGATAGCAGAGCAGAGCCGTGCACGGTGTATTGTAATGAAAAAGAAAAAAAAAGTTGTACATCACGCTGAATACCATCCTAATCATACCTGCCTGCGGAAGGGGCATCGTGTTCAGAATCGCGACCTGTGATCGTCGCTCCTCGATTAATCAGGGATAGGCAATGCGCACAGAAGCGAGACTTATCTCTTTCTCTCTCTAGGCAAGAATACTCGGCGAACTAGCAGCGGCGAACCGATTCGCGAAGGCACAAATGTGCTATTTACCTGAACGATCGGCGGCTTCGCTAATGAATAATTAATAATTAATGTGGCGGCCAGTCAGCGATGCGAATGGCTTTATCCGTCCGGCTGGATCGCATGCCCGCGAGAACGTTAAAGTTCTTGTATCCGAGATCTTGGAACGTGGAGCTAGGCTTCCTATTATTTCGCAATATTGTCTACTGGACAATGAGCACCAGTTTTCGCGTTTTATTTTCCACTTTTCACGATATGATGATTTTATATGAGCGTAATGACGACACGAAATACAATTTTCTTCATGCGCTTGGTTTCGTGATATCGTGTCTTGTGAGCCATCTCGTCGAAGCAATAATTTACCGGAACCTAGTAACGCAAACAGCGAATCGATTGCTATTATCTAATTTTTTAGTATTGCCTGCAATTCAGATGTCTATTAAACATCTCATCGATTCACAAACCTCCGTTGTATATGATTGTAATCACGGTATCAGTAATCATCGTAAGTGACGTAAAATTAAATTTTCTTCCAACCTTTCTGTGGATTGAATTGTCTCTTATAATTTCTATTATTAGAATTCCCGTTATCAGGAATAATCCGATAGCCGAGGCTACATTACGTTACAGAGTGACGTCGCGAATCTTAATTTGATACTGCCAATTTTGTTTCGTGCTGTTGTTCACGGTGAAAGTCGCGAAAAGAGGGAAAGGCTCGTAAAAAGAAAATATGCACACTTTCTACACGATAAGTCTAGATGCATCTTTGCGATCGGCTAAAATTGCCGGATGCAGGGATACTTACGCGGTCATGTACGTTCCACGAGATAGACGCGATTAATTGTTTCGACCGATATATCCCGCCGTATTTATAAACGATATTCAGGACGACCATAGCCATTATCGAAACTCCGTGATCTATGCTGCGGCGTGTCGTCTTAGTTTCACTTAAATTGCTTCGCGCGTCGTTGCATCTTCGCGCGAGAATACGCCATTGTCTGACACGTGTACGAAATGCAAACCCGCGGTTGGTATCTCCCTCGAGGAAGATCCTACATCCGAGAGTCGAATATAAACCAGTTGGCTCGAGAGTCGCAAAACTAGATATTACATATCCGCGTTGCCCGCACAAATAAGTCACAACAACTATCCGATATAACAGATTACATCGCGAATGTGAAATAAAATGTCTGCTCGGTTACGGTTAGAATTCGATAAGACCATAAGCTAGCTGGCTAGGTGTTCCGGTTTCGGTTTCAATTTCTTGATTAAAAAAAAATACCGGAACCGTTTAAGTTACGGTACTCCCCGATTACAGTTACGATATCTTTAGTTCTTCTTCTGACGTTTTCATCTTTTAATTATGACTTTTAACTATGTAACTTTTCGATTTTGTCTCTACAATATTTGCTAATGTTACTTTCTAATGCAATTCTTAATTTCTCATTCCGTATTTACTTTACATACAAATTATAAAATAATTAAAGAATAATAATTTATAGATAATTACAGAATTGTCATAGACATAATTAATTGTCTAGGGGTGACATTATAATCACCAAGTTTGCCTAATTTAATTTTCAAGAATATTACGCATTATTTACGTAATATGTATAGAAAAATTTCGTTGTAAAAAAGAAATGTATTATGCAATTTTTCTACAAAAGCAGCAGTATATAATTAAGGAACGGGGGAGGGTCGAGCATTGCTTACATTCTATTCATCTTCACCCTCTGTCGTGCTTTCATTATCTAATTATGACATTAAGGAAGTAAAGCCCAGAAAATTACGAGATAGACAAACGTTTCATTCGCAGTGCAATTCTGTGTGAAACAGATAAACGTGTTACGATAATATTAAATGCGTTTATCATCAATTATGTGGGAAGGATCTCACGAGAATAATTCAACTATTTTACCATCCTTTACATAATAAACTAGTTAGAGAACGTGCGTCACCTTATTCCTTGGATTATATAATTAACCTTTGTCAGTTTCTTAATTCTTCTACAATTTGATGTTATTTGTATACATTATATTACATTCTCGCAAGAAAAGTAGCATGAGTAAAAAAAATTAAATTGTTCAGAAGGGAGAGAAAACTATTCCTCTTTTGATTTGACATTTTTCTTTTTTTGTAAATTTAATTTGTATCACTTTTTGGGTTGAAAATCATAATCCGCACATGATAAAAAACTGAAAAAATTTTAACTTGTATCACATTTATTCTGTAAATGTTTTTAAATATACACATTAATTTTCAACTATGTATATTATACATTTTCTATTAATTTTTTTTTAGTTAGAACGCAAAACAAGAGTTTACAGTTTTAAAGAGCTGAGTTCTTATATTCAAAATCCAACTACATTACTACCGTTATGACAATTTCTCATCCTTTTTCTACGGCTCCTTATCTTTTTGTGTTCTTTCCGGATATTGACTTCAAGGCTTGCAAAATTCCGCATCTTCAGTGCGGAATTCTGCAAACCATCAACAACAGGTGCAAACGTTCACCTTTGCCAAGTGTTTCTAACGTTCAACAAAAATTTTATTATGCTGTATCTATTGCGTTATAGCCAGGTTGAAACTAGTGCGCTCTGAGTAATCAACAAAAATTAAACGGTCATTAAAGTCGCTCGCTCAAGGATCTGTTTGATTTCTAAACGAAACCAATTTTTCTCCTTTCGCGCGCCTCGGCAATAAAACATAAATACATCACGAGTGATCGAGACAAGTGGCTGACCATAGTAGCCACTTCCGTCTATTCCTTGATTGGCCTTCCCTATCAAGAGGGATCTCAGATCGGCGATCGATTTCGATGCGCCGATCACCGACGACGCGCTTGGCCGTCGATGTCAATGAACCTTTTTACCTTCTACTGAAAGGCGCAAGGTGCCGTCTCGAGGAAAAGAGAAAGAGAGATGAGCGTTGGAGACCGAGAGCTGGAGAAAGAGGTGAACACAGCGCAATCGTAATTTCATACCCGTCACGTTCACGATTGGCCAAACAGCTCGATACCGGCCTCGAGAATGTCAACTGCTCGAGTACCGTTCACCTCGACGGATTGACTGAGCAACTCGACTGGGAACTTTTTTTACTCGGCGCGCTCGATGATCCACCCTTTCGCGGGAAGGAGATCACCTGACTAGTCGAAGGCAGGGTCACGGATACAGCCTCTCGATTGTCTCGAAAGTTCCCGTTCGCTCGGGCAATGCGACATACGTGTTAAAGAATTTTCCCCGGGTTGGAAACCATGTTTCTTCTAATTTCCAATTGTTTACACATTCCATTTAGATTTTTAATCGTCATATAATTAATATAATACATATATCGCTAAACGCAAGTAAACATCTTTTAAAAACGAAAGATTTTCTTACAGGTTTTTTTTTTCAAATCCATTGTCTTCAAATTTAGAAAAGAATAAAAGTTACTGTAAAATTTTGTCGTAAAAATATGCAAATATACTTTAAGAGAATAATCATAAGCTAGAAAGAACATTTACATCATGCGAAGGTAATTTGTTGTGGAAATAAGACTATTTACGGTACGGTAGGGTAACCGGAAAAAGGTTACAGTAAATTTTCACTATCCCGACACAAAGGGCTATTTCACGTAATCTTCAACAGCGTGCGAATTTAACAATTCCTTCCGGAATGAGGAAGGAACCTTTCTCGTTTAATAGGGTCGAGGTGCGAATCGACGATACCGTAAAGTACCTTTTCAGAGTACCGTTTGAGTGCGAAATTATTTCATCTGCGTCTCGATCAAGAGCGGCACGAGATCTTTCTCACGCGAGCATGGCAGGGCTAATTACGCCCTAACGATGATATAATTACACATTTTTTTACGCGACGGAATGAGGAAGTGACCATTGCAATTTGATATGGTTTTTTTTATCCGCTGCAACAATCACTCGTGCGGCCCTCTACCCAGCCCCTTTCGTTTCTTCTTACGCGCCAACACGCCGGTCTTAAATAAAAAGCAATTCGGTCTTTCGCGAAGAGTGTTGATGCGATATTACGAAAAAGGTTCATCAACCTTATACGCAAGTATTATATACCGCGAGTTCCTCGAGCATGGCGAATATTCCTTATACGACCGTAGGTCTAATAGTCTTCACTTCAGTGGTTTACCGTTTTAATATTCGCGTAAAGTACGAGCATGCATTATATTTAGGTTTATCGCCCTCACGTATGAAATCTGCATATAATCGAGCATAAAGCTCGATTTCCTGTAACATCCTGTTATCTAAATCTCGAAAATATAGAAAATTCTTATAGCATCGCGGAAAGATCGCTTTTGTCAAGACGTCCAAGAATGATGCTGTAAAAAATTTTGACATTTTAATGACCAATTTGAGCGTCATGTATGGTGTATCAAAATTATTTTTGTATTACGTGCAATTCGACTAACAATTAGAAACGTGTCATATGAATTAATGTCTGATAGGTTGCCCTTTTTAAAAGGGGAAACAGAATACCGTACGTTTTACGATAAACGTTCTATTTCTCTTTCTTTTATATTTTAAAAAATATTGGAATACGTGGAAAAGTTGACATTACAGCCTTTGTTCACTTGCAGGAGTGTCGGCTATACAAAACGATAAAACATCCTCTCGAATGTCTCGGGAAAATATCGTGTTGAGTGCTAGCGTTTATACCGGTCCCGAAAAAACATCTAGTGAGAGTCAACCGGATGCGTCACGGACTTTCCAAAGGACCATCCCGGCGTTCCAATTGGAGAGTTCGAAAAATGTCAACGATTACGACAGAGAAGAGACCAGGATCCTGTTCAAAGAAACGAATCACGAGTCTATCGACGATCTAACGTCATCAAAGCACGTGGCGCATATCGATGGAAATAACATCGAGGCGAAAGCCGGCGAATACTACCAGTAAGCTTCATTCCGTTTCTATGAATATTGATGGAAGGGCGAATTACACGCAAAGGGGGTTTAAACGTAAATAAGTTCTCCATATTGACAGTAAAACTATATTATGTACTATGTGCTGCTATGAGTATTACATGTCGATTTAAAGTCTCATTACATCCATCAAGAATATTAATTAAATCTGTTTTTACTGTAAGTACGATTCGAATTAAATTAAAATTGAAATAAACTTTAAAATAACATAACACTAAATATTATATTAAACCGGAACTAGTCGTCTGGAGTGTTTTTTATATACAAAACTTTTGTTACTGTTCGAAAATATACATAATGATTTCAAAAAAATTAAAAAACAGGTGATCATTAAAACAAAAGTGATTATTTTTGGGTTAATAATAATAAGCGCGTCCGGATAAGTTTCAATTAGCTTTAGTTCTAGTTTCAATTAAGAGTACACTTAAAATAATCCGTTGTCACAAGTAGTATAGTGCCCACCACCAGTGAGTCGATGTCGGGGGAAGGACAAGGGGCTCCGCTGAGAGTAGATCTCCTGTCGGAGCCCCATCAGCTGGTTGGCGCGCCGAGGCAACGAGCACAGCATTCGTCAGTAACGGATCAGCAGCGACGAGGTCGTCAAGAGATTCCGAGGATCTATAGCGATCATGCGCCGCCACCGATCCTTCAAACCGCTGCACCAGGTCATAGACAAGCAAACCCTGATATACAGGACATTATCACCGGCATCGTCAAGTTGCTCAATGGCAACGTGAACGTAGCCGCGAACACCGTGAGGCCATTGAGACCAATACAAGCAACGAGGTAATCCGATGAAATTTCAATCACCCATAGCATATATTTATATCATATTTTACATTACGATTCAATCATTTGTTTCTAAAATCAGAATTATTTCGATAATTTTTGAAAATGTTATTTCATATATTTCTGTATACTTGTGTCATAGCAACAGTCATAAAATTTATAATTACATTATATTTATAGAAAAAAATATAAAAACTAAGAAGAATGCTTTTATATTAAAAAATATCATGTGAAATAATTTTCTTCTTAAAAGTAGAAAAAACACAAAAATTAATTAATGGAATGCTAATATTGTGAATAAATTTTTTTATATAAAGAGTTCTTAATTTTGTGAGTAAATTTTTACCTAAGATAATGTTAATGTAAGAAAAATTTGAGTAATACTTTAGTTAATTACTATTTGAGAAAATAATTGCAAATATGTATTCATACATATCTCATTATTAACAATGATATAAAATTTGCAGAATTAACAACAGAGGACCACCTAGAATATCGGATGTGCCGCCGTTGTTGTCGGACTTTGACACTCCTGGTATGAATCCACCACCGCCGCCACTGTCGTCGTCTCATCCTTACCCGTTTGAAAAGCCCCCTGCACCTGACAGACCATTGTTGCCACCGGAGAGACCCATTAGACCCTTCATCAGCGGAGTGCCATTACCAGAGCAAGTTGTGCCGCCTTGGAGTTGGGATTCTTCTCATAGTACGTCGTACATCCGTAAATAATTACAAACCTAATTAATCATTTATTTTGCATGGCTGCTTTAACCTAACGGAACATGAATATAAAACGGAATTTTCCGGGTAATTTTAGAAGATAGAGAATTATTTGATCATAATTATAAAACAATTATTATTTTATAAAAATTATCCGAAAAATTAATTAAATTTTTTTTTGAAGATGGAAACAGACGACCGGCACCAGCTTACAAACCTTCGCTACTGTCGCTGGATTCCTTCCATCGCGACAAAAACTTTTCAACGACGGAGAATTCGCAGTATAATTTAAAACCGGAATCCGAAACGCCTCATGAGAGCTCCACGATAAAAAAAGATGCCAGTCATCAAGAAACACTTATT
This sequence comes from Monomorium pharaonis, assembly GCF_013373865.1. Taxonomy (NCBI): domain Eukaryota; kingdom Metazoa; phylum Arthropoda; class Insecta; order Hymenoptera; family Formicidae; genus Monomorium; species Monomorium pharaonis. The sequence goes on along the minus strand of NC_050470.1, from coordinate 28,320,772 downwards.
AAAAATGATACTAAGAATCATGCGAGCAATTCTAGTATTGGCAAAGATCGAGTCGAATCCACAGCGGCGATCAATAATTCAGCTATCCAGAATGCAACAAAGAAATCCGAATCCGAAGAGTCCACTAAGAAGCATAATATTGTAATTCACAAGTATCATACACCATCGAAGGAAACCAAAATCAACACCGATGAGACATTGCTCCTTGGTGTTCCTACAGACTTCACTTCGACCCGCACGATACAACATCCAGAATCTTCGACAGCATCTTCGAACGAACAAATCAAAGTTACGAAATCTTCGAAAATCGAAGAAAAAATATCCACGATGTCAAAGGGAGAAAAACCGATTGAGAAAACTATCTCGACCACCTCGAAGACTTTTTCGACTAGCACCCTGAATATCGAGACCAGTTCGTCGGTCCAAGTGATCGAATCTATGTCAACGAAAGTCCTCCTTCGACCAACCGCGACTACTGTGAAACCAAGCATTGATACCAAATTCGGTGTGAGCTTGGAGCCTAGCAGCACATTAGATATCGAGTACACGGAACCAACGTCCAGCGTTTCGACGCCGACCGACGGTCTTCCTGCAACTTACTCGAAGAATTCTGCCACAACAGAGAAAAACATTCATTCCACAACTTCAACATTCACGAAAAATACAGGCACGTAAAAGAAGACATATAGAAAATATTTTATATTTATGTTGAAACCGGTCCTTGTTAAAATTTTTGTGTTAAATTCTGAGTGTTAATTTAACATAATATGATTGTGTTATTTGACTATTTTGTGATTACAATTAATATTCAACATTTTCTTAAAAATAATACAATTTATAGATAAATAATCAAATAATATAAAAATAATGTAGTTTTGAAACGTAAGATAAATGAATGAATAAATATGTAAATATGTTTCAACATATTATAATTTGTGTTAAATGTAACACATATCTTCCAACTGTGTAGAGATATATACATAAATATGTATTATTATACATAATTTTGATTTATAACAATATTATCTTACACTGTATGTTTATCCTATTTAATGCGTAATCCATATAATTAATATGGTTTATTTATTATAAATGAATAATCTGTCAAATAATTATAATAGGATCCACTGAACGTTATCGCCCACGACCTGGAATTGTTTTGGACGATACTTTGGATTATACTGGAGCGCAAGGTTTACCTAGCCAGAGACCTTATGCACCCTCGAGACATCCATCCCTCGGTGACGTTTTTGACGTAACGGTTTCGGCGATTCAAGGACCCGGAGGAAGTTCCGGTAATATAAAAATAAATTAACATTTCTTTAAGTGAGACTTTTTGATGATCGATCATTTTTATCACTTTAATTTCAGGAGGGAGTGTTAGAGTATCCTTGAACTCTGGCGGCGGTGATGTCATATTAACTTCCGCAGTAGGCGGGGAAGGTTTCGTGAGTATTGACGGTAAAAGAACGTATATGAATGTATTCGATAACACAGATCAGATGACCGCACCCACCCATGTACAACCGCAACCAACTCGAACTCAACCGCCGCCAATCATCGGTGCTGGGTATGTTTCGATTTCGCGAGGTTGAAAACATTTTTTATATCATTCAGTAAAAAAAAATAAATATTTTTTTAGCTATTTCGATCGAATTTAAGTCTATTTTGTTAGATTTGTTAGCAATTTTATCTTCTGTACCTTCTAAAAAAATTTTACGCCAAGATGGAAGACTTGGTCAAGAAGAAAAAATGTCACAGAAAAGTTTCTATTTTTCTTGCCCAGTCTCGCCATCCCACAATCGGATGCTCCTCTTGCCACTTCACGTCCGAATGGATCAAATCGAAGGCCGCCCCTGTATCGAAGACCGACGCAGCCACCCGTCAGAATAGATACTTGCATCGTAGGCGACACGAGTACGTGCGACGCAAGTCAACATGAGGCTTGCGCGACGGTTCAAGGAGTATCAGCTTGTCACTGCAAGCCAGGATACGCGAGATTGCAACATTCGTTGCCATGTAAAAGTAAATTATCAAAAATAAATCGCGAAATTTTTAAAATGCACGATCCATTGTTCATACGAATTTCTGTTTCTCGTATTTCTTTTTCAGAGATCGTCAGTATTGTCGTGTCAATTAGAGTTGACAAATTTTACGACAAGAAGGTCGTGTGGGATCGAGGATTAGCTGACAAGGACTCGGAATCATACCAAACCCTTGCTTACGAAGCCAGTAGAGCCGTAAGTATAAATTAAATTATTTATTACTCGGAATATTAGAAAAACGTTTAAATAACGACTTTAACTTTTCTTTTGAGAAATTACGTATTCTATCAAATTAAGCGCAACAAATAGTTTATTCATATCCCTGATACATAAAAGTCATAGATTATAAAAAAGATCATAAAAGTTTTATTTTTATTCATATCTAATGAGAAAATATTTATAATATGTGCTAAAAAACTTCAAATTACTTAATTAGCTAGAATAGAATTTATTAAGAGAGAAATCTAATCGTCTATTTCTTTTCATTTATTAAATATAAATTATATTATTTATTTTTTACACAATTTCTACAGATTGAGTCTGCCATGTCTATGACACCATTTTCGGACGAATACATGGGATCGCTGATAAACAACGTTTATCATGGAGACATAAGCCAAGGACAAGGCGGAGTTTTTGTGAATACTACTCTGAAACTCATTTACGAACCGAGAACGATTAGACCAAACTTAGCTGGTGAGCTTCAAAGACATCTGCTAGGTGTTATTCATAGAAGAAATAACAACATTGGGAATAGTGCCCTATACGTAGAGAGCCCACCGGGATCTATATCAAACTTGCAAGGTAATGCTCGATTAATAATTAGTACATGGTATTGCTAAAATATACTAATTTAGTTAACAGGTAAACTAAAATAATTTTGTTAGATCATCAAAATAATTATGTAAAACACCCAAACTAATTACTAGAATATTAAAACTTTTTATAGTATTGCTCATCATGTTTGAATGTTTTTCGTAATTATTTTGATGGCACAGCGAAATTATTTTCATATCTGCTATGTATCTAGCTAAATTTTAAGATTAAGCGATTTTAAGAGATACATTTTTTTAAGATGCAAAACTGTTCTTTTTGCTTTAGTTATAATAGATGCAAAGTTTCAAATTGTTTAAACTATTTTAAACATTTTAACTATTTAATTTCAATATTTCATGAAATAAAAAATATAACTTAAAAAATTACGAATAAGAATTGATAATATAAATCATTTATATAGATCTAGACGAATGCGCCTCATCGGAGTTGAATGACTGCCATTCATCTGCCAGTTGCACTAACACTTTCGGCGGTTTTACATGCTCCTGCAATTCAGGATTGAAGGACCCTCATAAAAACGATCCTAATGAATCCGGCAGAACGTGCTTGTCGTGTCCCTCGACCTATTGCAATAATCGCGGCACTTGCTCTTATCAGGGAGATCAGATGCACTGCACGTAAGTAAACACGATCGTCTAGGTTCTCGTTAAATGCATTGAACATTTCTTTTTAATTTTCAGATGTACCGGAAATTATTATGGCGCGCAATGCGAGGTCGACGGGGAGGTCTTGGGCGTTGCTATAGGCGCATCCGTGGCCGCGTTAATAATCATAGTTCTAACTCTAGTCTGTCTCGTAATGTGGAGGTAATCATCGTTGAAAAAAGAAAACTTTTCAATACTACTGTTATTATTATGATAATATACATTTAATTTTGCATGTATGTTTTGCAGTCGTAAATGGTCTCGCGAACAAAAGTCTGCGGGTTCTCCGGTGTACGGTTATATTCAAGGTGGAATACCCGGTACTCTTCCAGGTAAACTCAATTAGCAGTTAAATATAAATTTCATCTTTCACTAATGGCTACAATTTAAAGACGTAAATAATTACAGGGACTTTAGCGAGGGTTGGTTCTGTAGGCACTCTAGCGTCTGTAAAACAAGGACCACCAACGAATTTGCCACCTTACATGTGGGCCCATTTTGGGGAGCATATGGCTACAGCGAATCTCTATGCGGTACGCATTAACTTTATCAATTAATGTTCAATAAGTAATATCAGAGATTTAATGAGAATTTTATATATTAAAAGAAAAAAATGTTATATTAAAATGCATAATAAATATTAAGAAAGCATAAAAATATTAAATACGCATAATAAAAATTAAGAAAGCAAGAAAAAATGCGAACACGTGCACAACACAAAATTTTAATGCTTATAAATAAATAGATGATAAAAACGATATAAGCTTGATAACATAAAAAAACATAAAATCATATAAATGTTATTAAAATGCAAGATATTAATTCTTAAAGTTGTAAATTGGATGGTTTTTGCGCAATAAACTGTAATGACTAAACTGATATTTCTTATTTTGTTCTAATTGTGCTTGTTAGCGATAAGAAACTCATTAAATTTTCTTTATCGGAAGACCGAACCCATGGGCCCTACACGACCGAGCTCGGCGATGTTCGGTTATCCACCCATGAGCATTCACGGAACATTGCCTCCGGTTCCATTACCGCGACTTCAGGCCCCGTTGCGGCCGAGACAGAGACCACAGCCAGATCCGGATAGCTCGGATTCTGAACCGCAAGATAAGGACAGAGCTGACCTAATTCCTCAAAGCAGTGGTTTTCATGTGCCGAGGCCAAAATCAAGATCTTCATTAGCGGTGAATATCCATTAACTCATCGAGCATACATTATATATCTTAATAGAAGATAAATTAAGCCTTGCACGTAAAAAAAATATTTACTGTGTTTATTGTAAAATAAAATTTATTTTATAATATATCTATCTGAAATTAATAGCGGTTTGTTATTGAATTAAAGTAATTCGCTTTTAGTTTAATTGCATTATTAAATTATTAAATATAACGTATTGAATAGTAGATAAAAATGAATTTATATTAATATGTCACACTTTCGAATAAAAGTTTTAGAGTAAAAGGTCTCTTTAACCTCATCATGTTAATTAAATCTGAAATAGAGAGATAAAAAGAAATAGAAAGAAATTTAATAATTACAAAGCCAATTCTTCAGAATAAAAGAAATCCAATATAATACCGCAAAGCAATTTTTAATCAATTCACTTTAAATTGCCAATTTTGTGCAAATACTTCGTTCTGATCCTTTTCCGATTTTATCCTTTCAATATAATTTATTTGTTTAATTTTGTCTGAATCCGATTCATTTGTATTACGACTCATTTCATTCATTTAATTACTACAACTATAGAAACTAATTAACTATTAGTTGTATATCGACGAGTTGGCTTATGTTTCAGAATCAAAGCGGTATCTACAACGACGTGGAGTACGACCAGGGTGACGTTCATCATTTATCGAAGAACAACATCCCGATGTCCACCTACAGACCGTATTACAGAACGTGAACTTCACATCGTAGATCGCGAGAAGTAGTACATTTGCGCACGTGTGTCAAGGGACGGCACTAAATAACCATTGCAAATTTATCGTCTAAAGTGCTCAATAAATAGTGCATTAGGACACGTGTGGTGTGGTGCTGCTGCTTCTGTTGGTGCGAAATAATCCCACGATAGAAGCTGCGAGTCATCTGAGCAAACGTACCGAACACATATGGAAGATTTGCATACGTGAAGTGAGCTATTCGTATCCGCGCGTATTAAGCGGATTAGATCTTGCTCGCTTTAAAGTCGTGTTCTTATAGTCACGCGATATCGTATTTGCGATAGATCAATTAATTCTTAGCGTGATACGCAGATATTTATTATTCGTTATATAAGTTCAGATATTTTGTAAAATTCAAAAGTTCGCTTATGTTAGATAGTTTTATTGCGAGAGACACATATGCGACGACTGCATATATTTGACTATTTTTAATTAACTCGTTATCATTGTTAGCTCAATACTCAGAGAGTAAAGGCTAATCTACAATGTGCTCTTTGCTTCCTGTTTCTTGCTTTTTGCGTATTACCGTTTTGTCTCTTCGTACGGTATTTTATTAACAATCGTGTCTTTTTTGATGTTTGTTCTTTTCACTTTTATCTTGTCAATTTTGATAAAATAACAAAGATAAAAAGGTAAAGTGTAAAAAGTAAAAGAAAACAGGAAACAAAGAAAACATTATAAATTAATCTTAAGAATAATTTATAAGAGCAAATATATCGACTGTTTATGATTAGTTACAATTGTTAAGCACAAATTAACTGTTATAAATTATGTTACTACGTTATGACTATTAAATTTAGTGCAAAAATTTAATTTTTATGTTAAATTTTACTATAAGAATTTAAGAGTATAATTGTATTAATATAATTACGGTTTATTTATTAAAATCTTATTGAAAAAGGTACACCAAGATCTAAGGGCAGTAAATAATTATTTTCTTACGCATCATGAGATATAACTTTAATTCATTAAGCACTCATTGTAATTATCGTAATTATTGTAAAGAGTTTTTAGATTCAATACAAATGTCATTAAAATTTAATTTAGTTTTTATTTTATCTTTCTAACTTGTTGAAAGTACATAAAATAGTATGCAGCAGAAAATTAATAGAACATGTATGAATCAATGAAATAAAAAACTAATAATAACTAATTTGGAGCAATTAATACAATTTAAAGTTCAATTAAAATTAAAAAATTGAAAGTATAACCATATTATTTTCAAATTAATTAATAACAAAAATTCTAACGAGAAAAAACAATTCAAATATAAAATACGAAATAATTTAATATTTTCACAGAATACGTCATAGGTGAATAATATCAGATAAACGAGAAATCAAATAAATAATATGGTCAATTAGATGAAACGTTATTTATATTTTTAGTGATGTGCGAAAATTTAAACGATTTTAATTTGATTGTTTTAACGATGAGTCGTATCGCGCACGTCAACTGCCATCGATCCGCGTGACACATATGAGGTCGAGACAACATTGTGGCAGGAATAAAATATTTAGCCGGGTGAACTTCCAACGAATGAACACGAGATGCGTACGTATTAGTAGGTATACGTAGAAGAGGTGAACAACCTCGATCGATTTCCATCGAGGAAGCTGTGGTTGAACTGCTCAATGTTTCAAACGTTTTACCAGTTTTTTAAGTCCGTGACAGTAAGAAGTGCGGCAGTTAGTGGGACAAAATTTCGCCCGTGTCTCTAATGTAAACGTCGCAATTATATTTTATTTTAATCACGGCCTCGCATGTAAGGTCAATTCATGCCCGCCATTTTTACAGAATCTTAATTTTAATCTTAATCTGATATTTTCCAGTCAGTTTCACCGAAATCGCGGAAATAACCAATTAAACCGCGTTGCTTCTTTTTCTACCGGAATCACTCATTTACTAATAAGCTGGATTTATGTCCAATTAAAGTCTTTTAATAAAAAAGGATTCATGGAAAACACAGGGTGTAGAAACGGCACTGTATTCGCGCAGGGGCTCTTACATGGTTTTTTATATATTTTTGTTCCGCAAGCTTTTGAATGCTTAATGACGCAATTCTTCCAGTCTCTAAAGTAGCCAGTAGGGAAATCTCCCATGAATCACCGTTTCGCGGTACAATGCATTTCACTTTCCATATCTGCGTTTATCGCTTGATATTTTCTTAGACTTATAAGATTGTCTCGCATATTTCCACAAAATCATTGTAAAAAAATGACCTAACGATTTGGAAGAATTTATTACGGAGAGAATAATTAATAATTCATTATTAATTATAGGTTGATGCAATTACTAAGTTTTCGGCAAGAACATTAAAAAATAATTATTCTCATTTTTTATCAATAACATCATATATATATATATATACATATACATATATATATATATATATATATATATATATATATATATATATATATATATTGTAATTATATACAGAAAGTAAGATAAAAATAAGAGAACTAAATTAAACACAATGATAAAATGTAAATTTTATATTTTAATTTTATACCACATAATCCAAGTTAATCCTCTTACCTAGATTAAATTAAAAAAGAAAAAGAAGCGGGTAAAGGATTGGTAAATATTTGTTCGTATAAAACAAATGCGCTTCTGAAAAATTCGAGATTCTATGTAACGGATGCACCGTGAGTAAAATATATTCGTTTGTACAACATATTTGTTGTATTTTATTCTGGACATTCGGTGTCCGTTGTATGTACATTCGTACAGTGATATATCTGTATGTACATATAGACGAAAAAGCATTTGTACGGAGAGAGAGGATTACTTCGAAAAATTGCTTTCATTCGAATGCCCCACGTTCTCAACGGTACTGCCTTTCTACTTTTAATTTAGTTTAATTAAGCTTGAACAAATGATAGCCAACGTTGTAAAATATTCCACGATTCTGCACATATTAGTGTTCATTAGTTTTGCAGAACCTTTCACATCTCGTTTTTAAAAGCGATAATTACTGGATGCTACGTAATAACATTTTTTTTTTTATTTTTACTTATCTTTATATATCATTTTCTTCACGCTTCTCTGTGCAATTAATTGATTTAATTTTATTTTCCATAATCAACAATGCTGCAGTTTGAATGCGATACTCGTGCATGTAAACCTACATATTTTTTAAATTAGTATGTACAGCATGCTTGACATTTCGAGCAGGAGGATACGCCCCCGGGATAAATTACAAGTTTTATGGTAATAAACATCGCGTCTGGACTGAAAGTATTGAATTTCTCTGTACGGCGATGGTGTTGTATCGTTTATCGGACAACAGACGTTAGCAATAGCTGGAATCATGCGATAATGACGTAAATTGACTGGCAGTGAACATGTTAAAGTTTAATTCATGGTTTTTTTCTCCGAGTGGGCGTATATTCATAGTATCTATAACATTTCTAGTAATTTTTACTTTCTGTCTGTCCCAAATATGATCAAAATTTCGAATATATCTACTTTATAAATCTACTTTTTTAGAATTGCAGGTTTTAGTATGCTAGTACAATTTCCTCTATCATTTCTGTATTGAATTTTCATTATAAAATAGACTCTTTATAACTTTATAACTTTCGTTAAAAAGCGTTCATTTTATAACGAAAATTATAAAGTAAAACAGTTTAAAAATTGACAAGGTATAAAATGTTAAATAATTGCAAGAAGCAAAAAGTCGACTGTATAACGTTTCAGTATTAATTCTTCAACTAACGTTCCGATTACTTTGTTCCTTGGCAGAAATCCCACTGAAGTGCATTCCATGCCTTCATTCTTAAAGCAAGATCTATCTCGTTCGAACGTTCTTGCTATAATTAAACGTCAATACAGTGACAAATAACACGTGTAAGCTGGACGAGTGTTCGTATTACGAGCGGCGATCGTTGCCAAGCCTTCAAGGTGCACTCAAGAGACAAGTTGCTTATTTGCTCTTTTTTTCTCGAAGTAACTGCAGTTATGAGCAGCAAAATAGATTTTCGCTGTCATTACAAACTATAACTCGATTAAAGCGCGGACCAAGCTCGTGTCAAGGAAATCGCCTGGCCGCCGGCGTCCTCTATTAACCTTATTGGGGCAAACTGGACGACAAACCTTGCCTTGTAATTCCGTAATCCTATATTGCAACTCAATTCGTGCCAGTTGCTCCTTCACTGTTGAAATTAGTCTGATCTCGATCGTATATCTAGTCAAGTATAAACAGGAAAACAAAGTGCGACTGACGCAAAATGCATCTAAATGCAAAAATAGAATTTTTATCTTATGCTAAAAATTAAAACGACAAAACTTTCAGAACAACAAATCGATGACAATAAAGACACAACGATAAGGTACATTGTTTATTCTTTATTATTCTTATTGTTCACGTATGTCTCCAGAATTTAATTGTAAAAATAAATAAATTTACTTGTAACTTTTGTAGCTTTTAAATAATTAATCTTTATAAGTAAAAAGTAGCACATTTAAATAAGCATATCCTTTTAAAATGTAATATAATATTTTTAAATTTGAACACGATTGAAATAAAAATGATATTATATAATCAATGTACACGAATGTTTCATTCAATATCATTATTGCAAGGAGGAATAATCCTTTTAAATCGAGATATAATTAGGTTTCATTCTTAGATTATTCCCGTTTATATCCATTAGATTAATTAATCCATATTAAGATGAACATAGAATTAGCGTTACAATAGGTGATATTCACGACTTGCTCGTAAGTGAAGGAAATCCTCTCCGATTTTAACCTCCGCCTTTCTAATGTCAGAACTGGCTAAGCCTTGCGATTTCCTTGAAAATCTTGGTCTCGTTCATCGCGAGCGATTAACTAGGACATGATTTTTGTGAATATAAAGCGACGCATTAGCATTTTCAAAGTCAAAAAAAATATATATAAACGTCGTTGATGAGCACAAATTATAATACTTTTGATTTGAAGTAAATTAAGTGTCAATATAACATTTTACTTTTCAGTATAAAATAATAAATATTAATAAAAAAAATACAGTAAATAATTTTACGAAATTTTTTACATACAAAGTACACAGTTTTAATACTCTAAAAATGTGTCTGGTCTAGCTTTCAATTTCTCTTTTCGCTTGGCTGAATACACGAATTTTCTGCAGTTATTTTTTTTTATATGCCGAATCATACAAAGCAATAAACACATACATACACATATACCTACATTAAGCTGTGACATATCAGGGAAAGTTTCATCGGTTGGTATCGCCGATAATTTGGCGAGGGGCGTGTAATCGATTTTATTTATAGCGTACGTGATATATTTCTCTTGGTTTTTTACGATTAATATATCTTCCCAATATGTTTGTTACAATTATTAAATATACGCAGAGAAAATTTATTGTAATTTAGATAATTTGTAAACAATTATTTCATATATATTGCGTAAAATTGCGTTATGTAATCTGTACGTAACAGCAACTTTTAAGTTGCTTGTAAAGTCTATTTTAAACTTATAATTCGCGCATCAGATTTCAGTATTTTATTTAAAATTTTATTTATAATTTTAACATGTATCTTGATATACTATATCTATACATACATTATCACGTAATTTTATTTGTATGTACATTTGTCATTTTTCCAATTTTTATTATGTAATAAACAAAATTTTATCTCAAATTCTGCATTAAAAGAAAAGTATTTGATACTTGTAATCATAATTACATAGTAAAATAATAATTTTAATTATTCTACTGTGCAATTACAATGCCAAATATTTTTCCCTTAGTGTAATATAAATTACATATCGCCAAAAATGAGTTAAAATGACTTTTATTGATTTATTTTATTTGACAGTCGAATGCATCTACGATCACAAAATGTGAACAATAATTAATTAAGCTGCTAACCATGGTTAAGTAATTAATAATTCCACATCACTTGAGAAATGTGATGCATCGATACACCACCTGTGGCAACGGTGTGCACGTGATATCCCGATATTAGCTTTAAGGATCCCCAGAGCATAGAACGAAATACGTTTCGTCTGGAACACGCTTCGTCAGAGTTGAATCGAATTCGACCGGTCCAGCTTTCCAGCGATGTGAATTCCTAACCCAGGTTGTAATCCAGGAAATTGGATTTGCAAGTTTCATGAAAGATACTTGCGCGAATGAAGATTCAAAGCCCATTCGTGAAACGTTAGACGTAAGAGGAATCGAACTGACACAATTAGTACTTTACAAAAGTCTTTACTTCCATATTTGAAAGATCTCAGATTCCAAAAAAATGTATGTTGCTCTGAGAAATTGTATTGTTACGGAGGTATCAAAATACGGAGGCAGAAAAAATACCGATGGACATTGCGTTAAAATTCAATATAAATATAGTATTTATTACGAAAGAAATATTTGTTTTATATCAAAGAATTGTTTTGAAAATTATTGAAAATAAAATAAAAAAACCTCTCTCTCTCTCTCTCTCTTTCTTTCTCCTTCTCTCATTAAGTTCTGTTTTAAAGAAATAATTAAAAAAGTGAAGAAAAAATATGTGTTTTATATCAATAAATCTTTATTTTATAAAATGTTAATGTTTAAATGTTAAAAACTACTACTCTTTTTTGTCAAGTTTGTAAGGAAGTAATTAAAGAAGCGGCGTAAAAGATAATTAACATTATGTAATGAACAGACATCTGTCATTGTCCTCCGCTCTTGATTAATTTGAGGATTCATCTAAACTGAACACTTGTGAAGTATAAGCACTGACTCACATGAGTTATCGATTTTGTCCACATAAATCAAGTAGCGAGATTGCATAATGAACTGACAATTCACTCGTCAATGCTCGTTAAACTATTCGCTTCACGATTCATCTCACCTGTACAAGTCAAATTTGCGTATTTACGAGTCGACACGCGCGAACAAACTATTCTTTCATTTTTATTTTTTATGTAAGTTAGTGACTACTGTATTAAGAAAAAGAAATCGAAATATTTGCAAGCAAATGTTATTTGTGACGTTTTTTCATAATATCTATTTATAGGTTGTAAAAAATTGATTATAATAACTAAATACATATTTCTGTAAAATATATATATTACATTTCTTTATTCATTTATTTGTTAGAAATAAAATTTTATTTTACCGTATTTAAAAAAAATTATTTTAGTGAGATAAACAAGGAGATAAACTTCTATCCTTATACAAATAAATTCTTAAGATTTCTGATTAGTATGATTCCAACAATGGTTCGTTTGATTAAGTTTCCTAAAAAAAAAAAGAGACCAACAAAACTCTTATTTCAGTATTGCCTTACGATTACAGTAATCTTTCAATAAAACTATATATAAAAAATGTAACTTGTGCACGCTGAGTTTGTAATCAAAACGTTCAAATTACATTTCTCACGCTCCCCGACGTTGCTTGCATTACAGATGCTGATTTTGTTCGTAGAAAGTTAGCAAATAGAGCTCACGTAATCTTAGCTAAATGTAACAATGAGATATGATGTAACAAAACACTGTCTATTTTAGCGTATGTAAATATTTCAATATTTTTCTTTGAACGATGTTTCCAACTCTCATGAGTTAAAAGGCTGCTAATAGATGGTTAACAGGATATTTAATGGTTTCGAAGCATCTTGTATAAAAGGTGTAAGGAGAAGTTTAGTCGCAAAACTGAATTGTGGAAGAGAACCATTAAACTTTTCGTCGGCGCGCAATAACCTTAAGAGGAAAGTTTTAGTAGTGTAATAATAATGATATTTGAAGAGCTAAGGTCGCTCGTAAATTTCTGCGTCCGCGTTATATTTTTCAATCATAATTTAAAAGCAAAGTTTCAATATATATAATAATAATGACAAATTATATAATATTTAATGTTGCTTAGATATTAGAGTCAGATTACTTCAAAAAAGAATCAATTATTGTGATCATATTAACTATAGTCGTCAGTATTATATATGTAACGTTCATTACGTTTTCCATGCGTCTTTTTAAAAATAAGAATAGTGAATTTGAGATAGCAATTTTGTTTCAATTAAAAATTAAAAATAAAACTATTTATAGTATTGATTACTAAAATGTAATATTTAGTCAAAAACGCTAGAAGTGTAAAAATAAAAATAAAATATTGTTAGAGATTTTTCATTATTTTACAAGATATTTTGAATAAAATTAATAAAAAATTTTTAATAACAAAAAAATAATGCCATCTCTGGAAAGGGATAATAACAATATGTTAATTAACTATAATATATTAATTTACTATAATCGTAATAATAATAAAAGCAATAGCCAATAATAATTTGAAACACAATTATCTAAAAAAATGGTAATAATTTAATTTTCATAAATAATTAAATAAAATAAAATGCAAAAATAAAAATAGTTACAATTATAACAATAGTAATAATAAAAAAAGGAGAAAAGTCAAAAGAGAGAAAAACAGATAATGATAAAATCATTAAGCAAATTAATAATAAAATAATAGTCAATCAGTGAGACTATATGAAAAGATTAATAAGTAAGATGGAAACACTAAAGCGGGACTTGTTACCACCATAGCTGATAAGGGAACCTCGCGAACTCGAAAATTCATATTTTAATGAAACTTGGCATAAATGTAGAGGGGGTAAATACATGAATATGGAAATTTTTAGTTGGTGCCCAAAAACGATTTGAAGGAATGAAACCACCCTTTAAAGTTGAGACGATTTTTGGAGTTTTTCGATATATCTCATAAATTAAACAAAATATAAAAAAATGTTTCGTACGAAAGTTTTACAGTATAATACCTTTATTTAACTATGCTATTTATAAAAAAAAAAATTTTTATAAATTTTTTTTTTCCCGAAAAATGAATAGTGTAATTAAATGGAGGTATTTATGCTGTAAAACTTTTATAAGCAACATTTTTTAAATTTTGTTAAATTTACGAGATATATCGAAAAACCGCAAAAATCGTCTCAACTTTGAAGGGTGGTTTCACCCTTTCAAATTGTTTTTGGGCACCAACTAAAAATTTCTAAATTCATGTATTCACCCCCTCTACATTTATGCCAAGTTTCATTAAAATCTGAATTTTCGAGTTCGCGAGGTTCCCTTGTGAGTCAAACAGGGAAACGTTATTTTCGGGTTCGTGGCTCGTAACCAGGAAGTCATGCATTGTTGCAAATGTGCGGCGGATTTTCACGTTTTATCGCGCGCACGTATGATAAAGAGTGTGTACATAACAGACGCGGAGGAAAAGTGCATTCTCTTGCCGTCACACATGGATGTCAGCTATGTGATTTACGGAAAAAATAAAAATCACAATGGCCTTGCATATCGCCGTCGCGTGAAACGCGCTCGACATGCGGAATTCCGTGGAAAATTGAAAGCACAAGTTGAGCGGCAATTCGACGTAAAAAATTCGGAAAAAACTTTTTTCTCTCTCTTTGTGACAATTAATCCGCAGATTACTATCTTCGGATTATCGGACTGGATAAAATAAACGTTTGTGAATTGTGTCATTAGCTCTGAATCTAGAAATTAATAATTTCAATAATAAATTAATTAAATAAATTATTTTATAATTCTATTTAATCCTTTTTATTTCTACTAGCTATGTCAATTTAACAGAAAAAAATAAAACACGCTAAAATTTTCTTGCTACAATTTTGTAATTCATTCATATTTAATAATCGCGTTCCCGGTCTCGAGACAAACAATTTTTCACTAAAGTAATTGAATGGACAAGAGATTAATGTAATTCACATGACTTTTGTGCACGCAAAACAGTTGTAAGAATCGTCATAGTCGTTTCGCTCGCAGTTTCCGGAGTCATACATGCCAATTTTCAAAGGCGAAGCCCGTAATGGGGGATAAGCATAACGGTGTACGTCACGCCGACAACTTTTGTATTTTTTCGCGGTATCTGTATGTGTATAGTAGTATATCTACTCACAGATAATTACCATCTGCGCCGGTGGAAATGTACTGTAACATATGAGCATTCGTTTCATCATGCCTTTTGGAAATTACAATATTTCTTGTGTTAACTGTTACGTGTGTGTGTGTGTGTGTGTCAATAGAAAAAAAATTCGAGCTACGAAAGTAACATATGTTTGCATCAATCATATTTTACGGTATTTATTTTAATTAAAAATACTATATATTATGTGATATATTATCTTGACATAAGTGCTAATGAGACTATTTCCATTTTTGAGTGTTTTTAATCATGTTATTTAATATTTATAATAAGTTATGTTATTATTATATTATGTCACTTATAATAAGTTATAAACTTATTAAACACGCATTTGAATAATAATATTATTGTAAAGAAAAGTGTAAATAATTCGAAAGCTCGGTAGAGATACTTTTCATTATTCAAATGTAATCTATAAGTATATGTAAAGGCAAGTTATTCAGGAAAATCTGCCAAGGAACAATAGGTATTGCGTGATATGTTTGCGGCATTATCATCCTGGCGTGGATTTCCGCCTTTTACCAGAGTTTCATTCCGCTCCGCCACACACAGATCGGTATGCGCGAATACGTAATACGTGTACAACCAGTAACATCTTCCTCACGCATCGATCTTGTCGTCTCCAGTAAGTCGTGAAAGAATCATGGCTTCGCGACCGCAATGTTTACCTACCATCACCATTTGCAAACTTGTAATGAAAAGGTTGTGAGCGTGTGAATAAAAATTTCAGAAGGCGTTACTTTTCACATACCATTCACACTTGTTTGAAAGTGTTATGAAAAATATTACAGAATATTATATTATTAAATTTCTATACTATATTATGTATAAAACTATGTCTTATAAAATATTTCAATAAATGCATTAACAAAATTACCAATTTCTAATGGAATATATATAATATTATATAAATTGGATAACTTAATTCTTTGTACATGAATTTTATCTGAAATATTTAAACACGCATCTCTTTTGATTTTATTTAATGTCGAATCATTGTATACTCTCATAGTATTGGTGACATGTTATTCAACACTTGAAAATAAAAAGGTATGACAATCTTATTATGTTTTATATTATATTAATTATATTAATAAAGCTACGCGCGTCCTCAAAAAGACGCATTAATAAAATGCATTATTATAAATTGGATAACTTTTCTTGCATGTAAAACTTGATTTAAAATGCTTGAACATATATTTCCTTCTTTTTCACTTTAAATTATTATTGATTCACTGTTTTGTCGCAAGTATTGGAAATATATGGCTCCAGTTTTGAAGCACCGAAATGTATTAATAAAATAACTATAAATTAGGTAAATTAGGTTAACTGTTTTGCTTACATAAATTTCAGAAATGTTTGAACACGTTTGCATCCTCCTTGCTAATATTAATCACCACTGTCGATTCATTACTCTCGCAAGTGTTGACGACGACAAGTAGGTAAAGATATATTTCAAAAGTTATATTATTATTACACGTATGAAGCTATATTTCGAAGAGCTCATATAGACGCATCAATAAAATAACTAATATAAGTTAGATAACTTCTTTGCTTGCATATAAAATTTTAGAAATGTTCGAACATGTTTGCATCCTTTTCGCGGATATTAATCACTGTCGATTCATTACTCTCGCAAGTGTTGGCGACAAGTGTAAAGATATAATTCAAAACGAGCGACGTGCGTCTTGAACGTTCGCGTTCTACCAGGTCGTTTTCCATCGTGATTCGTTATCATTCGCGTTGAAAGCCGGAATCACGCGTAATCACGCTATATTCGCACACAACTTACGCGACCAGCGAGTTAAATACCGCTCGTCATTGGACGACGAGTACATCACTCCTTGACGCCGATCAGTTCCTCGCGCGCCGATCGCGCAGTTTTCGCCTTTTACTAGCGACGGCGCATGCGCGCGGCACCGATCGTCTCAAAGGCATCAAAGCGTGCGCCGCCGCTTGCACCTCCGCGCGACGGACGGACGGCCAGTAACGCGCCGAGCGTCGTCGTGGGAGGGTGACTTTTTTTCCCCGTCGCTCGCGCACACTTGGCGCCAAGTTGGAGCAACGAAACGGAGAGCAGCCAAACCGCGTGATTCCTCGCGGAGCGCGTGTCTTAATTAACAGCCACCCGGCAATTCTAACTCGACCTGAGTTGATAGGGGTGGATTGCCGTTGCCGTACATTACAGCAAGTGCTAAAGAGAGAACGCGTCGTCATGGGTACCGTGTGTTGTGCCCCGCGGGTGTAGAGTGCGGATTGCGCGCGATCGGGCGAGGGGGATAAGAAAAGGGAGATAGAACGAAGCTGGCGTGTTGAGAAAGGACCGAGGATACAGAAGATACGCGCGGGTTAAACCGCGACCCGCCGCGGAGGTGAAGTCGCCTCTCGTTGTCGTGGAGGAGCGCGAAGGAGAGAAACGGAGCCGGCGGTACGGGCAAGAGACAGAGAGACGCACAGAGAGAGAGACGATAATGTGGAGCCGTTGCTTCCGTCTTCAGCGACAAGTCGACGTTCGGATTCGCTCGTAGTAAGTGAAATAAACTACCGGGGACGTTTCACGGGGATAACAAATGCGTCGGATTTACATGCCTGTCACAGGGGTTGCCCGCCCTCCGAAACTTCGACTCGCGAATTCCACTCGCATTCTTGCGATACGCAAATCGTATCTGCAACATTTTGTAATAGCGTGACAAATTCATTCTCCACGCGAAAGTTTAGTTGACAATTGTGAGAATATAATTTGATAATTTAATCATGTTCGCTCGTGTCTTTTGTATTTTTCTTTTTTGTATATATTCCTGACTGACGTCTGCTAAAATGAACGATGATAATATTCTCTTGAAAGTTTAATCCTTTCAAGTAGTCAAGTTTTCTTTTTAATTCAACGAACAATAAGTGAAATGGTGGTAATGAGTAAGAAAGTACTGAGCACATATCATTTATCACCTCGTAGAAATTAACCGAAATCCTACTTTCTTTAAAAATATTTCATGAAAATTTTCTTCATCTGTCAAATTAAATGAGAAAACATGTAAAAGGCAATGCTGCATTGGTTCTGTTAAATATGATCATTTATTGTATAAACTCAAAGCTTTGAACTACGAAAACTAAAATATCAACGTTTCAAAATATAAAAGTTTCATTGTTGTACAAATATCGATATTACATATCGAGGAGTTAAAAATCTTTCTTTTACGCTAATTTTCTTTACATCTTTTTTCAAATTAAATAATAAAATATGTAAAAGGTGCTGTATTTGTTTCGTTAAATATGACACAACTTGCTAAATTTGAAGAGAACTTTTTAAACGATAAAAACATCAATGTTTCAAAATATAAACGTTTTATTGTTGTACAGATACTGATATCATGTATCGATGAGTTTTGATATTTATAATAATAACAATGAATTCGTCGTAATAATATAGCTCACGGGAGTATCGAGTTTTGGAGCGAAAAGTCTTTATTGACAAACGAGAAAAAAATATTGCGAATATTATAAAAGAATTATTAACGAAAAGCGTT
The DNA here is from genome assembly GCF_013373865.1 of Monomorium pharaonis. Taxonomy (NCBI): domain Eukaryota; kingdom Metazoa; phylum Arthropoda; class Insecta; order Hymenoptera; family Formicidae; genus Monomorium; species Monomorium pharaonis. The sequence goes on along the minus strand of NC_050470.1, from coordinate 28,301,824 downwards.
AAAAACATTACGTATTATCGATATTACTGAATTCAATTACATGATTCTACAATATATATATATATATATATTTTTCGTTGATACATGAACGCACGCACTATTCAGAACATAATAACATAATATGTCAAAATGTGGAAATCACTCGAAAGTAATCAATTATTCACCCTTCGCATTCTTCTCATAATGGAAAGCTACACGGAAAAAACGGTTTTATTGAAGTGTCTAAAAATAATTTTGTTAGGCCATCAAAATAATTGCGTAGAACGATCAAATTGCAGCCTTGTTCATTATGCTTAAGTGTCTCATATGATTATTTTGATAGTTCAATAAAATTATATTTTCAGATGTAACTAAATTTTTAAATACTTTAGCACAACTATTCTTTTCGTGTATCAATCATCAAGAAGGAAAACGCCACATTTATTTTTTATTATACTCTTGCATAATTAATAAATTTTCTTAAAGAACACGAATCTATGAAAAAAGGGATAAGATACCGATCTTAAAATCTACTGATTTTTTCGCATTTTTATGAAGTTGTAAAAATATTGATTACTTTTTTGGTTATATTCATTTAATAAAAATGTTGTAATAAAAAAATTATTATATTATAATGCATATTTTTAGCTATACATCATACTGTCATTTTATTAAAAAAATGTAAGTATTTAATATAAATTATGTCAGGCTTAATCAATTAAAAAGTCATAAGAATGCATTTTAAACACACTTCTATTATATTGGATCTCTTTAAAGTAAAATCCGTACCTAATTAGTATTCATAAAATTAAATAACATTTTAATTTTACAAACACCGCTTTATGCACGTGAATTACTTTGCATTTCAATGACAGTTACAACTCCTTGTGACATTGAAGAGTTACGATTGTTCGCATAATTGATTTTGACTCATCGAGTTCACTGTATCGAGTACTATCACGATCGTAACTTTTCCATCTTTAATCGAGCGCCGTTTCGTCTGGCATCAATTAAAGCGATTATCGTGCAACCGAGCTCCGCGAACTTGTTGGCCCCGATTTTCACGTAAGAATAGTTCACGTGTCAGTTCCGTTGACGCTGCTTTAAAGGGTTAAAAATAAGGTGTAGTCGCTTGCGCCGATCGACCGTAAACTAAACGGCATATATATATATATATATTCGCGAAAGAGAATTCTTTTGAAGTACGCATTGAATCTCAACTACGACTCATGTCATCGGTAATGTACGACAGGCGTCATTTAACATTTCATCGCGCGAAAGTCGGAAATGACATCCGCGAATTAGTTGAACGGAAACAACAGCGGAGAGAATAGTTGGTTAACTGTTTATCAAATTATAATATTTACCGTCCGTTAAATTAAATGTAGTTTGAGAAGTAAAATAACATATGGTTTCTACACCTGTCGAATGTCGTGTATTTTCGATTAAATTGACTTTTTTCATTTGCCCGTCCATGTCAATAATTTAAATTGTTTCATTCACGTCGCAAATGAAATTCTGTTAGTTAATTGTGTCGCTATGAATATGCAAAACTAGATTTGTATACGCGAATTTCAATGTGGGAACAATTCATATTAGAGATTAATACGTTCATGTTCAGCGATACCATGATGCAACATGAGAAAGATGCATTATGAGTTAATACCAGATTACATATTAAAACATTGTCATTAGGAAGGTGCTATTAATTTAATCACCTACCTGTTACATAACAATTCTTCTGATTATTTTCGAATGAAGACTTTATTATATGTCTTGAAGTCACGCGCAAATAGAGAAAAAACAACAATAGAATGACTTTCTCCATTTTATATAAATTTCAAGAGCTTGGTCTCTATCTATCTCTATCTACAAGTTCCTGAGATTTTGTAATTCATTATAAAAGTAAAATTTAAACATAAATTTAGATCGTGAGTTCGCAAATATCAATTTTTGTTTAGCCGCCAGCTTTTGCGATAATTTTATTAAATATCAGAATTTATATTTTTAGATATATTAATGTTGCAATGAGAAAAGAAAAAATATATCTTAAAATATCTAATATTACAAGAGATATAATATTTTTAATTGTAACTGCACAAGACAAATTTAAAAGTTCGTTGTTTGATTGCAAGTAGAATGTATAATGGAGATAAAAATACAGTTTATAACAATACTTGGTAGTACAATACGCCAGGATATTGATTTTTGCAGTACACTCGTCGTTAATTGGCCTATTTCGAAATCCGTGCAATGGCGGCGCGACATATTTAGACAAAGGTACGCTCGTTAACTATGTTTCGGCATTAATCACGTTTATAATTTTTGAGTACGGCTAATTTGTATCTGTTCGCGTTGCAAGAACGAATCTACTCTCAAAATGCCGTTCATTGAAATGCATGAGACATTGCGAACGGTGAATTTACGCGCGTCAATCCCGTAAAGGGCAACGAGGGCTGTTTACTGGCCGCTCTCGAAGTGCGAAATGAAATCAATTTGATTTTCCTTCATTAATGGGGGATTCAATTTGCTGAATAAATTCACGGGGATTTAATGAGGTGTTTCGCAGATAAGAATTTACTATTGAAAACGCACAGCACGATTTCAATATAGACAGTTTAGTTGAGGAAATTGTTTTCTCATTGGAGAATAGAGATAATTATCTTAACATTCTCTAATTTATCTTCAATTGTGAATTCTCTCCTTTACCTTCGTTGAGATATAATTATTGGAATAGAAAACAAAGTAATGCGAAAAAATGGAATAATATAATAACATAGTTGATACTATTTGTGAGGAAATTTACGATATTTTTACTTTTGTTTAATTTCATTTTACTGCAACTCCGCATCTTTACACTTACAAGAGACCGCACATTCAAGAATCCTTAAAAGCTCAATGAATACTTAGAATTGCGCGTGTATTATGTAATAATTCTTGACTCGTCGGGCATAAATCAGTTAAAGAAATTTCCTTTGTGTCACGTATGTCCATTACGTATTATTGCATCACTATATCTCTTGTAACATTCGCAACGCCATTTCTCGAAACAATTTTTTTTTCTACCAATCACACATAAATCAATAAATGCATTTCATTTGCATTTCGCTGTTTGTTTGATTTAAAATTTGCATAAAATAATTTGACAAATTAAATTCGTTAATAACGCTATTAATTAAACTGAATATAAATTCATTACTCTGTAATTGCTAAGCTCGCGATTCACAATTCTATACTAATGTGCATTCGTTAATTGTTTATTTTATCGACTCTTGCATATTCGTATTAAATCACATATAATGCAATATATTAAGTTACAATGCAACATTCAGTCCGTATGCAAAATCGGAAAATATGAAGCCAAACCTCAAGCCTTTGTTATCTGATGTCGCGCTTAATCGTTTTGCTTTCAATTTTAGCGTTACGGGAAAATATTTCATAGAGTGATAATAACGCGAGCCTCGCACGCACTCGTTCTTCCGCATCCCATAAATAAAGTGGCGCACGTGACCGCGGAGAGTTCCCATCGCCCGCAATTATGCCCGTAACTTTTCCACGCCACGCTCGTTTATCACCCACGCTTTTCGCACAAACGATTAGCCTGGTAGGAAACGTTTAACACGCGATTAACCTCCGACCATCGATAAAATGTAAAGCGATTCCCCGATTGCCCACCGTTTCTTCTCGAATTACCCGAATCACGCGTCTTGTTTTCTTTTGGAAATTTCAAGCGAGGAGGAAACGCGCGCGATCTTTACTAAACAATGTCAGAAAGTTCGGAAAGAAAACGTCCGAAAACTCCACTTAGTGCTGCTCTTAATTTTTTCCTCCGGAACGAAGCGTCCAGATGAGGGAAATCCGACTCGCAGACAAATCGTTTCCGCTACAGACACGGCGCGTACTGTCGTCACTCGAAACGATCAAAGCTTTGTAACGATTAATCAAATAATGAGTTCCAGCATTGCGGAATTTACGGCGTAATTTCACTTCGTTATTTAACGGCAAAACATGGTCGCCCTGAAATTGCAATCCTGAAACGAGGATCTGCGCCAAATAGAGGACGCACTCCAACAACAAAATACGTAACGGTATACTCAATACCGCTTCCCCCAATTGATTCTCTTGTTAGATCGAATTTCTAAGTGATTTTCCTTCCAACGAAAGGATTTTTGTACATTACGAGAATATATAAGAAGCTCTGCGCGCCGAACCTGCAAGAATGACTCAGACGATTTCAGAGGAAGCTTGAGTCATGATTTATGAACGGTCTGCTCGAAGATTGCGCGATCGTGCTCGTCGGGTTTTCCAAACTTTTGTTTTATTTTTTATAGCGCTTCGTCTGTGTCGTGCCGATTATCCGCGTTTAAAGCCGCACACAGCGTCGAGGTATCTAGATTGTCAGACCTATAAAACGCTCGCAGATAGCTGCTCGCGATATCGAGCTCTCGGTCGATACGAACAAAGGGAGACTTGCAATCCAGCGTTCATGCGGTAATAATGTGGTAACAAAGAAAAAAAAAAAAATAATGCGCGATAACGTTGACTTTTCATTCTGAGCCGACGGCGGCGTCGGAACGCGCATCCGAGGCAACGCGAGCATGCAAAATTACGTTAACCGAGGGAATACATCCGAGCGCTGCATGCTAAGCATTTCCGCTGGGGCAGATTTTTGTTTCTTTTCTCTCTCTCTCTCTCTCATTTCGCGCTATCGAATAATCTCTGCAAACTTTAGATTAACGTAATATGCATGGTATCCCGCCGCTTTTCCGCGCTGTCATTATTCGAATCGACTCGGATTCGGAGTAAATTTCGCCTGAATTGTGAATCCCGCAACACCGATGTCATTTGAATCGAATACTTAGGGAGAACTCTTTGTGTTTTAACTTTGTATATAGACTTCCTATATTTCATACATAGATAGTGAAATCTTATAGTTTAAAGCGGGTCGAAGTGCGCCAGCTTCAATGGGATTTCTACTTAAAGATTAATGTTGCAGGCATATTCCGACGTGTTTTCATTAAGCGAAGTCGACTCCAAATTGGTCAAAGAAATCGTAGATGAGAGAAATCTAGGACACCGCGTATAGTCCATCTACATTCCAGTCTTCGAAACATTCTTTACCAAATAACAAGCGAATATTGCAGTTGTCTTCAACGTGACAATTTTGATTCAAGAAATATGAATCATCGAACACGACTATCTGTATTTTTAGACTGTTAATCAGGGGCTACAATCATAATATATCACGATCGTGCGTTTCTGCCATTTGAATTTACAATGAGTGCCGTAGGAGAACCCAGGTGCTCAACTGGCTTGACTGCCGATCGACTTTTGCATATTGCGTCAATACGAGAAACGATCTTTCCTTCTTTTTTTCCTCCTAGCACGGTTTCCTTTTTATCGACTTATTCTGCACGTCAAACAGCGAGGTACCCCCGATCGGACGAATCTGAAAGAACCGAAATCTTACGGTATCCGAATGTGTTCGAGAGTGTGTGTATGTGCGGGCACATGCGAGAGATGTCCCGTTTTAATCTCCGTTGATAAATATCTCTCGCAGCGCGCGATACAGTTTGGTCGGATCGGGAGGGATATTACGCAGTTGAATTTCTATCTGCATTTTTTGCTCGTCGCTTTTATATCGAACTGAATACTCAGGCGCGCTTTTTTTACACAGCAGCATACGACGTTGATACTGCGACGCGAATTTATATTGAAAATGTTCCGCGTCGCGTGTAGAAACTGGAAACTGAGAAACTCGAGCGTTGAAACACTGTGGAATGTTTCACGCGTTACGACACACGAAATTTAGTTTTCCGGTTAGCACAGAGTGTAAGATTTAGTTAGATGCTTTTGAGTATTCGCAATTTGTTGAATTTTGGTTGCTAATATTATTTAGGCAATAATCTATAATGTAGCTTAAAGCTAAATAACGCTGATGATGTGTAAGATGTTTTTAAAGATGTTAAACTATTAATTATTTTTTAAAACTCTACTTTATAAAATCTCTTTCTTTCTCACATTAAGTAATATTAATCGATTTAAACTTTTCTTGAAGAATGAAGAATTTAAAACTCAGAAACTACGAAAAACGTTTCCTTCTTTTTAAATGTGTTACTCATAAAATTATTTATTGCTTCTTTCTTTTTTAAGCAAAAATTTAGATTCTTTAAAAATTGAAAGCTACACACAGGAAAATATCATTCTTGTGCTAAGGAAAGCGATTAATTAATTTTTTCTTTTAAATCACTTATTACAAATTTAAAAAATTCATATATTTAAGAAATTTATATAGTCTTTTAAAGAATGTTATAAAATTTTATCGATAAAAAGTCAGAATAACAAGTAAATCGAATTTTAACTTAATATTCTTCATTAAAATATTCTTATTAAATTACTAGGATTCTAAATGTTTTGAATGAATTTGATGCTTATGATAGATTTAAAAGTAATATTTTCTTAATTTAAGTTATTTGTAATACGTATTTTTCTGTGTATATAAAATTTATTTTAAATAAATATTATTTGTTTCGAGTAAATAATGAGTATATTTTTAAGATTATTATCAAGCAAATATTCTTTGTAAAGCGTTCTTTGTAACTGTTATTTACTAAAAGAAAAAAGTATAATCACTCTTTCAGCAGTACAATTGATATGTTTTGTGTGTGGGCATGTAGTTCATTTACAATTGCAAGAATGTTATAAGTATCACACTGACTGTCGCTCGAGACGCTGCTCGACAATCGAAAAAATGAAACGCCTTGTATAGTCGTGGAGATGACTCGTCAGTACAAAGAAATGCGCGGAATGTACACTGCCGTCTTTCACGAAACCTTTTCTTTTACGTTCGGGAACGAAACGCTAGCATGCGATGGTATACTTTGCGGCAGGAAACACAAATTACCGTGATCCCTTTTCCTTAGAAAAATAAATCTGGAACACCATCGGATTTATTAATAAACGCACACGTTCGTCGAGCCAGCTACAAAAATGTGACGTCGTACAGTATTTATACCTCGCGGTTCGTTGATCTCATTATTTTGTTTTCCCTTCTATTAAGGCGCATTTAAGCCGGCGGCTTTTACTCAATAATTAATGATTAATACGGGCAACAATTGTGAATTGAGTACGGAGAACAAAGCCCCGTAAACATTTCCGACATTTTTATACTTTTCACGTTATGACATTTAATTAATTATACTTGTTAAAACATTTAACAATAACGATGTTTGAAACTTTTCGATTTTGAAATTTGCTTGACTTTATGATGGCTCTATAAGAACCAGGCAGATTAAATTAATTTACGCTGGAGTTTCTAAGTATTTTGATCGCCCTGGGCAATTTACCATGTATTACTATCAATTAGTTTTTATGGCAACATCTAAAGCAGCTCTTTCGCTATAAATTAAGGAAACTTATCTAAATGGATTTCCTTGTCGTCCTCTACTTGTACGCCTTCTCGCGAGCTTCTCAGCCTATTTTCCTTCGCATGCCTCCGCGTACGCATGCTTCCATGTCACGTCGTGACACTCTCCACGTGCACACGCAACGCGAGCACCATTATGATTTTTAATTCGTGCCTCCATAGAACCGAGCCCCAGGCCCTTAGCGCGGATCACGAAAACGCAATAATCTCGCGCAGGTTGTGAGAGTCCGCCGGTAATATATGCAAACGGAATCACGAGGAAAACGACGTTCGTGGAAAACAATAATGATCGGTGATAGTAATGATTAATGCATGAGTCTCTTCAGCTTTGTGAGTGCTTTTGTTGCTCTCAGTTCTCAACCTTTTTAAGGCTCGATATTAAAATGTTATTAAAATATAATATCCTCTACGTCGTCGTCCCATTTATACATGTTATGTTTTTAACCAAATACTCTCAACAGGCATGAAAATCTATTTCTAAAAGACTAATTCATATATAGATATAAATGTGTATAATATATATTTTTAAAAATATCAATTGTGCAAAAGGTACAAGGTATAATGTGCGAAGGATAAGGATATCATCAAAATATAATAATGAAAGAATTTATATCGCGCAATTTTTTATACATTTCACGTACTTTTTTAACAGCTTTTAATACTATTATTTTTGTAAAAAGTAGTTTAAACAATAAAATGTAGCTAGCAGCCAAAGGCAGCAGCCAAACGCCGAGCAGCCAGGGCCGAACGTCATATAGGCGTTTCCAGGGAACACTATTCAATCAAACGTTAAAAATTCCCTGGTTATGAGATTTTCATTCGCGATCGTTATTAATTGTTTAGTGGTTTTTTAAATTGTTAATTACGTTAGTCAGATAAATACAAGGAACGCTGTCTTCAAATTTCTACGAAAATATTTTTTGAAGTCTAGAACGGCTTAATTAACCGTATATGAGAAATTTTTATGAAAATGCATTTTTGCAAAACATAGTTGATTACCAGAATAATGCAGCAATTTTTTTTTTTGTAAAGTACATTACCGCTTTTTGCCGCACCCAGAGCCGACGACAAGGACGTAGCGGTTTCACGGCTCCAAACGATAAAAATTAATTAAAAAAATATTTATAACAATTAGGAAAATGCACGTCCTACCGCGAATAATCGATCAGTCGATTGTGCGTTACGGAAAGATATTTCCAGCCAAATTTGAAGGAAATCGTATTTTGCGTTTAGGCGTGAGGCGCGGAAAACGATAAAAATTAGTTTAAAAAATTTATAACAATTGGTAAATTACAAGTCTTGTCGCAAATGATCGATTATGTATTATAATGACTAAACTCTATGCAAATTTTTCAAAGTTTGTTAAAAATCTCATAACCAAGGAATTTTTAACGTTTGATTGAATGGTGCCCCCTGGAAACGCCTATATGACGTTCGGCTCTGGCCGCTCGACGTTTGGCTGCTGCCTTTGGCTGCTAGCTTCAGTTACATAACAATAAATGTAAAATATGTTTTAAATTTTAATATTTTTTCATTTAAAATTTATTTTCTGATCTATTGCTGAATCATTCGCGACAGAATAAAAGCAAGTGACTCGCCGCTTGCTTTTATTCACGTTTACAAATATAAATGGTATTGTTTTTATGTCTGTTATTTTAACGCGTGCTCTCTCGATGTCATTGTTTGTGTAACGCTGGGTACAATGAGTCATTTCATTTTACGATTATACGGACGGGCTATTCCGTTGCCGACAGAGGCATTGGAATTAATATCTGACGGCGTGTATACGCATAATATATGTTACATACATATACAAATACATTTATTACATACATACATATAATATGTATACACACATATACATATATGTATGTGTCTGATTGAGTAAAACCAATTTTGAACCAATCGAAGTTGCGGTCGTACATACGTGGTACCTACGCTACGTAAGGGACATGGAAATACGGTTCATTGTGGTGCACAACGCCCACTAACCTTAATCACATCCGAGAATAGAAACCTTGCAAATTGGAGCAACTTTTGCTATTACATATAGTAGATACGTCTTTGAATCACGAGATGTTCCATTGCATAAGGGGTAGTTTAAACAGGTTCACCAACAAGGAGAACGTATAGGAGAATACACGTTTTCAGACAGGATTATCTTGTCCATATCTTATCAAGCTAACTAACTTAGTCATTGATTATCACAATCTGCATTATTATACACATGTGGCAAACAATATTTTAAAAAGCGCGACTATACCTTGAGCGTTTTTTAAAACATTCTCCATATAAATATAAAAATTTGAGCAATTTTTATATTTACGTGTATATTAAATTGTATAGAAAATTTCATGCCTGAGATCATATTTAAGAAATTATGTTGAATATTTTGTTGAATGTTTTAATAACATATCATGTATATCATAAAACGTACGCGAACAATGTTATAACACTATTATATGAAATATAGATGCCACGTGTGACTATGCAAAATATTCAAAGAAAAATTTTGCTTTCTGACTGCGATCCGTGGATACACATGAATTATTAACAAAGGGAAAGGGAACGCTCGAAGGCGCGTATTTCAATAAATAATTTAACGATTGCTCTCTTTCGGATACTAAAACTTCGAAAAGTAGGACTAGCGGTTCTTTACATCGATAGATATCTAGCCTTGATATTGTATGAGTCACATCGTCGTCAATAATATTCCAGTCGCCTGGTAATCAATGAAATGTTTGAGTTAATATGTCACCAGACGCGTTGTAAGAGTACGTCGCGTTAACATGCGATGCGACAATCGATTCAGTCTCACGATAGTCTCACGTTTCTAATATGGAAATCTTTTCATATTTACATGGTTTTACTACGACTATTCGATGCGCCACATTTCTCGTATCAAGCATCGAATGTCAATTATCATAATAGGGACACCGGTTCATCAAGCAATACATCAGTTAGGCAAGTTTCGAGCAATATATAACGCATCAAACGTTTTTCGTAGGAGATCGTAAAATAATCTCATCGAAGCGCGACGGCGGTATGTAACAGGATCTACGCCGTGAAGTATCGACGGGAGGAATTTAGCCTGTTGAACTGAAGATGTTATAGACTCGACCCGCGGCAAAACTTGAGCCAGCACTAATTCTGGCTGACTCCGTTCTTTCCGATGTTCTTTCGTCTATAAGATCGAACCTTAATATAGGAAAGAAGAAAAAGAAGGAGAAAGAGAAATCGGTGGCCCAGAATTAACTAATCCAGATGAGAAAATACGATCGGACGAGCGCATGAATGATGCAGTGAAAGAAGAGCGAGATCGGGGAGAGGTATACTTAAACGGTGGAATAACGTGATGAGCCCAAATAAAGGTTTTGCTAAAGAGAGAAAGAGAGAGAGAGAGAGAGAGAGAGAGAGAGAGAGAGAGAGAGAGAGAGAGAGAGAGAGCTCGCGATCGTCGGGCAAACTCCGAGATCGAGTAAATATAATATTACGGCATCCAGCTAATGGCACTCCCGGTTACGCGTCACTTGACAAGCGTAATGAACGTTTGCTTTCGTAATAAAATAATAACGGGCCGACGGACAAAATTTGCATTTGTAACGGGCTACGAAGAGCGACTGTTCATAGCGGGGGTATTAGCATAAATATTATTTATCGCGACAAGACCTCTTTACGACGAAATGTGATCGTGATGCGCCGATCATTGATCCGTCCCTCCGAGGGCACAGATGGGCGTAAGGTCCCCATTATGATTCGTAAAAGATCCTACGGGCTATGATTGCAGAAGACACAAGAAGAACAACAACTTGCTTATTATCCTCTCAGCATACTTGCCGATTTATTTATCGTACTTTATTTGCTCATTTTATATCATGTATTTGTTTTTCGATTTTTCAGTGCGTACTAGGGGTATAATTACGTTCTTTTTATTTTGATTTAAAAAAAATCTGGAATTGAATTATAAGCCGTAACTATATGTTTCACGGTTGGTGATATGCAAAAGTTTATCCGTTCCAAATCCATACCGTTATTACCGATGTGTCGTTCTCGTAATACATCACGTTTCTTTTACTATTCATGAACGCGCGATGTTAATCGAAGCGATCAATCGATATGCGTACATATGTGTGCGCGATAAAATAGATTGCCCTTACGTACCGAGGAGTGCAAGAAAGCTGCAACCTTTGAAATAAGTTGGCGCACGTTCGTCATAATGTAATTATATATATATATATATATATATATATATATATATATATATATATCGAGCCTTGTTTTCTTCCATTTATACCGTCATCTCTTGGTAAATAAGCATCTGCGCTGTGCGGACAAAGAGTAACGAGTAGCCACGACTTGTGTAATGGCATTAAATGTCAGGTCAAGTGACTGGCGAAGCTAGTCGCGTCTGTGTGTGCGATCGTAGCCTCTCCGTGTGCTTTATTTCCACCGCGAATACAGCATACCTACAAACGGCGCGCCTACTCCCATTCTCCATGAGAGCACCCGCGAGTGGCGCGTTCGAATTGTTCATCTGGTGGTGCTTTTTATTGCTCGCTACGCGGTCAAAGGGAATTTTGCATTGCGCGCTCGTTGAGAAATATGCCGTGGGAGTCTTTGCGCCGTCACAGTTACGCCTTTTCTCGTTTATTCGCAGTTACCGGGATATTCAGGATAAACAAAAATTTATATATAATTGAATCAATATTCTCTAAAGAAAAATTACATGCTTAAAAAAATAAGTGTAATCTCTCTGTATAAAATGTAATATTAATTATAAGAATTTTCTTTTTTATGACAGTAGTAATGTACATTTTTTAATTCAACACAGAATTAATTGATTAAAATTTTTCGTAATATTTCATTTAGAATATAAATTATAATTATTTATAAGGGCATTTATAAGCGATATAAATTGTTTCATTATTTTGAATTTAAATTAAAAATTAAGTTGAATATTTATGCCCTATAAATTCCCCGAAACATGTTTAATTTAGTCTACCATTGTTTATACATGTACTTTTGTGCACGAGTATAAAGTGCAATTGATTTTTCTCTTAAAAAAAAAAGTAATAAAAGAATATTTATGTAGGGTTAATATTTTTTTTTGCTGTACGAAACGAACGACACCTGACCGAAAGGTTAATTGAGAGAGATATCGGGAAAGAATGTGGGAGGCAAATTGTACACCCAACAATGGTTTTTGTATTGCAACACCTGTCCATTCTGTTCGTAATATCCTATCAACCTTTAACTTTTATGACTCATAGTTCAGCGAAGTAGATATTTCTGTTGTACATAAAAATAATCCTAAGGACAAAAGAGTCTTCTTTAATTCACGGAAAATGTCGCGTACATGTATTTATAATACATAGAGAGAATTTTTCATTTTCGTGTGTGACTGTGTATTTATATATATTTATTTTTAAAAAGTTTATAAATTTAAAATATGACATAGCTTTATAATGCAGGATGATTAGTAATCCAGTAATAATATCCACGATATTCTATCGAGACGTATTCTGCTTCGGTTTATTAAAGAGATCAAATGGTTAAATGGTTACATCGAGGAATTAAAAATTAAAGATATCGAGAATCTCTCGTATGCGGCGCAACATGTATATAGAGAATGGAATTTCTTTATATCTTGCATCACAGCAAGGCAACGCTGTATTTTTGTCTGATATTCAAAAGAGGAATTTTCTACAGTGCAATTTCCACAGAAGATTACATGAACAACTATTGCACATCTTGCTTCTTATGTAAAATTCTTCTCTTTCACATGCTTTCATGCATCAATAAGATGGTTTATACTATCTCGTTATCTCGTGAAAACATCTATTAAATAATACATGATTTCGATATATTTATAAACACACATATATATGTAACTTTTCGTCTTCTTCTCTTTGCGTATTGATTCTGCTATATCGATATTGGAAATTTATTAATAAAAGTAATTATATGTATAAGAAAAAAAAGAAACGCGTGAGTTATTTTAATACGACGTACTATACATATATTCCATTTTGTGTCGGGGTGAGTTTACGTTATAATGTAATGCCACTTTGTTTGCGCCAGTTAAATTTTCTCGTGTGCATAATCGCATTTGCAAAGCAGCTTGAAACAAAGTTGTTTCTCGGATTTCTTCATTTGAGAATGTCACTTTTAACTTAATAAAAAATTCTCTCTCTACGTAATGGCATAGCAACGAGAACGTCTTCAGAATTGTTTCTCGCCATTTAAAAGATTCCTGCATTTGATGCGTTCTTCATCACGTTAATTAAAAATGTCCTGTGTACAATTACAATTGCGCAATTAAAATGGAAGGTGCAAGTTTTCAATTTTCCTAAATGAGATTCTCTCCTCTTAGTCTGCAATATCGATAAGAGTTCCAATGCTTTAGGGAATATTGACGGTTCAACCTTTCTGGAAAATTGCGAGAGAGGCACATGCATTTTATTTAAAGCTAAAATAAACGCGTCCCTTTTTTCGATGAGAAAAAGCAAATATTCTTATTTAAAAACTTGTTTTCAATTTTCCTTGATGCATATAATTGGATAAAATTATTTTCAATGTAATATTAATTTCTTTAGAACATAAAAAATGTTTAATATAATTAATTTTAACAAACATAGTATGTTATTATTGTTATAATCATCACCATCACTTTATAATCATCTTTAACGCTGTTTAATGGATACGTGACACTTACTCAAGGAAAATTTTGTTATAAAAAATTATAATATCAATGTTTTCTTCCTTATCTTTCTTTTACTATTTCTTGGAAAAAAAAATGGTTGGGAATATTCCTATGTGCCCTTTTTTTTCTCAGGCTAATTGTGATGTTGTATACGCGTGGGTTATGTGAGGGACCTTTCTTTCGTGGAAGTACTCGCTTATTTCCGGCGACTTTCTCGAAACCTCTCAAACCTCCATGTATTTCAACTCTCTTTCAGATACACTTTGACGAAAGCCAATATCAAGTTTCCGGTGCAGTACGACACGTGCATGTACAGCTTATCGAAAATCACCGATTACAACTTGACGAGAGAAAAGTAACGATATTTTACTCTGCAAAATTGTTACACGATATGATGTCGCGTTGAGTTTCCTCGAGAAAAATTTTTTCCCAGTTTAACTTTCTTTTAACTTCGCACATACATGAAAATGACAACAGCAGAACAATTATTTACTTATATTTTTAATGTTACGGTCTGATTACTATTCGAAAAAAAGTAGGAAGTTTTTCTATCGGGAAAATACTACTTCTAACCTCGCCGATTGGAAGATCTGAATTATCTTGAAGGTCGTTGCACCTTCAAGACTTACATGGCTGCTGCATTGCACTTTATGAGATTTTGCTACTCGGGAGCAGCGAACGTCAGAACTGCCATGATAAGATAAGCCAATGTCGTAAATGGCTTCAAGCCGTTGCTGACGATTAGATTATTCGGTGAACTGCAAGGACTCCTAATCGATCTTGATCGACTATTTCGTATCTGCAGATAGCACTACAAATGAAATGATAGTACGATTTTCTCAAACTAATAAAAAAAAAAGAATTTTAATGATATAAATCTTTAATGACGCCTGTCTAATATGTGCGTATAATCGCATTTGTCAACGTCTAATTGTTCAATTATTCAATATTTATTTTTCCCGAGTAATTATAAATGTTTGTCAAAATACCCATAAAACGATAAAAATAAGTCTTCCATGTTGAATAATTTTTTATCCTAAAAATTTCATTGAACAAGTTTATAGTTGTTATTGAAAGTAGTATGAAGCATTGTATTGGGCATGTAAAACGGATGGCTGATATTACTCGCGCGTTTGTTCGTCCGTGTTCGATTTCTGCGCTGCGGTTTGGTTTGAAAGCAACTAACAGCAAGTCGCCGTGGCACACATTACGTGTTATGACCGTATGTGTTAAGGAGAAGCCGGAAGCGTCTATTTTCAATCGCACGTCAACCACGTCCGGCAATTCTCTATATTAGTACCGTACTATTCGAAAGATTCCGTCGTGATTTGTCACGTGAATATATGCGCGCGCGCGACGCATTAAATCAAACACATTGAAGTGGACGGCTATCTCGCTCGCAGATTAACACGATAACGTCGCCAGATAATCCTCTTATTAGGGCGCCAATTTGGTACTCGACGTCGCGAGGCTATAGTTAAATCAAAAGTATTAAAATGAAATGGTTGTTCTACAGTCGAGGCACAACACAGTGTCTGTAATACGTTAATGCAATTATCAATATATTTGTTTAAAAATTTGTAAATATTAAATGTTATGTTATTATTACCATAAATAGTACTAAGTTTACGAATTTATTACAATTGGATATTAAATATTAGCCCTATATAGAAATAGTTTTGTACTGAGAAATATTGGGATATTTAAATACTTTGTTAGAGAGCATAGTTCATAAAAAAAGAGTTGGGGCGTATTTGATTAAATTTGATAGAAAAATTGCATGCAGCTTATTTTTCAGATTTCCTTTAGTTTGAATTATTTAAATTTTATAAGAACATTCTTCTACATTATTGTCTGTCTATATCGCAGTTTTTATTTAAATGTTCAATTGAATCAAAGAAATACTCTGAACGCGTTTATTTCTGAAGAACTAGGTTATAAAGATAATTTCTATTATGTTCACGTATTGGTTATGTCTCACGTTTCGTTGAAGAATAGAAATCACGATTGACAGCGTCGAGATCCCGTTACTAATTGCGTCATCGGTACCGCCATTGTTATTGCCTTTGTCATTATGAACGTTTGGTTTAATTGCAACGTAGAAAGAAATAAAATCGCGCCCAGATCGATTTCGTTAACTACAAGCTCTCCTGCTATTCGATACCTCATAACAACGAAATGTCTCGTAATTCGTTGCAGTATATATCGAAGAGATTTGAGCCATCGTTCGTTTTAAGAGATCATTAACGTAATTGGAATAATTTCTTGGAAAAAAAAAAAGAGAGAGAGTTTACTTCTTCTGAACAAAAATTCGAATTTATAACAAGAAAGATCTACTCTGCATCTTTGGCAAATTTCCTTTAAATAGACAATCGCAATTTTTTATCGATACGACATGTTAAATTGAACCGTTTTGGTAAAAGTAATATTTAAGCGATAAACAAAGTAAATTTTTAAATGAAAAATTGTAACATATTACGTGTGTGAATCGTTTGTGAAATCGAAATGTTTTGATAAAAGTAATCATTGCAGAAATAATATTTAAGCAATAAACAAAGTGTTTAGGTTTAAGTTTTTAACCAGAAATAACATTGCAATATACGTGCCACATGCTTATGTATTCCTTTTGCCCGTCGCACGTGGAAAAAGTTAGCATTAATCTTTTGAGAGTTCTAGAGTACAGTTATATACCAAATAATAAAAGAACTTCCCTAGCATAAAACTAATATTTTACAATCTATGAACAAACAAAAATCGCTCGCGCGTGATTGCAACGCGCTGATATAAAAAGAATATCCGCAACGAGTGCAGTTACAACAGCTATCTCTGTAATTGCACCTGAAAAATAATTATCCTTGTACAAAGCTATTCTTTTTTTTATAATTAAACTTCTTTATACTTCCATCTGTTTACAAACGTGAGAAGACATTTTAATTTATTCTCTTCAGATCTAACGTATAAATACACTTATAAGTGTATCAAAGAGGATCTGTAAGCTGGCACGACATTCTATTAATATAAAAAAATAATAATTAGAGTTTTAATAACACTTTCCATAGTTCTCGAGTTTTTTTACAAAAATAAAAAAAGTTCTGCAATTCTTATGTGAAAAAATTAAAAAATGTGCTAACTTCGTGAAATTAGCACATTTTTTCGTTTTTTCATATAAGGATTGTAGCTCTTTTTTATTTTTATAAAGAACTTGAGAACTATGGAAAGTGCTACTAAAATTCTAATTATTTTCTTTTATATTAACAAAATGTCGTACCAGCTTCACAGATCCCATCAAAGGTCGAAATAATTATGACGTGCGTCTGCACACGAAGAGATGAATTTTCGTACTATTTTTACATCAGCAGTGACGTTCCGACATGTATACACGCGTTGATGAATTTCGACGATGGACCGTACTTGAGAGCAAAGAGAACCCAAGGTTTACCTTTCAGAGAACCGTGGCTGTTATCAGCTCCACCGTTGCTCTCTGTTGTTTTAACCCGGAGTAAAATATTATTTCAGTGTCAGCGCACTCTTCTGTCTCATTACTGAGCAATAATATTACGTTATGTAACATTTATCTACATGGTGAACGTATTCTTGAATGATAATTAAGAATGGACTGTCATGTCATTATCGCAATACTTTGTTCAACTGCTCCCCGTATTTTTGCAGGTAAATTAGCATTTAAATCTAAAAAAATTCCTTGTACATTCTGTTTCTTGCCATACAAATGTAAATAATTACATCAAATTATTTTGTAGAATTGTAGAAACTTAAATAAAAAATATGTTGCGTATAAGTGATATATTTTAACATTTTAATATAATATTTTAGATGAGACGCATGCAATTTTTATTTTATTTTTCCTAATCTTTCATATATATTATCTTTTTGTGGAAATAAATTTAAAAAGAATCATTATTTGTATTGTTTGTGTATATAAATTTACATCTTTATGGTCTTAATGCATATAACATGCATTTAATTTTAATGGAACTTTATAAGAAAACAATCTAAATTATGCTTGCAAATGCGCATTAGGATGATGACCATCAATTAATTGACAAGATGAATTAGTGATGAGTACGTAATATATAATAAGCTATTAAGGAAGCTTCAATGAAACGATGTACCTACGGATTTTTATTGCGCCGTAGCTGCTGTGTATTGCGATTAATCTAACTTTCACTACTTCGTCAAAACGAAACTCCGCTTCCGGACAGATATTGCGTGCTCGTCGACTACCACGCTTTCCTTTGTGTCACTAACATAGTACAACCGTAAAGAAATTGTTTTTGTCTATAATATCACTTTATATAGAAAACAAATTAAAAAATGATACATGTATGTGATTCTTGTGTAAAACACAATTACAAAATAATTTCAGAAATTGTATTAAAAAGGCAGAAAAAACAAATAAATCATATTATTTATATATTGATATTAGTTTCAATAAGCAGTTTTTAATTATTAATGTCTCATTCCTAATAAAAATAATTGATAATGATATAGATTGTGTGTCTGTTTTGTTTATTTTAGAAATAATTATTCCAATATACCACTAATTATCTAAATATTTCCTCTAGAAATAAATTTTAGCAGGATTTACGACGATGGCTTTAGCAATCATGATCAACAATTTATAATTACCAATTGCCCTTTACGTATTCAATGGGCGGAGGTTGCTGATGGGCAATAAACACGAATGTCAGGCATTATCAAACAAAGGGTACCTAGTGACAATGACGAGACGTGTCGCGATTAATCACCCAATTCATGCCTGCGGAAACATCCTGGGAACATTTTCCACGGAGAAACGTCGTTGTGTCGGCTTCGCGCGAACAATGCCCTCCTCGTGACGGTAATTCGCGGTCCCCATCGCTATTTTGCAATTTGCTTTCGCGCGACGTGAGTGACGTTACTCGTCTGTGACACAATGAACATGCCGGCCTTATAAGATCGTATTACGCCGTAGCAATTCTAATTAGCAGCGGCACGAAAAGAGATAGACGATAGTACAGAAAGAGATGCACGAGTCCAATACTAATAGATCAGTAAAAAACTAAAATTTCTTGCATTTTAGATTTAAAAATAACATAATAAAACGTTTATAATAAAAAAAACTTATTTTTCCACATTTTTAAATATCTAATATAATTTTTTATACTAATGGTGAATATTTTTATAAAAATATTTCTTATAAAATTTTTCTTATAAAAATAAAATATATATTAATTTTATGCAAGTTATATTCTTTGAAAATAAAAAATGTAAAAATGTTTTATGTACATTTGTTATTAAAATAAACATTTCAACGATTTTAATGATTTTAATTTGACAAACGTTATTCTTGTTCAAATGGCCAATTTCTCATAGTACCAAATTTGTTAAAATTTTCAGTTTTTATAAAATTCGACATTATAAGTTTATTTAAATATATTTTAAAAACGTTTCTCTCTCAACCTTTTAATATTAAATTTTTGAAGATAATGTAAGTGCCTTATATATATATATACGCGACATAATATATCTGGAACAAATTTCTTCTTTTATTGACTTTTTCTTCAGATGCTATATCATAGGAGCAAGATTAAAATTGAAATAATGTTATAGTTTGATGTTATCAAAATGCAGATATAATATTTCTTTTTATCATCATATATATATATATATATATATATATATATATATATATATACACACGTTATGATTCAATGTATGTTATTACAAAATTTTTTATAGACTTCCATTTTATAGACTTCATATTTCTAGACTTCCTACATCAGTTTCAATTTCTCTTTCTGTCTTAAAGACGAACAAGCAAAGTAATATATGGAATTTATGTACATGGAATTTACATAAAAGATTTGGTGTACTTCCTCAGTGTGTCAGAAGCAAGTATTCTCGTACGACACAGTACCCAACGGACAGCAAACAAACTAAGAGACTATAATGGGACGTCATTGTTCGGCAACGCAAGACAAGGCCGTGACTCGTTATTGGATAATTGGGCACTCGTATTCGCACTGTTACTCATACTCGTATCTACGCACGATGCTGCCGCAAGGCTCATCGTGGCGTGATAGGTCTACGAAATGATTCAATCCGCTTAGAGCACTCGGCAACAAAAGCATCAGACAAACAGAGCAGTGATTTGGAAAAAAAATAGAACAGTCAAGACGTCGTCCGCGGAGCAAATAAGACTGTGTATACGACACTGACATGTTCCCGCGATATCAGTAATTATCTGATAATGCGATAGCATCCATTGCGGCGATGAATGTATCTTTAAACATAATGCAGCAATGTATATTCCGCGTGGATGTTTAAGACCACAATTCAAACAGTTAAATCCGATTGGCTGCGAACATGATATGAAACTATTATTCTATTAGAACACCGTAAAGGATTAATTACCTTTCGGTACCAGATCTAATTATTTGGATAGTATATTGTGTTTAAACAGATATCTATATAATTTAGAAAATGTAATGTCTCTCACTCTTTTATATTTAATGCGCATATTATAGAATATCGTACAGGCTGCTACTTTTTAAATATACTTCGATTAAAGATTTATTATTCACGATTATTTTTCATTGTTATCTATTATTATATCTTAAGTTAATAAGACATGACAAAAGATACATATTAACCTTCTTGTTCTGTTCGAATTTCTTATCCTTTTATATTGTTTGGGTCAATACAATAAAAAAATATCTCTAAAAAATTAAGCGAGGAAAAAAGTTATTTTTCGATCGAGTCTAATAATATTTATTGTAAAAGCTTTTACAATTTCCACACAAACTACACGCTGATTACTTATAAAAATAAACAATTTCAGAAAAGAGTTTTTACATTCTGAGACAAAATTATTAAAATATGCCAGAGAAAATGTTTTAAATAAAATATTAATAAGGAAATAAAACCATACTTTGAGTCAAATAGACTTAAACCGAAAAACAAGAATAATACAGATTTCTGAAATTGTCCTGATTCAACGAAAAAGCTATAAACGCGAAATTTCTTGAATTACATGCAAGTAGTTTTGTTCAATAAAAAAAGACGATAAATAGTGATAGACTTTTATAAGCTCAGGACACCTGTTTAAATGCGGTATTCGATTGGAAACTTTTGAAGCAGTTAACCGGCCACTCGTACTTGTAACCGAGCGTTGCAGCTCAGCTAACTTTAAGGTGAATTTAGCAGTCAGAACGAAAACAGTTTGCCGCGGCAGTCGAGCAAATACGAAGGCGGTCGGCGCACTTCTTCAACGTTTCAGCAAATAAAGAGGATAATCATTACAACATTTTAAAGAGTGACGTAACGTGTTTCCCTACTGGCATTACCAAACGAACCGGAAAATGGCACGATTGCCGTTTCCTCGCCAGAAGTACGATCGATAGGAAACACTCCGTATTGCTCTTCCAATCGAAATAAAGTTCTTCCGATGTTTAATGAGAAAGTTTCTTTGCGCCAAACTTGATAAATCTAAAGACGGAAACCTAATGAAATGCATCAGAAAGTACAATAGACTTGGCAATAAAACTTAATTCTCTTGTATTAAAAAAATTAAATTACATATATATGTTAAGAAAAAACAAGATAATTAAAAAAATATGTGAGAATATTTTCCGTAAGAAAAAGAGATCATTATTCTTTTTGCCGTTAATTGCCGTTAATATTAAGTAATGTCGAATCAAATATTTATTATCAATTTATTATCAGTTAAAAATTATTTAATCTTAATTAATGTTATAGATGTGTTAACTTATAACAAAATTATTTGGTAAAATAATAATTAAAAATGTATAAATACAATCGAGCTTCGTTATCCTTGAAATATTAATCATTTATTTTATTATTAGGAAATCTATTAAGTAGCATCTGCGTTTATAATTTTTTCAGCTCATTACAATTTCGGCGCGCGTCTGCAGATGAATCGATCAAGCGTTTCCGTGTAACCAATATTCATAAAATGCAAGGCACGCGTAATCGCTCATTAATGCAAATTCGTCGCGACTGGGAGCACAAACGCGAGCGTACACGACGAAACAATGGAGGCCGACCGTGAACGAGCGAATCGATATCCGAGTGTCATTCCGTCATCAGTTGACATTCACGTTGCATCACGTTGAATTCGATTGACAACACTTGCCAGCCACTCCCGCCGCGTGCTTCTATTTCACTGATGCGTGACGTAGCGCGCATCGTTGCAATCCTAATGAAAATAAGGTTAGAGGACCTCTCTAATTGTTGACTCTAAGTATGATCTCTCTTGGTGTCAATATATAATGTATATTGTTTATAAAAATTGAATAACATCCATACTCAATAGAGTGATCAATGCATGTCTCTTTCTGTCTCGTGTTGCGCTTCAATTTTTTCTTTGTACAATTGGAGAAAAAAATTTTTTTCCGAGTTTTTCTTGTAATTGGATATACGATGTAAATTAAAATAAACAATTTTACAGTTTAGTCGTGCGTTTGTTTTATTTCGCGTTTTATAGTACACAATTTTATATAAACAAAACGCTTTTTTCTGGATTAAAATAAACAACTTTTTTTACTTGTCTATTTACACAAGCAAATTATTTTAGAAAACAATTTTGTTAAAATTCTCTAATAATTAAAATCTCGGAAATAAAAATGCGCGCATGGTTCCTTCAAGATTTCTTTAAATTAATTTTAATTATTTATATATAAGTAAAAAAATTGAGCCAAATTATATAATCTTTACACTACTTCAATTTGTTTTCTTAGTAGTTTTTACAAATGATTGGAAACAGAATTAAATGATGCAATCTTTTTTCCTTGTTCTCTTTTAATAGAAGATCGATTTGTTCTGCTTTCGATTTACTTGTCTCTTTTATGTGAAAGAAACTGTATTGAATGTTCATGTATGTTGTCTCTCCGCGATAAATTTTTATGTAGGTCTGTCTCCTGGTATTAAATTTTTATATAGCTTATATTCTACTTTAATGCGGATCGCGTTTGCAATCGAACGCTGTAAAGCGTTATATGTATACGATATTAAACATGCGTTTTTCTCCTTCAAAAGTTTCTCATAACGTACTAATCAAAAACAAGATTTGGAGAAAACTAATTCTTAGCTAATACTGAATTATAATATTTTATGGACAGTATTCTCAAACCTCATTTTCATTATATATTATATATATATTATAATTAGGAAATAAAAGTATACCATATAAAAGTATAAATAATTTGCATTCTATCTGCGAGTTGCTTTTTCATAGAAGTGAAATAAATTTGTAATATTTGATTTATATGCAATATTTAAAATAAATTATTCATTTATACTTGATATGTTATATATAAAAGATCTAATTATTATAAATAAATGTCGATAACAATTATCAATCGTTAACACTAAATCATTTAATTGCAAATAAATAATTTTCCAATAAATTATTAAAGCATTATACATCCAGTAATTTTGAGGATTGAAATACTGCACATTTAATTGCAGTTAATGAAATAATAAATAAATTTGATAATTAGGTCGTTCGTTAAAATATCTTCCATGGCTTCATTTAATAGCTGAGTTTAAATTATAGCACTTAAATGGAACAGCTGGAAGCTTAATGTCAGGAAGCAAGAAAATTCTCGTGTATTTCTCGAGACAATCCCAGGGGTCTTTATCTTATACGCTACACATACCTCGCAAATATTAGTTGCAAAAAAAAAACCGTTAGCACCGTTGGTCCGAACTGGTTTTCCTTCGTCCTAGCGCCCACCCGCGGTCACGAAGAGCGAAGACATCGCGACGGATGTTGAAGTTAGTGGAGCGTACAGCCGTATTCACTGTATCCGGCGAAACATCATGAAACACGAAGAGCTGCGGCCAACTACGGCCAACAATGAAACATCGAGGGGGAACAGGTGGTCATGCTTCGCTGATCCGCCATCCATACTTGAGACCGATGGTTTTTTCTCAGACGCCCGGTCAAGCACTCCCCAGCGCGGAAATGTAAATTTATCGGGGAGTAAGCGTACACACAATTCAATATGATTTCTTCATAAAAGAGATACAAGCAGATCAAAAACAAAACAAATCGGACTCAGTAAAATTATATGGAAGGAAAAAAAAGGATCATTTAACTTCAGTCAATTAACAAATAATAAATAAATGTAAGAATTTGGTTTTCTGTAAATTCACTCATAGAAAGTGTTTAATTTTAAAAGATTTTAATTTTGTCTCCGTTTGTTAAATACTTGAAATTTAGTTGGAAAAGGGTTTATTATATTTAAAATATTTGTTTGCAAAACAAACGGTTTTAATAATAAAAAAATATTTCAGCTTCAAATGGTTTAATGTTTTAAATATTTAAATTTCGTTTAAAACAAAAATATATTCAAGTATTTAAAACACAGAGATGACAAATAAAACATTTTAACATTAAAAAATTAAGCTTCTATAAATTTTTATAGCATTTATATTATATTACCTATTATTTGTAATATTTTTCATAATTTTATAATTTCCTGTGTAATTTAATAATAACTTCAATTATTGAATTTTAAAGAACCTGTTAGAATTAATACATTTTTAACAGCTTTTCTCCTGCATACAGCAAATTATTACAAGTTAAAAATTTTCTATAAAAGCTATAGCCTTTGTTCATAGTCATGAAATTCACCATTGTCGCACACGCGTAGAAATGAATGAAATTCAGTGCTTCTTGAAATTACATCAAATATGAAAAGTGGAATTCTTCAATGTCGCGCGCGCGAATAAAATTTTTAAAATAATTTTCTTTTAAACTCCTGATGTGCTTTTTACAGTTTCTTCGCGTTTTTACAATATTCATAACTCTCGAAATTTTACTGTTCCCGTAACATTCGTATGAGTTTTATCTTACGCAGGAAGAATATTATGCATTCATAAGCGTTTCGCAGCCGAGATAACGAGATTGAATGCAAACATGCCCAAGGCGTGATCTTTTAAAGCAGAATTTTCTTCATTAAAGAAAATGCAAAGCGTAAAGTGCTCGCGGACATAAAAAGCAAAGAGAGCAAGTTTGCCCACCCACCGTTGAACCCCGGCGGTAAAAGGATTTTCGTTCAAGCTTCATGAAATTTTATTTATCTGGCATATCGGCATCCACTGCGCGTTCTTCGAAAAACGCGAGAAAGCGCGCGCTACAGAAACGCAGCAAAATTTACACGCTCGAGTTACATGAGTTCTTTCGTGCAACAATGAGCCCCTAACTATCTATCCGCGAGTCGCCGGTAGTTCTATTAGCATGTAAATGAAGGAAGTTGAGTAACGCGAATCCACAGTCGGCTTTACCTGTGCATGCGCTTGGGACGCGTTGCATCCGCAAGCGCAGGCAGACGATGCATGAGGGAGGACTGAAGGGGAGGGAGGGGGGGGGAGTTCATGTACTAGAAATGTGTTTCACTTTTCCGTCAGCTATGACGATGGATCAACTCGCGGCGCAGCTCGTGGCGTTTCGCGTTCTCGCTTTAGTAAACTGCTTTTCGTACCGCATCGTTCGCCGCAACTAGGAGAAAGTGCGCTGTTTTCCTTTGCCGCTCCTCTCACCGTTGCTGCAAAATTTCTACGTCCACTAAGCCGAAGGGCAACGTCATAATTAAACTCCTACCGTTCCCGTAGCGATTATTTAAATGCAATTTTTTTTAATAATTGTGCTTTCACGTCACAGAATTAATAATGTAGATATCATAATTAATAAATATGTCAATTGCGAAGGAAATTTTTTAAATCATAAATACCCGTTTCAGGATTCTCTTGTCTCGTTTCGTGAAGGTTGTACGAGAATACAATCGGAATTGAAATCTGAAAATGAGTTTGCGATTATCTCCAACAGACTCGTTCGCGGGAATGTTGCAATGGTACACGGATGTGTTGCCTTCTGATACAGGCGATTTCTTCGACGCGGAGGATATCCGTTGCCGTGAGTCAAGGCCCGGCAACAACACATCAGCGTTTAAAAATTATACTAAACTTTCTACCATCACTCGATACGTTTCACATCCCGGAGAGATGAACGGGGCGCAGTGGCCCAATTCGCGGCGGGGAAAAAAGGCCTTTCGCAACGGAGGGAGCGCGGAAAAGCGATCCAATCAACGGAAACAAAGGGAGCAAGATTGGTGGAAAATGCATCCTTTATGTATCCCGCTCTACGTGCAATGACGGCCGTTGAATCGTCACCAAATGGACGCGTACTATTGCTTTAGCCGCGAGGTGATCCGGCACAATAACGGCATTCGCGCTGATAGAAAAAAAGAATAGAAGAATGCGAGTGTTTCTGACACTGCAGTGTGTAAAGTTAAAAAATTTTTGTACTTTAATATAGACACTTTTTAAGAAAAGAAAAATTTGTGTTAATTAGCATAATTAATGTTATATCACAAAGTTTCATTGTGTATAATTTTTTTTTCATAGCAAAATATATGCGTAATGTTCTCTATTATACTATTATGTGCGCGCGTGTACCATCTACAGTAAAATTTCGTATCTCTTTTATTATACGGACCATTACCGTTTCCTTACATGTCATAACGTTGGCAATGTAATACGTTTTTTCCAGCGACATTATGCTAATTTTCTAAAATATGCCGAGTTGCAATAACGCGAATAATTTTCCTACGTGCAAAAAAAATATATATAAACTTTGGAAGAAAGTAGGCACTGGTTCCGCTAGTCCACGCGCAAAATGCAAATAAGGGAGCATTTACCGATGTATGCAAACGGCAACAATGGTGTAACGCGGACCGTGAAGCATCGGATTACAATAACGTACGATGTTCGATATTTGGTCTATTTGGGTCACGGTAAACAGCGGGATATGAAGTCCTAGACAAACATTTGGAATCGGCATACAAAGCCCCCCTGGCGCCCTGTTTGTCGCGCGCACAAAGAGATCGCAAACGATAACGTACGGAACGGTTGCGCGGCGAGACCAGATTCCCGTCCGCGAGGTTGTGCTAACTTGAACTAATCCAATTGACAAGCCTTGAGAGGTCGGCCCCCTTTGGCCGACCCACACCGGCTGACTGAATGATCCCCGCGAGCTGCATCATACATGTTGTAACATTACAAATCCTGCACATATACACACCTGTTTCCGTTCACAAAGTGACTAAGAGTGCACTTTGATGTCTCGTAACTGATGACTTAATCCTTTCACGTGCTAATTTAATTGGGTAGAGACGTTCGCGATTCTCCATTCATCTCCTTCCCTTTTCGCGTTAAATTTATTCCTCGCCACTTGTGTACACCGAATGCGAAATATATATCTATATTTATAATATATATCTATAATCGTATGTTATCTCCGGTATGTTATAACCGGTTGTTAAAAAAAAAAAAAAAGGGGGGGGGGGATGGAATATTTTCTTGCGTATCTCTCGTCTTGTAAATAAGGAGACGACACGTTTTCCTATATTTTTCTACCAAAGAACATCTTTTCCTTTGCAAACAGAATATGACTGCCTCTATCGCTGATTCTCCTGCAGGAGCTCTCAATCTCTTTTGCTTCTTTCACAGAACATTTTTTACAGCTGCAAAACGTTGATATAAGATTTAATTTTATTCCTGGTAACGTGATTACCAGAGAGAAAAATATATAAGAACTCTTATCTTCTTGTAGATTATCTCGTTTTTATTGATTATTACTGCGATTAGATTTATCTTGGCTTTAAACTTGGCTTTAAATTTTTCTAGTTAAATTGTTTAGCTTATTACATTATCGGTTACATTCTAAATTTTGGATTTAAGCTAAAATTTTATCCAATATAAAATTTCAATTTGTATGATTTTTCTCTTTTCTTTGCACAAGTTTTTCATTTTTTAATTTACAAAATATTACACAATTTTTCTGTGATAAAATGTTCAAAACGTGGATTTCACATCATTTTAAGTTATGTTAACTGTGATAAAATCCTGTTATCAATAAATATAAATAAAAGCACTATAAAAATGTAATTACTCTCATAATTTCTTTCTAATTGTTTGCATTTATTTTTGCAATATATTTGCATGTGCGGAATTGTTTTATAAATTTCAGATAACTGATGCATTTTGCAATTAACTCTGTTTTGTATAGGACAACACAGAATATGCTAATAAATGGTGCTACGAAGAAAATGAGCTGTTTTGTGAGCTTTATAGGATTACATATACACAACAAATAATTATGGATTCAGGATTAAATATTTATCCTGGTCTTTTCCAGTTATTTATTTTAAGACAACGATGTGAGATGTTATATTTATTTATAATAGTGCTCACGCATCTTTCTTTAACACATACATCTACGTACTCAACATGTTCATGAATTCATTATGTTAATTCAAAATAAATTTTAATTCGTCACTCACCGATGTGATCAGCAACAGCGGAATAAACTGCGCCACAAACTATGTTGGTACTGTAACATATAATAACAAAATTATTAGCAATAGTCAAAACAGAAGAGATGCTCTGAAAAAATTACTGTCTGCATAAAATTTTTTATTCATTTGTCGAATGAATATTTCACTAAATAATTATACATTTTTCAAAAAGCTTTCTCTTTTTAACTTCTAAATAAACAGGCAGACAGGTGGAGTAATCGTAATCAACCTCGAGCATCATTTTCTTAAATATTTCATACTTTTAGGTTAGCAACAGAGCTCAGAAAAGATTTATACCTTTCCATTGTTGAGGTTCATTATTATTACATTCCTTCAGTTTATAAGGATGTAACTAATGTTAACTTAAGTAACAAATGTTTAGCATATGCATAATTTGCTAACAGACGACTTACCCATTTAGAGGTTAAGAATAACGTTTACAAATTTTTATCAAACAACAAATCTTTTTCTCTAATTCTTACTTCTTGAATCGCCCAAATGATAATCCAAGTTTAAAAGTGGGTTAATTCTGTGTAAGAAATAATATCCGAATGATTATTTATCCCAAAATTACCACCACTCGATGTCTCGGCGTAAACGTCCTCTTCTTCTTCTTCTTCCTCCTCCTCCTCCTCCTCCTCCCGTCCACCTCTTCAGCATGGGTCGACAGGAATCGTTGCACTCACTGAACACTCGCGAAGACACGGGTAATTACAGTCGTACACAAGCTAATTGTCAGTGTCGATATTCTCCACATCACACGGTACTCCCGAAATTAAAACTTACGATGTAACATCCCTTTGCCATTAGCCAGGATTCGCGGAGTGCCGGCGCCACGACCGATAGCGTGGCGCGACCTTGCGTAAATGCAGACGCTACACGACGAGCGTATTGTAATACCTATGCCGGAAACAAACGCCAAGGCCGCGGAGTTGACCGAATTCTGCGTTACCGGTCAGGTATATTTAAAGAATGTTTTTTATGAAATTAAAGAACTGTTTCATGAAAAAAATTTTTTTCGTAAATAAGTACTCTGTTTTTTACATCATGTTCTATTTGATTATAAGCTATCGTCATATAAACGTAAACGATCAAACGAAAATACTATTTTTATGTTTATATACGTTAATTTATATCACTAATTGCTTTTGTCAAATATTTAGGTATCGAAAATAATAAAATTGCATGACTATTAAAACGATTAAAAATCTATTACATAGTAATTTTTCTAGGTAGCTATATATGATAGCAATTTAAATGTTTAATCCAGAAATAGATGCATTTCGGTTTTGATTAAAATATATTTTGGCACGTATATATACTATGACTGAATAATTAATAATTAATAAGGAAATTTTCCAATGCTGAGAATATACAATGAAAAAACATTAAAGAAAATGTAAAAGGAAAAATATGATAACAGTAATAATTGATTAAAATATTGAATTGAAGTAAATGAATTAAATAAATATAAAACAAAAAATTCTGGCAAAAATGACTAGGACCACCAATTTCCAGAGTAAGATATTTGCTCAAAATATAACAAAATATTCAAATTTACATGAATATGTAAGAGATGTAACATAAATGGACCCGCCAATCATACACGCCATTAATTTTGTGAGCATGTGAATTCCATGGTAAATGGACATCATTACACCGCTGGGTTGAGAC
The DNA here is from genome assembly GCF_013373865.1 of Monomorium pharaonis. Lineage (NCBI taxonomy): Eukaryota > Metazoa > Arthropoda > Insecta > Hymenoptera > Formicidae > Monomorium > Monomorium pharaonis. Next base: position 28,271,658 of record NC_050470.1, on the reverse strand, counting down.
TACGTTACGTCTTCACTCGTGCAACTAAATTACTTCTGATTGCCGACACCACTTTATGAAGCGTCACTTATGTGACTATTTTCGACATAGTACCACAAGTTATGTACGGAATTTAATAGATACCTTGGACTTCTACGCTCTCTCGAGAGTCGAACTAATGAGGAACATCAGCAAGCTTACTACAGTATGATCTGAAATAAAAATGAAAACGGAATACGGTTTTATATAAGGCAAAGCGAGGAAGTTATACCATTACGTTTATTCGAGTAATTTTGGCAGTTGAATGAAAAAGAATGATTGAATGAATTTTTACGTATCATAAGTTCTGCGATTTTAAACTGATTTGATGAGATAATATTTTAATTTTTATAATTGTAGATGAAAAAAGTAAGATTACATTACACTTTCAAAATTTCTCGAGTATTAGGTCTAATATGTAGATCTGGTAAATATTTCAAGAAAGTTTAAATGTTTTTTATATAGATAGAAATGTATATATTTTCTATCCATTCAATTACTGTTTAGTTACTTCAGCATTCTTATTAGTTGTGACAACACTATGTAAAAAATGATAAAAACTTGATGGAATTTTATTCAATTAAGCAGTTTTTCTGATAAAAATATGTTTAGACGACTGCTCAGTTATTGCTTAGTATTAATAAACTAGCTTTCAAGCTTGCTTTATTAATCAATTGAATAATCCATTTATTAACCTTTTATATTCTGAATTCAGTAAATGAATTCAAATTAATTTGACACACTTTTTATGTGCAGTAACTGTAGGTAGAGCATTATATTTTAATTAAAATTCTAATTAAAATAATTTCTTTTTTAGTTATATACAGAAATAATAAAACTGTCTAGTTAAGTCTAATAAACTGTTTCAGAAATACACGAAATTTCTATCAAGATTAGAATGTTTTAAGTTTATATTTGATATTTTAATTTTAAAATTTTAAGTTTATATTTGATATTTATTAATACTGTACTCAATTATTGCTAATTAAAATTACTGACCAATTTTTTAATTTTTAATAAAACATATGTCTATGATATATATATGAACTCGAACAAAAAACTGATTTTTTGGTAACTAGGATATGCGCGTAGTCTCTAATACCTAGTAACGATGAATTGATAATTATACTTTCTACGATTACTTTCTACAATTAAAGTCACTGGCATGCGTTCGGTGAACGATACTACCTGCACGCTATCAGCAAACGCGTTCGTGCAGCAAACGAGGCGTTGAATAGCGGAATGTATCAGCCTACATATTATGGAAATTGAGTAATTGCAATCGGACTTTAGCACAACTATATTTCATTTACACACCATTGAATCGAAATCATTTTCGTGAAATCTAAAATACACATTTCGCGCTGCTATTATAGTTGTGTTCGAAAACGTCGCCTGAATATTCCATCAGGTATCATTTTATCCTTGTTTTATATTTAACGAATAACAAGAATAAAATGATATATGAGGGCAACTTATATAAATTTTTTAGAACTTGAATGCATTATGCAGTTTCTACACAAACACTTTTTAATAATAAAAGTTATGTACAAGTCTAGAATTGTTGATCTTTAAACTGTAGAATAACTTGGTGAAAAAAATCGACAACCTTTACGAGAGCCAGCGATGAAGAAAGTCTATTTTTACCACCTTAAGTTGATTTTCCTCGAAGATGACTTTATATAAGGAAGTGAGGTAAAAAATTCAAGAAAATGTAGACTTGTGTATAACTTTTTAGTCTAAGAGTGTAAAAATTAACTTTCATAAAATTTCTATTAATCTTTTTACAAAATTAAATTCGAGCAGTAGTATTGACCTACTTTAGTCACACATTCGGGTGAATAATAAAAAGATTGCTGAAAGCATGTCCGATCATCCTTGACCGACTACATTGTATCATAACGTTGCGAACGCAGGATGAAAACTTTTAATAAAGCTCTTGCGCTGCATTGCGGCCTGGAGTTTTACTTTATATTCCCTAAGGTGAACAGGCTCGTAAACGAGGTCGTCCTCACAATGTTGAAAATCGTGCTTGAATGTATGTAGCGAACGGTATCCATTCCCGAGGTCTCGGTCGATACTTTTTCTTGAATATCAATCGACAACATACTGATATTGCTGACGTAAAATATTTATATGTATCTAGTCACTTTTTTTTATAACTCACATTTGCATCGTTATTAAAACTCGTTACAAATATTCTTCTTTACCTTAACAATATCCACATTTTATTTATAAATGCAAAACGACTAAGCTAGAGACTAATGTCTATTTATTTACAAACTTTATATTTTTATTGAAATATGTGTTTTTGGAACAATATTGTGTTTTTGTTGCAGATCGAGCAGGAAGATCTAACGGTCAGAAATGACGCGAAGAAGAACGTTTATTTTCGCATTAGGAGTATGCATAGGTAAGTTTTAGCTGTAAGAAGAAATTTAAATGTCCTCTCTTGTTTTTTACAGTTTTTTTTTACAATTTACTAAAAATATGGGAACATTAATGTATTGCGCTGGATAAAAGAAAGGAAGAACGGTTTTCTAAGAGGATTATGCACGCAGTTTTTATTTTCGAGTCGTACCGCACGAGCAGCAGCATTGCTGCGCCGAAGAGAATGGGCTAGCATCTCTCGGCTGCATCCTGTTGCATTGTGAACTCGTGATGTAAAGCTTGCCAATCGAGGTGACTGCCACCAAGTACTGTTAGGTCTACTGCAAGAGTCTGCCTGCGAGTTAACTGTATCTCGCATCTTATCAACAAAATTTTTAATCTCATTATAGCCCAATCGATTATCTTTTGGTTTATGGTAAACGTGGACAATGTGTTTTCTAATCTAAATTTTATTTTTTAAATACAAAGCCACTGAAACTACTATGATATTTTAAGTTAATTTGTTAAGTTATCTGAAATACATATCGCAAATGCACATTTGAATTTTGAATATGTATTAAATATTCTACATATTTATTTGTAAAATATTTAAAACGTATTTGCATTTCTTTAGAAGAATCTTGAGTTAAATTCTGACAACGATAGAATTCTCGCGAATTTAATTAATTAGCTGGAATTAACGTCTGTAAGATAAGTGGCGTCTATGCCGGTGATGCAATGCGTAATAAGATGGGTAATTATTTTAACGATGTTTCCAACGTGGTAGATTTCTCAACTTGAAATGAAGAAACTTAAACAATATAGCCCATCTTTTTTAATGCAGCACTGCAATAAGAAAAAAATCGCACATTCACGTCAATTCATGTTAAAAGTAAGTCTCTTTAGATGTATTGTTGAGCAAAATGCTATGTGATTAGAGAACAATATGCATATTCTTAGTAATTATGTTTAAAAAGTTGCGTATAAACTAACACGTTAAGAAACATTTATTATTAAAAGATTTGTGTTCACTGCATAAATAAATATCGCACTTACTCACACCATCTTGTTGCAGAGATAGATAGCTAGATAGATATATAGATAAAGAATAATGTTTAATAAATATTTATATAATTTCTACACGTGTCAAAAGTTAATTATTTTTAACAATAGTATTTATAATACTTAATAAATAAAATAATTTTTTCTGATATTTTTGTTGTGTGTATTTTGTATCAATATTTTGCATTATATTATAGCTGTTTCTAGAAATAGATATTAATATAGAATTTACAAATAAAGAGATATTATTGACATGATAATCTATTGACAAGATAATAACGTTTAAATATGCACACGGATGTGCACGTACTTCGCGCGTAATGTCATGTTTTATGCAAAATTTTTATTTCAATTGTATCCTAAAATAGATTTCAAGTATAAACTGCTTTAAAATATACATTAAGAGGATGCTTTAGCGTAACTGAATTATACAGATTCAAATTTTCTTTAAATTACTTTTACAGAATTTAAAATTCTTTAACGATTAAAGTAGGTACAAGAATAAATACTAAAACTCACTTAAACTTTTCAATTTTTATTTTATTTTATTAAATGTTTACACAATGATATTATTCATAAATACAACAAACTACTTTTTTTCTAAAAGTAAAAAATAATATCATTGTGTAAAAAACTTAGAGAAAATACATTGTAAATGGCAAGACACGTAAATCTGAACACAATGAACAATACACAATGTACATACAAGAGAGACACGTTTTTATCTTTTCTTTTAAATAATCAAGTTTGAGAAATCGATACTTTGTCATAAAATCTTCAGCATCTATCGGAACCACATCAGATAGAAGTATCAAGATAGAAATCAGGTGGAAAATTCTCGCGCCAATAAAATAAACATTTATCTTGGCTTCGGCGTTCACGGAGACGTCTAGTCGTCTTGTATCGACGTAAATCAGCAAAATACGAGGACATACTCGAAGCCTCTGCATAATTCCGAGGTCTGTTTAATATTCAAACGCACGTTCTCGCGCTGCGCCGCGGTCGCGCGGAGCGCTTTCAATTTGCAGAACTCGAACTGTATCGTAGAACCTCGTGAATAGTTCCGAAGAAACCCAACCGCGGTAATTCCACGGACAACCGGTTTTTCGGTCCATTAAATGCCTCGTCTACGCACGCCACATTTTTATTGCGTCGCACACCTCAGTGCAAACCAGTTGTTGATGAGCGTGCGAAACTTCTGTTTTCGTGCGTCAAGCGAACGTGTTTATTAACATAATTCACCGTTTTAGTGTCACACGTGTGACTAAGATTACGTGAAGTAATGAACAATTAACATATTATACGTGAGGATTAATTTGCTGCTAAAAATTTTTCTACATAATTTTCAATGAATGCTTTGAAAGTCTTGTGAATATGTATCACGGATAAACATTTTCTTTCTCTTTATAATCAATTTTTGAAAATATAATATAAGTATAAGTACACCAATATTTTTATTATTTTTCCAATTATTCAATCTTTAATAGAAAAAACAGTGAATCATAAAACTTAAAGTAATAAAAATGTGCACGTTATATTCATTTATTTAGATTTTTTTTCAGAACCGTGCTTATTAATATACACTATATTGTAATAAATTAATTAATTAAAATAAATTATTAATTAAAATAAATTATTATAATTAGTACATACAATACAACTCTCGTAAAACAGTTATTACACGCTTTTGCATTTGTGATTATGCTATTAAAACATTATTTTGTATTATATTTTCAATATTAATTGTAAGTGATACACAAATAGATGAAATTATTAATAAATAGTTGGTAAATCATGATTTTTCATTATTGATTCGGTAATTTGTTATGTCACTCTGTATTTGCGTCACATATATCATTGTCACTTTGACATGCCTGTGAATTGTTAATCGTAAAAGAAGGTAAAACGCATAGACTGATAATTGATAAATGTTCACAAGAAATCGTCAAGTTTTGAAAAATAATACGACACATGGAGTTCTCATACCGTTACCTGCTGATTCGCGTTCCATCGTACGATTGATAACAATCGCGAGTGCAAACAATCAACACGTCGTACGTAGCAAAAAAGCAAATGCCGAGCGCTGTGTCTTTGCTCGATGGAATATTCTGCAAACAAAATATTTAATCTTTTAATATATTCTTTATCGTTTAAAATTTTTGGAACTGGAAAAGGATAAAAAGTCAAGTTCCACTAATTAACATTTTATCTCATTAAAAAAAAACATAAATAAAATTAAACAAAGGCGCATTAATATATAATATTATATTAATAGAAATTAAAGGAAAAGATGAAGAACTAAATGTTTCATCAGAATAAATAAAATAATTCTACTGAAAAATTAGCTAATTTTAGAATTTAGCCTTTTTATATAAAAAGTAGGATATTAATGTAAAAAAATAAAAATTAGAGGATTGCTAAAATATAAATGATCAAAAAAGAAACTTTTAGAGTTAAACAAAATTAAAATTAATTTGCATTGATAAAAAAATGAGTAGATATAGTTAAATTAAATTCAGATTAAGACCAAATGAACGATTATATTTACAACAAATGTGAATGATTGCAACTGTAACGATATTTCTCGTCTATTGAAGCAAGAGGCGAAACGTTTTCGTTAATGTAAATTTAGATTCGTTCGTACTCGGCAATGCTGTCATTCGCATTCATTGATACAAGTTTGTCTTTATTCGCGATTTTGCTTGTGAGCTGGACGGAGTTTTATAAAATAAATTGTTTTTTTATTAATATACTTTTTTTTGCAATACAAATTTATTTTTGATGAGTAATTCATTAAATTTATATTAAATTTACTGTTTAATAAAATTATGTAAATCTTATAAATTTAAAATTGCAGTATTTAAATAAATTTAAAAAGTAATATTAAATTGCAATAATAAATGTGGTAAAATTAAAAAATCTTTTTAATTGTTTTAAAATGTAAAAATCTGAAGTAATGATAATAATTGTACAATCAAAGCAAAAATAAATTTTTTTTAAATATAAATTTAAATAGAAATTATTAATTTTATAATAAAAACGGTTAGAATTTATAAAATAAAATGTCATATAATTTGTGTTATTAATCAATTAATCAATATCAGCTGATTTTGGTGAATAAAGGTCATAAGCTTATAAGCTATTCGCGTGAAATTTAAGTGTGTATAGGAAACTAAAAAATATTATTAGCTGAGTTTAATAATTAATACCTTTTATCTGAATTATGAAAATCAATAACAGTTGACAAGTCGGGAATGGCATTTAAGAGAGTAGAAATAATTAAAAATCTGACGCAAATCCTACGCAACATTATTGGTCAAATTTTCAAATATCAGGAAAATGTCAGTTTTTTTTCACATTCTTATAATAAATATTTTTTTATTTCTAATTTTAGTTATAAATACGATATTATAAGGTGATTTGAAGATGTACACTCTGTACAGGAAATAGAAGATAATTGTAAATAAAGTAAATTATTTTTAAAATAGAAGGGATTCAGTATCGATATAAAATTATAAGATTTAATTTTGATATTGCAGGCACTTTACTACTACACTTTGACAATGTGGTGGCGGAAGTTACGGAAGCATCGGTTGCATCCGAGAAATCTGAATCCCAAAAAGCATCGACTCCCCCAGAATCTACGACAATTCTAACAAGAGTTTCTTCGATCCATCAAAATCGATCAATTGCCGGCAACGATGGAAGAAATATCGAGTCGACGAATCGAAAAATTCATGATGCAGAACATAAATCACACAGTATTATTGACAACATAAATCAGGAAAGAAAAGCTGATATAGTAATATCTACGAATTTGCACGTAGAAAAGCCAAGCGATGAATTCGAAAATTTATCTGATGGAAACAGGAGACCGAGATACGGAGAAATTGCTATTGAAAGCTCCGGGAAAAGCACCAGCACGAAAGTTGTCTCCGAAGATCTTCTGAGACTCTCCAGGAAAAACGAGTTAACTGCGGCGACTGCGAAATCAGCTTTAAATGATTCGAAGCAGGACGGTAAAAACCTAGACGATGCAATGATTCAAGAATCTTCTAATCGTGAAAAAATATCGGATGCAACGGAGACCATGTCTTCAAATACAAAGGAAAAAATTCTTAACGAGAAGTTATTCACAAACATTATGGAAACTTCAGAATCTGAAAATCAGAATCAGAAAGAAGTAGGAAAAGAGTCTTCCATCAAATATGAAGAGAAGAATAATGTAAATGCGAGCAAACAAGAGATACCGACCGTCAGGTCTATCGGAGATTTCTTCTCGACGACTTCGAAATCGATATCTGAGGACGCTCTCAGATCCGACGAAAAGAAGGACAAAATTATAAAACTTGATCATAAGGAAATTGCTTCAAGAAAGGATAAAAATATAATCTTGACTGACTTGAAAGAGGAAGTGGAGGATCGAGAATCAACCACGGTGCGTGGTGAAAATTCCACAGGATTTCAAAAAAATGCAAATGATCTAGGAACGACGGCATCTGAAGTGCACGATTTAGAAAAGGTCGACGAGAAGAGACACGAGGGAGCCGTTTCATTAGTTAACGACACATACGTGAACTACAATCATTATTATAAGAATGTGACAGAGATAAATCCTAAAGCTGGCCCAGGAAACCATTCGATTGACGTGAATGAATCGCGCGAGAAAAGCGATCCGAAAGAAGAAGTGGAGATCGTTAAGAACGTGACTCATCTACCGGCATTGAAGATTGTGACTACCATCAACAATACTGCGAAGAACGATTCTCACATCAATGAGCTGAGCAATCAGAGGGGAGCCCTTTATGTTAAGAAGAAAGAAGAGACTACCGCAAAAAATGAAAATTATCGTGAGCAAAGCATAGACTCCTCCATTTCCGACATGACTACTAAAAGTACAGGTAGTATGGAGGAATGGAAATTGATAGGAGAGCCTGAGAGCCAGGTGAAGTTGCCCGAAGCAACGACTCAAAATGTACGACTTGAAGAACACTCCTCATTCGTTCCTGAAACTACTCCTAGTCTAGTTCCACAAGGCAGAACTATCGGATTTTCCGGGGTTAACGAGTTTTCCAATATCGAGGCGAAGTCTACAGCTTCAGCGAGGATCGATGGAGGATCATTGGCTACTCAAAGTCTACGAAACAGCACGGAAAAAATTGCTCAAAAACCTTATCCGTATTTGAAATCTAGCAGGGGATCGTTTCAGGCGGTAACAGAAGCTAGTTTAAAGTTAAAGAAGGAAGTCGTTACGGAGGAAACTTCCGCTTATGAAAACACGATCGGAAGAGGGGAGTCCGAGAAGAAGCTCATCGTCACGGAACCTTCGGTCGTAATCGAGAACAGCATTCAACAGCACAGGTCGAACAAGAAAAATGTAAACGAGTCCACGAGTTCTACGACGAAGAGCATCTCCTCTTTGATACCAGTGACGGCAATCCCAATTGTCTCGGTCGCCGCTGAACCAACGAACGAAACTTTTCCGGGAGAATTTAACGGCAGCGTGAAAGCCGCGGAAATAAAGCGCGCAAAGTCAAACGAGAATGACACACCAGGTGCGAAAGAGAAGGAGAAAGTGATTGTAGGTAGAGACGAAGGCTACGACGTGACTGGAAATGGAATAACGGAAGTGAGCCTGACACCGGATGGCAAAGAAGTGAAATCACATTCCAGCGAAGCGACAGAATCGTCAACGTTGCGTTCCACAGACACTAATACATCTAAGCCGGTATCTCTAAATACCGATGTTCAGATGGAACCGGAAGAAGCTATGATGATTCGCTCAACTTTTGGCGTTACCGAATCCACGAGTGTAGTTCCTTTGGACAAGAACGTGACGACAGAAACGAATAAGTCTAGAACTTCGACAACGTCGGCAGCAGAAGTCAATACGACCGCCACGGTGCTTACTGAAAATTCCACGGAATCGGCCCCGAAAACGAATGTTACGCTGCGACCTTCTTCGAATGCTAATTACACCACTGAATCTACCTCTGCCACTTTAAATCCCGACGAATCCTCAATACCGACAACGACGTCCGTCGAATTCGAGTTTGTCAGTCTCACGGAGGCGATCTCTTCAGAAAGTAACGCGACCGAGAGAAATGTCGCGGGAACTTTCGAACAGCAAACGATGCCTTCGAAGACGACAACAATTCATAATCCATCCATGAATAACTCGACTGATGACGCGGTTATCACGATGAAATCGATGGAACCCACTGAACTTCCGATGACGACCGAAGAGGGAACTCCAACGACAAATCAAGTGTTGGATGTGCACCGCGGGGACAACGAAACTACCAGAGATCTTGCAGTTACTCAGGCTACTTCTGAGAGTCAAAGTAATCGCACCGAGTTCACGAGGAACGAAGTTACTGTAAGCGGTATCGATTTTACCAGCGCCGTCGCCAATGATGCAACTAGAGCCTCCGGCGTTACGGAGGATCCTTCAAAATCTAAGGATTTAAGTTTCGATGCGAACATCACCGAGACATCTGCCCCAGGCGCGACGGAACTTCCGCCGAATACGAGCGTCAGAATAATGACGAACGTTACAAAGAGACCTTCGACTACGACTACTTTGGAGCCGATAGTACTCTGGAGTACACCAGGCTTTACGGAATCGCCCGAGGAAGATATAACGGAAAGTATTCAGCCTCTGTCGCCGGACGAGATCACGTTGTTGGTTAAAATAGTCATTGAGGGCACATTACACGAGGTCTGTCCTCGATTATCTGATCTGAAAAAGGCTCTTGCGAATATCCTTAGAGAAGGATTGGACAAGTGAGTCATTTACGGAGTTTTACTCTTTATTTTTAATGCAGATATTTTTAGAATTGTATAACTTTGTTTATTACATGTTCTATTAATTCTATTACCTAATATTATTTTGTAAAAATGTATCACGTAGAACCTTTTTACGTATTTACGTATTAGGTATTTAAATATCCTTAAAGTTAATAATTTATATATTTTTATATCAGAAAAGGATATTAATCTTGTGAATAAATAAATTTATATAATAATAATAATAATGATAAATTAATATCACATAAAATAATTACTGATAGTCCCAATTATTGGACTAAATCTGATATTAAATATTTCTTTTTTAGTTAGAAGATTAAAGTTTTAATAAAATGTTATAATAATGAGTAGACATTTTAAGAATTCAAGTAATTTTAAATACATACAGTTATGTATAAATATAATTTATATATATGCAAAAAAATTTTAATTAAGTTTTCAATATTGTAGAGACACTGTTCGTAATAATTAAGCCATTTACATTCAAAATAGCTTTACATTTATGGAGAACATAATACATTAATACAAAATGTTATTCTTCTCTTAACAATAATATTCAAGCTTTATTTATATCAATATTAAAATTTAAAAATGATAAATGAAAGAATTTAAAAAGTGTGGAATATTTTGTTTTGCAGGCCTTTGCAGCCAGGACAAATTATGATTCATCAAAATCCATGTCCTGAGCAAAATTCGTCACCGACACCCACAGAAGTTTCCCTAATCACGATCTACGTTTACGTTGTCGATGAGGATGGCAAGTTTGACGCCGCTATGACAAAGATTTTACCAAGTTTATACAAGGTGTCTCCCAGTGAGAACTTCCCAGTGAGAGTAAGTTGAAAATGGTGGAGAAGGTCAGGCGCGGATTAAAACACTATGCTGTCGAACGTCAGCAAAAGTCCATTATAACTCTTGCTTCGGCACGTCTCGAAAATGTAATCTCCCCGATTATCAACTTAGTATCAATCATCACTCACGAGTAATCTTTCGTTATCGCTTAAGACGGTTCTACGAAGCGCTTCTTCTCTGTTAACTTTCTCTATTAATCGATCGATAGGCCGAAGTAACTGATATTATTATATATTCAGTAATTGAAAGAATACTTCTATTAAATTTCCTTAGGTCATTCATTCTTTTCAGATACACAAGTTTCTTCTGGTACCGGAAGCGGATTCTGGAAACGCAATAGCGGTTATCGTGGTCTCCTCCGTGGCCTTCATCTGCCTGCTTCTTTTAGCCGGTCTTCTGGTAAGCGTTTTATTGCCAGTATTTAGCAACTCAAGACATATCCATACATCATATTTAATTTATGACGGACACATATTGACACTTGACGTTCGAATTATTATTTATTGCGCAACTTTTACGCAAACGTACACGCAAAATAAATAACACATCTTAAAAATTGTTTGGCACATCATATAAGATCTAGTCATTTTTCTTTCGACATTTTCATGAGATGACACGATTACAAGAATTTACAAGCTTAAATTATTCCTGTTCAAGCTCGTATTTATTTTTCATAATTATGAGTGTGTGTTGCATGCATTTTTTCGCGCTCACGCATCACGTGGCACGTTATTGAAAAGTTCACGAAGCAGGAGATACTAATATTTCAAGATGACAGCTGCGCAGGTCCGCGAAAATCTATGCTCACTGATGTAGCCTGCTGCTAAGTTGCGCTTGCATGGCGATAAATCTCTGTTCACGAGAGGTTTACGTTACATATGTCGGTTCATCTTCGTCCATTCATCCGCTCATCCTCATAATTCTCTTCCAGTGTACGTAATACGCTCATAATAACATATCTGTGTATATGTTTTCACCTGGGAGACGAAAGACTGTGTTCTCTTCTTCGTCGCGCGGAATGACAAAGATAATGCGCGATGCACGCGTAATATCTCGCGGCACTAACGATTTTTTTTTTACTTTTGTGATAATGGCAGCTTATTGTTCTTTTTTTCAATCGCGCTTATATCGACGTTTATTCGTATAATAAACACGCATCCACGTGTGCACCAAATGCACGTTGATCGTTTCACAAAAAGTCAAGAGACTTGCAATTGTATTCGCATAATAGGTGTATTTCATTTACGTAAGCGTTAATAGAAAGAAAATTTAAATCTGTTAGATATTAATAACATCGTTAATTGCGAAAAATAATGGTTGTAATAATACTGCTCGTATATAACTTTATACTATATCATATAACTTTAATGTTGAAACATGTTCTGCTATTATTTCGATGATAGCGCTGCTACAAAATCTACTGCTGCGCACTACGTTTTCTCCGGTCATCAGTAACATTAATACGCCGTGCTTGCACAGCGTGCTACAATTAATCTTAATGAACATATAATGCAGTTATATAACGCCGGACGAAATTTTTTAACCAACGAAACTCAACGAATCAATTAATATAGAAGAGAAGGAATATTGCTGCGCGGCGTCAAAAAATATAATGGTATTATTTCATTTTCGAAACTGTATTTTAGAAAACTTATATAAAATTTTTATACAATTATATAAACCGACGATATATTATACGATATTAAAAATAATAATATGGAACATAAATATATGATGATAATACGACATTAAATTATGGCATTAAAATTAATGTGGTTTATTTTTGAAGTAGGCGCATCGAACGCGCAGTCACGTGGTGAAATATCGCGAACCACATATTTGCAATACATATTAACGATAAGAGAATTGGCGTTGAGATTTCTTGCCGGAAGAAATGAAATGTCATTCGCACACGCGTTGTCCAGCCTTGAATAGTAGATTAGATTGACATTCCACACTTCATTAGCGTCGCTGCGCCATGTTTCTTGCAATCTTTGTTGTGCATGCGAATGACGATGTTGAAATAGCCCGTCTGCTACGTGTTTCAAACACGTTATTCTATTTCGCTGACCATCGCGAGATTTCCTCAATCTCTTTTCAGATATGTCGGTCATGTGGCGTAATTGGTAATACACGAGTCGTTATTTAATTGCAATGAAAAGGACTTATTAAAATGCATGATTTCTAATTATAATTGATTTTACGTATGCTGCCGGGCAATTATTATATCTTGCATTTATTGACACAGCCTCACTTTTTGCTTTAATTACATTTTTAAAAAAGAAAGTAAACACATACATAAAATTATTTGCGTAAGTTGATCTGACTGATAGTTGAGCTTCTTATTACAATTATCTATTATTAACAATTAAATAAAAGAAACACATAATTATACAATAATTTTCCAATATGTTGAATTAGTTAATTTTTTCACATCTAACTTTGTTTTTAGAAATTTATGTAGGGTACATTGTTATTAGTTATTTTTATAGTTATTTTTTAAAGTTCTGATGGATTACTGAATATAAAAATCAAAACACCAAAATTCAAAATAATGAATCTAGCACAAATTCAAAAAGAAAACTAATTAAATTATAATGAAATTGTTAATTGTAAGCATTTTTTTCTTGCAATAAGTAGTAATAACATTATTCTATCAATAATTATTTTCCATATTATTGAAATCAAAAGACTTAAAGATAATAAGCGTTTATGCATTCTGTATAATGTAAATATTATCAAAAATTATAGTATTATGTTATATATTATATCAGTTAAATTTATTTATTATATTTAAGTAAGTTTCGTTATCCGAGAGTAATATTAGGCATCATGTCAAATCGTCCATGATTAGTCCTAATACTTTTTGATTTTACTATGTAAATGATGTTTAACGATAATATTTATCATAGTATGTGGTTTAGGGATTAAACAAATTCTTTGAAAAATAAGTTTTGATATATCTGAATATTTATCAATACATAATTTTTGAAAGACACCATTACATTTGTGTCCCATCAGAAAGAGTTAAATTGAAGATTATAATCCGCGGCACATCTTTATCATTTGTAAATATATTTTGCACGCTGGCAAATTGCAGTTTTTGATTCAATGCATGGCCACTAAATTAACTGTCACCGCATTGCGAGATATCGTGAGTACATGTAGATAAGTCATACTGTTGCGGGGCAGCTTTGTAAAGTTTTGAACAGTAGAAAGTCGCTATATCAGCTTCTGCTTTCCGTTTCATCGAATGTAACGGCCGCTAATCTTAGCTGTAACTACTTGCAGTTTATAATGAGAAAGAGGCAAACGAGGTTCAATTACGGAGAACGGTGCCGGCCAGTATCCTTGGACGCCTACAGCCTCGATAGCGTTTCGGCGTATAATAGCGTAAGGCGCAAAGGTGCGGCAAGATCTTCCAAGAGAAGTTATGGCAATCCGACTTTCGAAGATTCGGTAAGTTCGAGAGAATTAATCGTGAAAGCCTTCAAGACAGTTTGAATTTCTCATATACTGCTCATTGGAACTTAATTTTGTATCTAATCGAAGATTATAGGATATACGTTACAGGCATTTCGATCTATGTTATTTAGTTATATCAAGAGTTAGTACATAACTTAATTTAGAAATATTTACCTCTGAGAAATACAAGTTATTAAAGTCATTAACAATATTGTTTGTTAAAATGAAGGAGAAATCTTTTTTCTTTAATAGAAACTTTTTTAATCATTCGTATGTAAATTTGTAAAGAAACAATTTTTTTTTCAACAATATATATATTATTAATTCCTTATTATATATTTTCTACATTACAGTAATAATTTTCCTTTCTTTATAGTTGTTTCGTGTTACAAAAGTATAGGTCTAAATTATTCAGGTAAAAGAGTGTAAAACGACAATATTACCTGTATCCAAATAGCAAAATGATAGTAACATATTAGTAACATGGTAAATTCAATTTGTATATTACAGTAAATTAACTATACTACTGCTTTGTTTGATTTCTGCCGTTAGACTGCCGTTAGTTGACTTAGATTCTTGCTAGAATCCTACTGACATTGTTAAACATAACAGATTTTACGTCAGCAAACTATATTCTGACAGACTTAGCTTTATCTAGATAGTACGTATATTGTTTGCGTAAATCAATAATACCTTGAAAATATCATAAATACTCAACACACACAGCTTTTAACTAATTAATTTGGATTAATTAAACATTAATTAATTCACGTTAATTTCTACAAGAAATTAATATGAATTCTAAAAACATATTTATGAATTTAAATATTAATATTGTAAATACAAAAATTATAAATATAATTATAAACAAAAAAGAAATTACATGTTATTAGTGAAATAAAATACATTCAGAAATAAAATACATTTCATTCAAAAATGTATTTCAATTTTAAGTTGATAATTAAGAAGATAAATTTTTTATTTATTGTATGTTATTAAAGTAAAGTTGCTTTATATCCTACACTATAAGAAATTTGTGTAGCTGCAAAATTACAAAGACGCGAAACTTTACACTTATTATAGCGAGTTTCAAAATTACTCACTATAATAGGTGTAATTTTACACAAATTTCAGTGTAATTTTACAGTTTACAGTGTATATTAAATAGAAACCTTTTTACATAATTATATTTAGGAAATTGTTATATTTTCGCAATATTTTCGTAATATTGATTGATTTCCCACGTAGCGTTCGGTCAGAGGAAATGAGGCGGCACTCTCTCTTCTTCCTGAGCGAGGTTACAAGCAAAGCTTTCTATGAGAGGTATTCTCTTATTTCAGAGCGCCATTCCCTCTCATCCCCTCAACTTCGCCGGGCTTTCATCTTTCTGTAACGACGTTAATGCAATCAACGACGAGTTCGCGGGCATACCTCAGGTTTCGGCAAAGATAGACGAGCTACCCCCGGGCGCGGAGGTAAAGAATAGATATGCGAACGTGATACCGCTTCCGGAGACAAGGGTGCCGTTGCAGAGGCTGAACAATGATCCTTTGACCGAGTACATCAACGCCAGTTACGTGCGGGTAAGTGAAACATTTTGTTCAAACTGATTTCGCGGGCGTGTCTCACATCTGTATCGTTTCGTTCGCAAGAGCCCGTCTTTGTCGCAGCGAGTTATTGATGTTGAAGATTACATTACTGGCATTTACGAGGCGAAACATAAAACCACAAGCCGCGCTCGAATTTGAGCGTGATTTACAGCTACGTCGCGAAATTATGGGTTCACATTTCCGCGTAAATGCAAATTAATTAATTTGCGAATCAATAGCGAGCAGTGCTAAATAAACGACAAATAAGGATCTATTTGTGAATTTGCGTTCCTCTCGGTTTTACATAGATCATGGGAGAGAACTGCATGGCTATCTGTGTCATTAGGATAATAGGGTGTTTATATGCGAGATCAGATTATGTCAGCCACGTCATACGGTGAATGCTAAAGTGTTAAAGAGTAGCAAAGCGTTTTCGCGGCGCGCGTGGGAAAGGAATATTGCGTAACACGTACCGCCGGGAAAGTGAGTGTATTGTGCGAGCTGGGAACTTAGATGCGGAAGCGGTAGGAATTATTTGCGGAATATAACTGGTTCGTTTTCTGCAGCCTCAATAATTTCACAAAACGGGGTCAAATAGGTACAGAGACTAGTCATCTTGCGTGCACAAGGTTACGCTACCTTTTTTTCGCACATTTTAAGAGAATCAGAGACTCCTGAAAAGCCGTGCGTTTATTCATAAAAAAAAGTAAAACGCCAATAAAAAGTAAAAAATTGTTATTTCTTCTTCTGTATATGTATGATATCATTTTAACTGTATATTATTATGTATTACAAATACTTTAATCTGTTACTCTTTGTAATTTTATCATGTTAAATTATCTGAATATATAGGATAATTATTTCTGTACTATAATTTAAGGCTTCAAAGCAATATTATGCTGATGTCTCATCTTTTGAGATCCAGCTTTCTCTTCTTAATCTTTATTTTGTTCTTTTTATTATTACACTTCAATAAAAATATTATTCTTTAATTTTTAGAATATCTTGTATATTTGTATTGATTAGATTCGTTATTTGTGCACAAAGGCAATTGTTTAGCGCATAAAATAATACTTTGAACGGCAATTTCTATATGATAATAATAATATTTAAAGAGGAACCTACACACGGAACTTTTTTTCTTTGCATAAATTGCAAAGGAATATCATGAATGTGTACGTGCACGATGTCGTAACAATTTGCGCGACGAACAATTTTATTCAATAAGTGCAATGCGACGACTGAGTAATTTTTCAATTTATCGCTTGGGAAATTTTTCTCGTTTAAGAAACGAAAAAATCAGGGAAAAAATATATAAACACACAAAAGTCGTATTTTTATTGCTCCCTCGCAAATGTCCTGCGGTGCACCCCCTAAAGGCACATCAAGTTTACTCATTTATCTCTCGCACACGTTAAAACGCTTCCGCATGGGATTTGACGGTAACGGACAAAACTTCCATTAGGAATCGATCGATCGACAAGCGTACCCAGCGATATCGCTTCCGCCTTCGGATTGCTTCATATCGCGGATACAATCGAGCCAACATTCGTAACGCTTCCATCTTGTATATAACGTGTAGGTAGCACACGTCTTGCAATTACGGAGCGTAGAGGCATTAATACGCTGAATGTGGTCGATGGAATGTAGTTTGACGCGTAATTAATTTCACTCAATTCTAGATAAGATCGCATAATAGTCTGGAAACACGATTGTGTATCTGAATAGAACAATTGGTCATGCTCGACATTTATTTATAGATAATTACATAGAAAAAATTGATTAAATTAAAGAAACAAAACTCTGTATCAGCCGAGTTCTTAAAAATATAAATATTAATTGAGAGGCTTTTACATTTTATATAAATATATTCTATAATATTAGATTAATTGACAATAATTATTAATGAATAAAGTTTTAATTTAAAATACTAAAAAATTCGAGAAAAATTGTATTTTTTCCCAATATTTAAAAACACATTTTGTTTAAGTTTTTAAGTAAAATTTATAAAAAAAAAACAATGTTATGTTTTTATTTTATAAATAATGTGTATTAATAATTAAATATTAGTAATTCAAGTAAAAATTTAATATCTTATTTTCTTCTGTCACTTGCAAAAAAATTAAATCAAGTAATCGTTCTTAGCAGTAGTATTAATATTTCTCTGTATACGTGAAAACAATTGTATTATAGATATTACTTATATAGATTTTTAACTTAATTGTACTGAGATGTAATTTAAAAGTGTACGTCAATTTTTCAGGGACCCAAGAACGCCACAAAGTATTATATTGCGTGCCAAGCGCCAATAGAGTCGACCGTTACCGACTTTTGGCGAATGATTTGGGAGCAGCAGTCCAAGGTGATTATTATGCTAACCGATCTCGTCGAAAATGAAGTAGAAAAATGTACAGAATACATTCCACCCTCGGAAGTGACAGACTGTCATCGACTTTACGGTGATTTCCAAGTTACCCTGAAGAAGCGAGAAGCTAAAGAGAAATACGCTATTTCTACTCTTCAACTAAAGGTACAAAACATCTTAGTTTCTATATGAATCGTTTAATGATAATAAAATTCTTTGAAATTTAATCGTTAATGTGTATTTTGTGAAATTAGTTATATTTTCTTAATTATTTTATTAATATTTATTTGCTTTAGGTTGATTAATTAAATATCCTCTAAAATAATATTCTAAATGTTATACATATAAAATTTAAGATAGATATAATGTATGTACTGCAAAAGATTTTTGTAAAAAAATGATTACATTTATCCAGGTAGGACAAAATTAAAATAAAATCAAGATGACATCAAGTAAAATTCAGTTTAGAAAAAATTATAATGATCTCACACAATCGATTATTCTAAAAAAAATTTGTTTTAGGAATATTGCAATATTAAGAATTCTTTAAATTGCAATAATAAGAACTTATCAAAATTATTATTAAAAGTGTATCAATTGGGATGTTAATAATTTTCCTAAAATATTTTTTACTTGATTACATTTTAATCCTATTATGATTTTATGTTTTACCTGGGTAAGCAACTTGGTTCAATAGCTTCAGCAATAGCAGTGCAAATATTCAACTTTTGGCAATCTTTTATAAAGCAAAAATAATTGATTAAATATTTTATAGAATTTGGAGAATAATACGTTCCGAGAAGTATTCCACATTTGGTACCTATGGCCGGTGAGTGGCGTTCAATCAGACGGTACAGGCCTAATAGCGGTGCTCCTCGAGGCGAGGGCACTCCAACGAGGTGGCCCTGGGCCGATCGTGGTCCATTGTAGTCCTGGAACAGGACGCACTGGCACGCTAATAGCTCTCGATCTAGGAATTAGACAATATGAAATTACGAGGACCGTGGACGTGCCAAGGGTCGTTTACACTATTAGGAGAGACCGGGCTGGCTCAGTTCAGACCAAGGAGCAATATGCTTTTATATATAAGGTGATGCTCGAGCTTATCAGTCGCTAACGCGGCGTATATTTAAACAGAATATTTGTCTTTGTCAAACTTATCTAATTTAAGCACACAAACAGTTTGGATAGTCTGTTTTATATTAAAAATATGAAATGTGATACGTTTATACAAAATAAAACTAAAGTTTTTATTAAAAATTAGATAAAATATCTGTACATAATTATCCCAGTTAAATAAAACTACAAGAAAATATATTTACGGAAAAAAGCAGCAAATTTTTACAAAAAAAGTAAGCGCAAAATTTATATTTGTTGAAAATTTATTAATTGAAATTGTAGCTACACGGTTTGTTTAAAATTAGGTTTCTAAAATTATATCTATTATAAAAGATTGATTAACTGATAATGAAATTTAAGAATACGATGATATCATGATCTAAAATAAAACTTTCTTTTTTAAAGGCACTAAACTTGTATGCAACAAAACTCGCTGGTGGCGTGCTAGAGTCAACGTGAAGCAGAAGTTCGTCAAAGTCAAGATTTGCGGAAATGGACATCACTTGACGAGAATCGACTGTTTGGTTAGCAAATAGTGTGTCAACATACGTTGAAACCTTTACCTAAGGTTTCCGTATCCTGACAGATAAAATGCGCAGGTTACTGCTCATAAAGGAAGTAACTACGAAGATGCCAAATGTTGTCCGATTGAAGAAACAGAGATATTCTAACATTGCTCTTAAGAAAAAAGGACGCAGCTAAAAGACAAAATAGTGGTCACGAAATAGATATAAAACAGGGTGATTGTGTGTTTTATTAGAATACTGGATATTACGTATGATGACATGTCAGATTGTGAAGATCGTTGGAAGAACTAAACGTTACCTAAGGCAGAGCGTGAAATTAATTTGTGATATGTGAACTCTTAGATTACTTGTAAGTTTGCTGATATTGATGCAGTTTATTTCACTGCTGATTTGTGGTTTTGTCAGTGCAGAATTTTAGGGATTTCCAAAGACCTCTTTTCTCTGCAGGAGAGTTTTCGCTACTTTTATAAGTAGAGCAAGGTAGAACAATTCAGATTTACTTATATGTATGCAAATTATATGTTATATTTAATGCATTAAATTTGCATGCATAATAATTAATTAATTTTTTGCAAAGGTAAATAGTTTATAATAAAATTTAACTTTATTAAAATTTATTAATTAATATTCAAAAAGAAGAATCTTCTTTCAAATTTCTTAAACAACAGCAATATTTTTAAAGGCATCCCTAAGATTAATAAGATATTACATTGATATTATTTGTGTGACTCACAATATATGAAATATCGAAGATTAAAAATTGAAAAAGAGATGAATTTAGTTGAAATTTTTATATTGAGATTAATATTATAAAAAATTAATATTTTTAATTTTTTATTAATGATGTAAATGTAATGCGATCAAAGTTACCTTTAGAAAA
Organism: Monomorium pharaonis; assembly: GCF_013373865.1. NCBI lineage: Eukaryota > Metazoa > Arthropoda > Insecta > Hymenoptera > Formicidae > Monomorium > Monomorium pharaonis. The sequence continues at coordinate 28,250,601 of NC_050470.1, read as the reverse complement.
TTTGGGAATATTTTCAATTTAATATTTTATTTAATTAAATTTGTTTTAAGTGGGTATCGCTATTTAGAAATATCTTAAGTCAAATTTTATAAATTTAAAAAAAATTAAATTTTCTAATTTGAGATTTTTAATGTATATATTTATTTATGTTTAAATACGTTCAAATTATATTTACAGTCTTTTAAATTTCTGTTACTTAATATTTTTGATGTAAAAGAATTTTAATTTTGTAAAGTAAAATACACCCAGTTTAGAAAATATTTTTTAACAGCATATATAATTTAAATATTTTATTTTAGCTGGAATACAAAAAGAAAATTCTTTATGTGTTGCCATTGTCTATGGCAAAAATGATGGTATTTTAAGAAATAAAGATTTAAATTTTATTTTTTATGTAAAAAAAGAATAGAAATTTTCAACATCTTAATTTGAATCTGATAGATCTGATATAATAAATAAATATTTTTTAAACATACGTGCAAATATAAAGATTAATCAAGTATATTTGTGTATTATATAAATATCATATATATTCCCGTAAAAGGCATGATCGCTTACATGTAAACGTCTTCGATAACACGTATTTGTATTTGTATTTGTATTTGTAATAAAACCCAGGCAGAATAATTTCTGATTTTTTCTTAAATCAGATATTTTATTGTTGTTATTGTTATTATTGTTGTTATCATTGTACAGAATATATCTCAATTCCGTGGCATGTCGCTCTCTATAACTGTAAATATGTAAAATGTGAACGATTATTCCGACTGTGTTGATTAATTGACTTGAGAGATTTTATTTATACATAGAAATCATTAAACATTGATTTCTAGGCCGAAAAGTACCAGTTTTTTAACGAGCCTACTTGTACGGACTTGATGCAAATGTCCGTCCATAAGTGCAATGTGTACCAAGTGTATTTAAAAATTAGAGTTTAGTTATGCTATATAGTTATTAAAAGAAAGTTTAGTCTGGATTATAATTTCTATAATTAAAACAAGACATGATACAAAGAGAATCGACTTTAATTTTTTTAATGCAAATGAATTATTATTAATCATTAATTAGAATCCAGTGAATTTTATTTATCTGAATTTATTGAAAACTAATTTTAATTACTCAACTCTTCGGTGATATCGAAAGATACTTCCATATAAGCTAAAATTTCATTGTTTTGATATTTAATTTCATGAATGAGTGTTTAGATGTGTCATTCGTGTTTACCATCGCTGTATCCTCAAAGAGGAACACGATAATATCTTTTAATATTGTAATATGAATACATCACAGTTAATCTTTAACGTGATCAAGTGTGTAGAAAAATTCATGTTAGATTTATGTCAAAGGGAGAGATAGATGTACTTCATGTCTTTCAAATGTTATACAAATGATGGATTGTATGTGAATAACATAATTGTACTATTCATTATTATATGAGGAATAATATCGCGATATAATTAGTTTACGACAGCTGATCTGCGATTATGTATTGTGATTTATAATTGCAATTATCGACTGATATGAAAATAAAGGTAGTTATGTAAAAGCGTTCAATAATGTTTCAATATTGACGGATTGCGAAAATATTAAAATTGATAGATTAGTATCATGTTGTATCTAAAGTCAAAGGATAGAACAAAATTTATAAATTATATTTATTTAATTCTTGAAGACACATATCTTGGACCATGATTATGTATATGAAAACAGATAACATGAACAAAATCAAATGTTTATGTATATAATATTCATCGATATACATCAAACGTCGAAACGTAAGCTTACAATCATAGGCTTTTTAAAATCATAAACTTACGTTTCCAAATATACACATTATATTCAATAAATATGTTTACGGCGCTGATATAATTCTTATATCTTATTTAATAAAATGTCTAAATAAATATATTATTTGTAATTATATATACATGTTCCAGACGTAATTATAAAATATGAAAGTAAGCATACTATACATAATTCGATTTTATTTACAAAACTGATTTATATCTCGTGAAAAATCAGACATTTTTTGCACTTTATATTATATAAAACATTTATTCTTTTTTTTATTACTAAAAAATACAGACAATAGAGACAATGCATTACATTTTAATTAACAAATTGTTTTATGTCATCATGGAAAAACCAGTCTATAATTCATATCCCTCATATTATTTAAAACATTATTTTATTTATTACTGGCAGAACATAATTATGTAAATTAAAATAAAAATAAGATTATTATGCTGACAAATTCAGATATTTTGTATAAAATTGATATTGTATTTTCTATTGTCATATACAAAATTTATTATTTTATTCTAAGCATTTATTGATATAAATGCTATTATAAAATATTATCAATTTATTAGTTTTATTGTAAATTTCTTTTTGTGAATACGTAAATTATATTAAAGAAGTTCAGAAAGATTTTAATGTGCATAACACTGAAGTATTCTTTGCGGATTTTTAAGCTGTAATTAATTCGGATACTTCTTATTAATTTATACTATTTTTTTATTTTTTCGCAGTTAAATCTAATTACATCTTTGGAATTTAAATGGTAGTAAATATTGCAATTATTATATATATACAATAATAATAATATTTTACTCTCTATTTACAAGTGGTTTTGTTAGAATAATTAAAATACATAATTTGAGGATTCTTTAATTTACTACTTATTGACAATTTTTATGCTGCATATTGAATTCTTGAATACCCACCTATATAAAAGTGTATAATGTAATTTTTATATTAAATTATTAAAAACAAAACTCAGAAAAATATTTTCTTACAATTAGATGTACAGTATTGCTACGTAATGTAACGTAACACACTCTTAAAGAGGTATGGTATTATATAGATTGTTCACATTAAAATTTACTGTAAACTTTACTTTAATACAATTCAATTAGCGAAATTGGAGCCCTTATCATGCCACTTAATACATTGCATAATTGCGCAGGGAATTACTTTTAATTAAAAGTTTAAAAAGATTTTTTTATTCTGCATTAATTTTTGAAAGATTAATATTAAAATTTTGTACAAATTTAAATCATATAATTTTAAATTTATTAACTTGAACTATATATAATACTAAACTATAATTTTAATGCATGCTTTTTATAATTTTAATTTGGCACTAGGTTTCTTGTTTCTCTCTCTCAATCATGTTAAAATATACTTGTAAATAGATATACTTGTAAATTTTTATATTTTAAATTTTATTATAACATTTATAAAACATTTTAAAATCTGATAAAAAATTGCAATTGTAAATACTGAGATTAGATTGTTCAACAAAAAGATGCTACTAACTAGATTGAAAATAATTGTTTCGTGTAGCTTTTTATGCATTAAATATGATTTTATTTAATCAAATTGTGATTAAAGATTATAATAAGTTAAATTATTATTTAAATAATCTTTTTTTGTAACTTTAATTGCAAATTTTTAATATTACAAGGCAATTGATAAACGGAATTATATTCAGTTCAAAAAATGGAAAATAATTATCTTCGTTCTCGTGTTAAAACAAATCATTTTTTATTGAATAGTATTATTGGCAAAAGTTTCTTTCTCTTGTAATAAAACTTTTCCATTTCATATATTTTAGGGAGTATTTCGAGAAAGACTTTTGGTATCTTGAGATATTAAAAGAATGACTTTTCTCAAATATTAAAATCTCATTATTTCCCTCTTTTAAAACTTTTCCACTCGACACACTTGATTCGAACTTTGTTTAGGTATCTTAAGAAAGACATTTAGATCTTGGGATACTAAAAAAGTATTTTTTTAATATTTCTGTAATATTTATTAAGTATAGATTAGAGACATTAAGTCATAATTTTATTAGCAAAGAACTCGAAAGCAAGATTTTGATATTTTTTTGAAGCAAATTATTAATCAATTTATATACATAATGTGTATGCCATCCATGTTTATCGCATACAAAATAACATGAAGAAAAATTTTGCTTTCATTGTACAATATATTGGAATTGATTGTCACGTATGAGAAATGACGATAGTTCCTTATTTTGAACTCTGTGTCAAAAACTGTGATTAACGTATTATTTTTAACCATGATAATAACTACTTTAAATACGAACTGACATTTATGCAGTTCTTTAAAAGGGCTTACAGCGTAGATAATAATGCATAAAATATATCCGTTATTTATAGAATGCTAACGGTTTGTATAACATTGTCAACTTTATGCATTAACATATTAACAACTATAAATTTAGAAATTTGCACCAAAAATTATTATCTGTATGTTTTCTTTTTGTTTATATGTATTTCTAAATAAATATAAATTTATCGTGAAACAAAATTTGATGTCATCGGTCTTGATATCATTGAAATTGATATTATTTGGTTGATTAGATAAATCATAAGATTAAGTAAATTACAATTTTTTTCTTACTATAAATTATACGTGTATCATATAAATGACAAAATTTATATATATATATATATATATATATATAATAAATTTTTAAGATTTATTATTTTATCATACATTTTTTTATTTTTTGCATTATTTCCATAAAGATTTAGTCCTAAGTAAAGAATCTCTCTACTTTCTTGATATGTCGTAAGTTAAAGGGGATCATGTTAAATTGCGCAGTAATAATATTCTAGAATTACGATGTGGTGCGCAAACGTTTGCAAAAAATATTCTTTCGCAATTGCGTAAGTCAGTTCATACAGATTAGGTTTCGCCTACTTTATCCTTGTGGTAAACATTGGTATGCCTGAACCACGTGTCTATCGATCTATACAGTTCTTTGTTCGTAGCGACTTAGCCCCTTTTGATATACTTCTTATGACGTCATAATCGGAAGCCTCCACGCCTCTTTTTCTTAAGGAATTCTGTAGGAGAAGTTACAAATATATCACATGTGATATCAATTACAAGTATCTCACGAAATTTGTAACAGATCGAAGTGGATTGATCTTAAAACATTAATTATCTGTCAATAACTTAAGATTTTTCTTTTTTTATTTATATCTTATATATCTTTTGTTTTCCAGAAATATTAGATAATATTGAGAAAAAATTAATTTGATAAAAATTGATTTATTAAAAATTATTTTAAACTAAATTAAATTGTTTGACAAAAAATTTAACAATTTGATAAAATTCCATAGTCTCTTAATTATCTTATAATATTTTTATTTAAAGAAAAATAATATTTTGAAAATATAAGAAAAATGTTTCTTTAATAATTATTTAATTACTTTAACAATTAAAAAACATAAATACAAAGTAGATAACTAATAAAAAATACGACTGCACATTTTTGATACTGAAAATCATTAGAATCGCGAGAATTATTTTTTTATATTTTCTTTTTCGATACAATCTAGATGCATTTAGTCATTATCCTTTAGTCATTATTCTATCCACTGTAATTAATACAAGTAAGGACGAATGCTTCTTAATCTTAAGCCTTATGACAATCCAGATGCTCTGACCAGATCCGTTGGATATGACTGGCTTTAACTGGATCGTAGCTGTTGGATCTCGAGATGTCCGGGCTTGTTCGCACGTATGCGGGAGGGGGATTGCTCATATTCGAGAAATAATTGTTTGCAGAGAACATGCGAAGAAACGTTTATCTGTTTATCTGTCGAAGGTGGTGGTTTTGTTCTCAGAACAAAATAACATTTGCTGATAAAAAAAACTGACTGAAGCACAAAATCGATTGTCTGATTATTGACTACCTGTTTATTGTGTCGATTGGCAAACTGCTTTTGCAAAATAGTGTTATTTGCTGTAACAGTTTAAGGATTGCAAATGCTCTTTGTACTTATTGAAAAAAGATAAGGATTTTTTCTTTTTTAATAAATTCTTTCAGAATTTTTGAAACTACACTTTATAAAGTGTAAAAATTTATATAATCTGATTTTATATAAAGGTATACATATATACATATATAATAAAAAACTAATAAAAAAAATTTTAAAGAATTAATAACTTAATTATAATCTTTTTCTAAGTAATTCAAGAATACATTTGAGCATAATCTGCAGAATATAATATGATTTTAATTAGACGTATTTTTTTACATATGTAAGAATTTAATGATTTTTTAAGAATATAAAGTTAATTATAAAGGTAATTCAAAAATAATGTAATGTCATTTTTATCTGGCTTTCAAACAGCTTGATTTAAAAAGGAATAAAATATATGAAAGTAGTACATAAAAAAGTTTGTATATGTATACATATAAACTTGTAAAACGTACAATATATAAAAGTCTACAAGAATAAATAATTGTTGAAAAAATATTTTTAAGATGTCAATTCTGTTTAAGAGTGGATGTGGCGACTGGTCACGAAGACCGACATTCGTTATCTTTATGGAGGCACCAATTATAGGCAGAAGTTCGCGGAATCGATCTCAATATACATCCACCACAGTCGAGAGCTAAGCAAGGGGCGGAATGGCACTTGGCCTCATTGAAAAGATTATCCCCTTTGTTATTTAATCGTAGTGTCATCGATTTCCTCCCCACGCAAGCTGCGTCTCATGAACGTGTGTACTTCCTTAGAGATATCTTACGCCACCTATGGATTTTCCACAAGATTGTAATAATTTAGTTATCTCACGCGTGTTTGGAACACGAACGGGTAAATCCCATTTTTATTTTATCAAATAGTATCTAGACAGATTGCATAGCATAATACTATCTAGAGAGATTACATAATTACAATTGCATGGCATGGTATCATTTAAAAACACCCAAGTCTTCTGTATCAACATACAAAATCAGTTGTGCAATATCATAATCTACGCAAAACATCTTATAACGTCTCTACTATAAATCTAACTAAGTGCAAGTCTAATCTAAAGTCTAATTATCGGTAAATGATTTTGCAAGTTGAACAAATTGCCTGCAACTCTCGATCTTATCACAAAATCTATGAAACGGTTCCTCAAAGACTGATTCGCTGATGAACAGACTCGGCAGACTTTTGAAGTAAACGCCGATATTTGCGGTAAATAAATAAACGAACGTTGAAAGCTCGTAGGTCGACGAAGTTTGACAGCATTTAAGTCAAACTCCTGTCGATACCGGGCAACTCGCCAGTATCATACTAATGCGACGTGATAATGAAGTAACGTGTTAAAATTGACGAAAAGTATTATATTAGTGTAATAAAAATTAGGCGAGTCTAAGATTGACATAACGTCCTCTGACATAAGATTAAAAGTGTGTCATATCTCTGTAAATAGATCCGTTTTCTTACGGATCAGAAAAAGACCTGGATTATAAGCTCTGTACAAAATCTTTAAATAAACTCTTCAATATTCTTATCTGTCATTTGTATTAGACATTAAAAATGATGTTTAAGATAGAATATGATATAAAAGAGAATATTTCAAACAAAAATAAATATTTTTTTATCAACTTAAATTAAATAAATGAATTTTACCGATATGCATTTTTACAATAGGACAGTATTCGCGACGTTACTTATATATATACAATAAACAAATTGGATGTTAATAAAAGTCATTATCTCCATGACATACACGTTTTAGTTAATGAGTTATAACTTCAAGGGATGCGTTATGCTCAAAGAAATATTAACCATACATTTAAAGATAATATATTCCACGCTCGTATAGCCGATAATTAACTCTCAATAAAAACCAATAAAGAGCGTAATTAAAAATTCATTAAGCAAAACAATGAATTGTTATTAAATATGATTGAATAAGATATGCTGGGTATATAATTGCAAAAAAATCTTTATTATTTAATAAGAACTAATTAATTCAACTGTTTTAATTTTACTTTATAATTATTACTTGTATCTCTCTCTTATCGAGTTACATTGAAAAATATGTTTTATACACATTGAAATGTCTCATAATATAAATTATTATGGCTTCGATTACAACGATTTCAACACGTAAATATTTGAAAACTTAATATTTGAATTAAATTATAATTAATTTAATTGTGTATATGTATATGTATATATTTCCAACAAACAATTTAAAAGTTGATTAGAAAGTTATGGTGATTTATCATATTATTTAATCTTTTTTTTAAATTTCGTATATTGTTCACTTATTCTTAGAAAATTGTTTTTCTTTCTTCAAGAAGAGTTTGTTAACAAATTATAAAATTTAGTAGGTACATAAGCAACAATTAAAGAAAGAGAATATGACATACTGAAGATAATTCTAAGTATGCTCCTATCAACAAATTTCCATTTTTTAAATTTGAGGTCTTATAATTCACTTTCAACGCTCGCAATTATTAATAATGATACCAAATAAAATTTTCAACCTTTCTTAATATTTTCGCAAAATTTCATAAGAATCGCTCCAGTGGTTGAGAAATGGCAGCTTTTTAAAAGTGGATATATTTGACCAAAACACCCTATATGCCTATTTATTAATTTACAAGAATGCATTTAAGATTATGTATTTAAGATTATGTTACTAAATGAACATACCATTGAATTGATTTAAATCCACTTCTAGATGTAGGGAATGCGCATTCTGTCGAGCGAAGAACAAAATATTGCATCCAGTTTAACGTATTATTGAATTTTGCATCTATTTTCTCATTTTTTTAACGTACATTCCAAATGGCAAAAAATGTCTTATTGGTTTCGTACAATATGTTTTATCTGGCAACGTTATATGGATACAAGTACTTATCATCAGTGTACACACAAGAAGCATCACCATCTGGCAGACTGTGAAGGAAGGAACTGACCTAATGAATTCCGCCTGCTTTATTTAGAATCCCCTCGAAAACGCATAAAATGTACGCGTATATCTCAGCGGCCATGTGTACGTTGTGAAACGGATGTAAACTTGAAGAGGTTTATGAAACACTTTTTTCACATTTTTACATTTTACAAACAATCTTATAATATTTGTTATTATAAGGGACTATAATTTTATTTCATTAATTTCACGTAAAAACAATCTTTCAAACATATAAAAGTCAAATAAAAATTCTAGGGACGTAATATGTGTTATGTGAATTGTTACATATGTGACGCAATATAAACTGTACAAGCCTGTTATTTGTGCTTGTTATAACAAGATTCCGTGCAATGCTATCATACAAAAGATGAAACGATACGAAAGATAAAGCAAGAATTTATTAAATTATTAACTTCCTAGTCACGATATGTAGATAATTTCTTTTCAAATGTGATTTTATTACATTGCTTTATTCCATAAAATTAAAAAATATTTTTTACTTGTAGCCAATAATAAATGTTATAGTTTATAAAGTTTACTAATGTGAAGTCTTACTGGTTGAAAAACTTTTGCTTTGACGTAAATGTTGAATATTTTATTACTTGCGTCTCAACGTGTTCTCCCCAGCGTTAAATTTACGGTGTACGGAGTTGGTAATCATTACCGTAATTGCAAATAGGCAATTTCGGGTTAAGGTGACGCAATTATGGCAATGGGATTTAGTGCATGAGAGACATAATCGATAAATGAACAAACTTCATTTGATCATATATCTCTTTAGCATATGTATAAAGTTTATTCTCTAATACCTATACTTTCAGATAGAATCAATAATAAAACAGATTAGTTGTTAATTACTTTAAATTTTAAGAAACAAACAAAATATATTTGTTCTTTTCAATTTTCTATTTTTCAACTCTAAATACAATCACAAAAATATTACATTTATTAAAAAATTTTTAAGTTCAAGTTATTTTTTACTAGAAATGTAGTAACTAATATAAGTATTATATTATATGTGTTTTAATAATTAATTTAAATCTTTTTGTAATTTTTAATATTCTTATATTCTATTTAAGATATTTTATTCTCAACTGTTTTCTAAGATAAAGAAATAAACCTAGTTTTTTAATCATAATTTTAATTGCTCTGTAATATCTATAAAATAATCTTACATAAATATAATTGTTATGTAATAAATAAAATAATCATGGTAAGAAATCTTTGATGTATGAAGACAGATTTGATAGGCAATTTTGCAACTCAGTCGTTAATTTGAATTTCCGCGCAATTCTGGTACCACGCAAGCTATAACTAGCTTTCCTGGTAGATTACGTGCCCACACACAGTGCATATGCACTTATATTAGTTTTTACATGCTCTGACACGCGGCACCTTGCGCGGTTCTGCCACCGCAATAGGATAACAGATATTATGAAGATTAAAAGAATTAAAAAGTTAAAAAAAAATTGTAAATTTATTATGAAATTAATATAAATTGAACATAATACAATATTTTGTAAAGTAATTGTTTAATGTGCATAATTAACTGAAAAAGGTTAACAGTTTAAAGTTTAAGTTTAAAAATATCTTTGGTATTAAATAATTTATAGTTATAGTTAATTAATATGTATTGGTTAGTTATAATATAAAGAACAATAATATTTCCTTTTGACAAAATTTGCTTTATATATTTGGCAAAACGAATTTCGACGGATAACGATAGATAAATCAGTCGTATAATTTTTTATATATGCCAAGTCTCATACATATTTTTGCATAGTGAAAGAAAGTAATATATCCAATAAGATATATATGTAGTTGCGGGCTGCCAACTACAGATATACTCAATACAATAATATATGCTATTGCAATATCAACATTGTACTTGCATTGACAGCAAATATTATTGTATTGAGTATTATATGTAGTTGGTAGCCTGTAACTACATCGGCTATATTACTTTTTTTCTATGCATATACATTCTTGTAATATATAAATCTAAAATAAATCCAAGAAGCCGCGTTACATACAGTTTCGAAAAATATGGCGTAATAAGATTCCAAAGTGACAAAATTTCAATGAATGGTCCAGGTGATGGAACCATTCTGTGAATCATCATGGAATCTTTTGCTAAACGTAAACTGGATTCCATGCAGTCACACAGGCGTGCCAGTTTTGGAGCAGTTGATTATTGCAGTGGAATGATATAGTGACTCATCGATACACGTTTGGGGTGACATATTATTTCTATCTATTCGCCACTAAATATTTGTATCGTGCCAGTTGTGCGCGGAATTTGAAGTATTGGCAATTTATCAAAGCTTTCGTTCCCTTTCGAGGAACTCGATCCCTTGCAATTCAACCCCTTGCACGTGTAACGATTTCAAAGCTACGTTACTCACATCAAATATATGCGGTTCTTTAAAATCCATTAACAAAATTTTCCAAGTATTTAAAAATATTTTAGATATTCTTGAAAAGACTGATTCTTATTTCTAATTTTAAATATTTATATTTTTTGTTTAGTAACAAAATAATAAATTATTTTTAAGATCTTTACAAAAATTATTTTTTAAAATTATAAATACAACAAAGAAAAATTATTTTGAACAATAAAATAACGATATGTTTCTTAGTAAAAACATTATTAATATTAATAATTTTTTTTAAGTAATATGTAATTATATATTTAAAGACTAACACATTTTCATAAATTTTTACAAAAAATTTCTATGTTTTTAAAACTCTATATATTATTTTAGTATTATTATTATTTTTCAAAACACACATACGTAATGTTTTGATGGTGTATACATTTTTTCTTTCATTAAGATTTTTATAATACTTTTCTGTCATTTATGATAAATAACATAGTGTATACTTTTTAAATAAATTTTTAATGAGTTTAACGGGTTAATTTAAATTTGCAAACGATAATTAATCAATGCTGCACGTACTTGAAGTGTGGCACAACAACAATAAAATACACATCCAGCATTCTCAATAGTATCTGATACTGTCACGAAACGCGGAAGTTATATATAACGCAATTGCCACACTGTTAATTATACACAATTATAGTACTAGAAGTAAAATAATGGTTTTTTACGGACTGTTATTATTCTCTGTACATTATTCTTCACTAAGACTGATATATCTGGAATGTAAAGATTAAGCTTAGTCGACCTTATATAAAAGAATTTACCAATTACTCACGCATAATCAACGTAGTTTTAGCCGGTAACATACTTGCTAATATCAGTTTAATCCGGTAAAGTATTTGAGCACGCGTTATGGTATCTGACGTAAGGTGAATACATAGCATACATGATAACCAAACGACACACAGCCGTAGTCAAGGTATCGAAATTCTGCTGATGCAATTATACCCATGTCAAATGTATGAGCATACGGAAACCAATGGTATATACTATGTTTCTTTTGGCTTGAGCTTACATCAAATCGACGTGTATTGACTTTGAGGATTTCAGTAACTAAATCATAAAAAATAACGTATACTCTAATCAAGTCACTAAAATTAAATTTTTAAAAATAGCAAGCATGCTAAGAATTAAAATTTTTTGTTATTTAAGTACTCAGAATTAAATTTACATATCCTAATCTCTATGTTTTTATAAATATGCAATATTATCTTTTTTACAAGAAAAAAGGGTAAATAAATAAAAAGATCAGGACTTTGTCTTCAACAAATTTCTGCTTTGGTAAAAAAATAATGAGTATTGATGGATATTTTTATTTATTAAATAAACATTTTTGTTAATTTTGTTCATTACCCACAATGTGATGAACTTAATCTCCTGTAAGAAAAACTAAAACATATTTCTCTCCATTCCGATCAATGTAACTTTAGATCAAATTATTATTGACAAATAATAACATTCAGTTTCTTCTAATAGCTCGCATCATTATTTTTTAAGCGATTCAGATTTCACGAGCTAATATATATAAAAAATGTGTATGTATATACGTAAAAGTTTCAATATATATTGAACATTGTGATTGCTTATATAATTTATACATGCGTTAAAATAAAATTTTATTACACTTTTTAAATTGTTTTATTTAAATACATTTTTATACTACACATTTTATATTACATATATTATATTTTTTAAATGCTAATTTTATCAAAGCAGATAAGACTCAATTAAAATCATTACTGAGATAGATAACTTTGTGGAAATTCAATAAATATATAGAAGTATTTCTTCATTTTTCTGTTTCTTTGCTAGTTTCTATAATTAACCAATGACTCAGATAGCGTGCGTCGTACGAATTTAACTTTGAAATTAAAACGTACTTTTCCTGATAAGAGAAATTTGCACAAAATTACAATTGTCATCGTCACATTTTCATCTATCTGGAAAAATATTTTAAATGATCTTTTTCCTGTTCGTACATTACAGGAATACTACTTTAAGTTAATACTGTAAATATAAAATACTTTATTTCTCTTTGAATGCAAAAGTTACATTAACAAATTATTTATCTTTTGAGATAAATCTAGCAAGCAGTTTTTTTATCTAAGTGTAATATTTGTTGGAAAATACTCATTTGATATCTTATAATATGCAAATATGATGCAGATGTAGCAAGAAACAAATTAGATAATAATTTAAAATTTTAATTAATTACTTTTATACATATATTAATGTTTACTTTTATACATATATATCTAGCTTTTCAGATTTTATTATTAACACGGTACTTTTATGAACAAAAATGTAAAAACTTTTTATTGGGTAAATTGCTCCTTTATAACGTTACAGTCGAACAGTAGTGCACGGTTTGCATAAAAATCTGTATTAGTATGTGTCGTTCCTCTTAAAAAAATCTTGCTTTGCTTGCTTTGTGTCGTTTCTCTTAAAAAAAAATCAGCACATGCGTGACAACTCGTTAAAAGGATGTTAAAAAAGGCGGATCCATCACTTATATCATTCTAACGTCACGGATTTGATTATCAGCCACACACACCTGGCAGTAAATTGTAATTAGCGTAGTACAATATCTCTATGAATAATGCACTGTTGTATTTTTTATGTATTTTAAGGTCATTGATAGACACATGACAAAAACGTATCTACTTGTCTTGAAAAATCTTTAATGTCGACTTATTTACGCGTATTACTACTGAAATTAAGCATCTGCTGTCTTTCAGATTAAAATAGCAATTTTTTATAAAGAAATGTAAAATGTTTTGTATACATAAATGTAGTTAAAAATAAATTAAAATATTAACTGAAACAAAACTATTTATTTTGTTATGCTTAAAATTAAGGAAAAATAGAAGCTTTTGTCTTTTAATCCATTTCAAATAACAACAGCATGATTAATGGTACATACATGTGTATCCGGCATTTTTTAACTTGCACTTTAGAAAAAAAAACGGTAAATGCATACATTAGATATGGTTCAGAAAACAAGTTATTCGTTGTCTAGCATTTTGTTACGGTATTTCTTGTTCAATGTGCATGCAAATTCATAAATTGTTGCTTCCTTGACGATAGATTAAGCAAACGAAGCGTAAAACCGCACAGATGTAGTAAAGTGTTTGCGATATCAGTTGCGAGCAAACGAGACAATTATTGATTTAACTACTTATCAATTATCGATTAACTACTTGTCGAACAGAAAAATTGACTTTAATCGCAGATAAGAGAATACCGGTGTAATCTTTACAGTAAATTCCATTCTTTTAATAAATAATGTCATATAACAATGATATTCGCAATTCAAATTGGTACGAGGTACTTATTTTTATTTATAAGTAACTTTTATAAATACATATATAAATGCATCAAAAATTTTAAGTTGAAAACTGAATGTGCAATTACATTATCATTATACTACAATTTAATTTTAATAGAATATTTTACAAATTATTTTATTAAAATTAAATTGTAGTATAATGATAATGTAATTGCACATTCAGTTTTCAACTTAAAATTTTTGGTTGGTTAACTCAGTGAAAAAATAATTCTAGCCAATAAGATCTATTTACATTTTTTCTAAAATCTTGCATTACAATATCTATTATTGAAATTGTATTTACTCTAAAACGATTTTGTATGATAAAGAACATAGATGGACCATATTGAATATGTTATATATGCGCAATAGTAAATATGATTTATCTATAATGTTGCCGTTAAAAAAATGATAAGAGCAACATAAATAACATAACGTTATCTTGATAAGAAATTATTACGATACTTGAATCGATAAGTCGCCTTTCCAGAAATGTTGTATTTTTTACCTCCGTTGACATAGAAGTTTTTCTTTAGAAGTTTGTAAACGCATTCGGTGATTTAGTTCATACTTCGGCAGCAATAAAACATAACTGTAAAATGGTTTTCAAAGGCTGCGCTCAGAGAATTCCAGCGCAGAAAGACCGACATTGCATCATCTCCGCCAGCACCGCGCTTATTAGTAATAACAATAGCAAACAATAACTCGACAGAAGAACTGCCAGATAATCTATTCGCGCATCTATTCTGCACACTTCTTTTCAGTATATAAATTTCGAAGTAATAGAGTTCGGTAACGTATCTCCGCCGGTATAGACATTTTGCCGTCAACGTAAACATTAACTCAACGTCATCGGTCGCATTGACAGTTCCTCGACGAGTTTCCTCGCCGTCTATATAAATGTCGGAACCACTGAAAAAGATAGTAGTCACTCGCGGAATTCGATCGCACGGTCACTCCTCTTCGACGGCTCGCGCGATAATAATTGAAAACTAAACTGAATTTCGTCGTGCTTTCATTCCGCGAATAAACGCGCTTTCGTAAAATAAAATTTGTGCCACGCACACGTACGTTTTCAGTAAAAAGTTCATCGGACGAATTTCTGAAGTGGAAACTTCCGCAAATTAAAGTGGCACCATTGATATCGAAACTCTCTTTTGAGTGTCTCTTACGTGATTTTTTAAAATAGTGACGAGTATCAGGTTAAGTTGTATTGTTTTTTTTTTCAACACACGGCTATGCTATTTTTACGTTTGTGGAATAACTTTCTTCATCACGTTTGACGTTTCCTCTTTCTTTCCGAGACAGCTCTTGTTTTATAACACAATTTCTTTTATATTCTCATTGCTTGCACATTGAGTTTCCCCCTGTGTGCCCGTTTCATGTACATACGTGCATCCACGGAATGCTTCTTTTCGCGCCACTCTGTCGCATTAAGAGGCGTCAAAGGATTTCGAAATGCGAGTAAACCGCGCTGACCTTCACGCCTTCTCATCTCGTGGATGCTCTGCATTTCTGCCTGTGATATTCCACGAAGCGCGTTGAAAATCGAGTACGTTTCTCTTGAAAGCGCATTTCTTTTATCCTCTTTTCCTTCCTCAGCTTTTACCCTCGTTCTCTGCCGCGAGCACGCCGAGGTTTACGAAACCGCGCACGCAGTCGCCCACGCAACTCAAAAAATCGATGCGCACACGTTTTCTCGCATGCCTCGCGGACACGCATGCGGCACCATGAGTTCTATTAACCCTTCGGATTTAGTATATCTTCGTGTTAATTGGAACAGTTTTAGACGGCCTTCCGTATACGTAATCTGTTTAAATGTTGGATTGTGTAACATCGCGTTTGGAACTGCGCGTCTGCGTGTGTGTGTCATGCGTCCGCGCTGGAAAGGGAAGTTCGACGCATGCTTCTTTCCTTAATGTCTGGTGTACTCGAGGGGTTTTGATCTACGAGGGGTTCAAGTTTTCGCGACGCTCTCAGTATCTCGTGTCAGGCTCACGCGATACGTTTCAGCAATAGTGCGAGTTATAAGTCGCGGGTGATTGTCAGATTTCCATTCTTTTTCCAACTAGATCTCGCATTGTGAGTATTTCGAATTGAAATTTTTTCCTGTGATTAGAATGCGATTTTATCGTCGACTTTTGTCTTATCATTGTATTTATAATTATTTCATAATCGATTGTAGCTTATGGTGATCAACAAGTGGATTATTTTCGGACTTTGTGCTTAAGTATATTTATTTTGAAAAAAAAAAAAATATGTTGATTTAATTCCAGATTCTTTTATCTCAAACAACGCGCAATTGAAATAAATACTGTTTTAATTACTGTGCAAAATATGAATTACGTGTTAAATACAGTTTTAAGTTCTGCAAGATGCATTGAATTGCATATACTTTATTTTATTCAGATGTGTTTATAAAGTTTTAAATAACAAATTTATATTTTTTTTAAATCCAAGTTTTTGTTCAAAGACGTTTAACAGTAACGCAATTTTTTATTATAATTTGTATTACTAACTATGTGCACATAATTACCATTTCTTTATGATCAAAATATATTTCAGACTTTGTTTCCGATTTTGCCTTCTTTAATACAAAATATAAAATTGGATTATAATTTTAATTAAAAAATTTCTTCGACTAAGATTTTTTAATCTATGATATCTGCATTCTTTAACCAATATTTTATAAAATATATAAATATTAATAATTAAAAATATTTAAGTGATTGGCATGTGATTTTTTTATTACATATAGAGATTGAATTTTTAAACATAAATAATAAAATAGTTATAAAAAAATGTAAATATAAATTGGTGAGCAAACTATCTTAATTCAATGTGAATGTAACTTTTCAAAATCTGCACCATTTTTAAATTGTGATGTGTGCAGTTCAATCTCACTTTGCTCATTTTTAAACTATACAGTTAATTAATTTAATCGAAACAAAAAATGTTTGTGCAGAAGAAATAAAATTTATATTTTTATTGCATTTGAATAAAATTTATTAGTGAGAAATATGTCACAAACACGCGTTATTGAAAACGTATTATTGTTCGAAAGCTATTATCTCTGAAATAGATTGATTTAATCATCCAGAGAAAGGATGCAAAACTGACGTATTATTTTGATCGATTATCTGTTCGCTATTCGCCTGTCGTGTAAGTCGTGATAAATCGAAGTCTTGCTCCGAGCCAAGTTGATAAGGGGAGCGACCATCAATGAGAGGCACGTTCAAGGACATCGTGGACATCTCGGTGTCATCGTTGTCGAAACAAATCGACAATGAAAATTGCGAGAAAGTAAAGACCGCGCCCCGAAAACCGTTATATAGATTTATTTGTTTTAACATCATGGGATGTTATGTATTTGCAATGTATTTGCAAGGGGAAGCTTAGGTAATAAATCGATGTACATAAATCATATCGCGCCGCGGGCGCTCATCATCAATTTCTAATTACTGTGCTTTCCATTTCATTGACCCGTAATCATGTACTATAGTGCATCGAATCAGAAGGATTCGTACAGGACAATATATATATATGAGATCTTTCTCAGAAAAGTTACATTCGTCTTGCTTTGCGATCAACTTCCTTTCTTCTTTTAATAATTTTTTCTTCTGTCTCCTTTCAATTTGTTTCTTGCAAAACGTGGTTTGACAAATGTGATATACAAGATTATTTAAATTTATTTTTTTACATGCTACAAACTTGAATAAAAATGATAGTGCTCTTGTCAATTTTTATATTTTTAATTTAAAACTAAAACTAAAAGTAAAAGTTAAAAAAAAAACGATTAAAATATATAATCATAAGAGTTATACGTCTGCTTTCTGTGCTAAAGATATAAATTTAAATAATCCAAAATAATATCAGATTTTTAATTACTTATTACCTACACTCTATATTAATTTTTGATACGACTCTATACTGATTAATTTTTTATTTGACTCTATATTGATTATTACCTATTAAATAATTATTACATATTGAAAAAAGTATTGAAGAAAGTAAAAAATAAGTTTTTAAAGTTTCTGCTTAATTTAAGTTGGCCTTAACATTATCATAAAAAATTTAACTTCTTATTTAATTAAAATATTTAATTTTAAAACTTATAAAAAACGTTAGTAAAAAAGTAATTGTATTAAAATTTTATTAGGATTTAATGTCAATTTTAGATTTAATGAAAAACTAATTCCTTTTCATATATTATATATAAAGCGACAAAAATTATCTTCTGGAAAAAATTGTCAAAGGTGTTAAATTCGTATATCCTGACATCGACTTTTGATAAATTCAAATACGTGGAATTTTATTTCATTGAAACTCGAACTACGAACTAAAATTACAAAACAAGACTAAATATTTTTGAAATATTCTTGTATTTCGGTCAATGTAGATTAAATTTAATCTTAGCTTAACTTACTCCTTATCTTTTTCTAGTTTTAAGAATTATTAAACTTAAAAAAACATTTTCTGTTGATCGAGATATTTTTATACATTTGTTTATTATGTTACGTCACGCTATCAGGTAGATATCGAGACTTTCGTATCTGACATCTGCAAACATAGAGTATGTCTTTGATAGATTCTGTCAGAACCCTTCTCTTATCAAATTAGCCCTTAGACCTCATAAAAAGTATTTGATTATGTATCGAGAGCCATTTAAACGTAATTTATTTCCGCGTCTTATAATTATCGTAAAAATCTCGATGTGTACTGAAATTAAACAATAGACTCATAAAGAGCGCAAACATCTTAAAAGATCCGAGAGAGAAGGAAAAAAAGATATTGATAAAACCGGTTTAGTTTTGAGAACACATTACATGACCGCATTAATTCTTTTATTATCAGGCAGATAAATTTACTTATAAAAATAACACTTGTATCAATTTAAGTGACCAAAAATTAACGTTTTTATAACCAATCCTATACATTATTATATATTTTCCCAGATAATTGAGAAACATGACTCATAAATTTCTTTACTGAATTGCTAATAAATCTTCAAACTTGCAAGACGTTGAACCGTACAGTTGCATTTTGGGAAAGTAGCCAAATAATTACTCGAAAATTTGCGTGCCACGAAACGCAGTCATATTACTATTTATAAATCTGTAGGAAGAAGAGAGTGAATGAAGAGTGATAATATTTTTTGCGCATCTGATGTATGAATGTACTCGTTCACAAACATGAGACAATCTTTAAACATAGATTTGTCCGATAGTATTTTCTCTTATGTCTAGTGCTTTTGGATAGTTCCGGATGACATGGAAGTGAATTATCTGAGCATAACCGGTCACTAGTATCATTAATTAAAGTGTAAGAACTCTACAAACCGCAGATATTTTATCCATCTCTGACTCATTGCTCGCAAATATTCGTTGTATTTTCCGCGAAGTACTTCTACGCGTGGCCTTAATTGCTTTTATTTCTCGTTATCACTCTAGGTGACTTTCTAATCAATACAGAATCATATGTTGTCTTCCGAAAATTGCAACGTCCGCAATTATTAAAGAAAATATTTCATTACATGCTAAATAAAACAATTATACAACAGAATTAGACGTACAATGTATGGATATACAAAAATAACTTGTTATTATATATTTTGCTTTGTTGATAGAATTTTACACATCTTAAAATTAGCAATTTTTTAATAGAACATTAAAAAAATTTTGAATTTTATTTTTTTATATTAAATTTTCACCAAATGAATTTCAAGTTTGTCAATGAATTGATAAATAAATCAAACAAGTGTGTTAAGTCGACACAATCAATAAAATACTGCCAGTTGTGTCGACTTAACACACTTGTTTGATTAAATATTTAATTATAACGCATTTTTTAAAATTATGTTATAAGTTTCAGTCTTTAGGATCAATCTCGTTTTATTATCTCAAAAATACTAATTTTTGACTTCTGTCATTTTCTATCAGCAGAGTAACTTATTGTCTTTTTTAAACACTATATTACTTAACTATTCGTAAGAGAATAATAACTTTTGTAATGTCTAAAGACAGTCGAAAAATAACAAAATGTTGCTGACAAACTGCTTTTTTTAGGCAAAGTAAGATGGAGAATCATTTTCAAGGCAAAACGGAAGATGATATGGTTGGACAATTACCTCAAATTAATAAGAGACCTTCAATGTCTCTAAGTATGGGCGGATTATGGGACGTAGTTCCACGACTAGATCACTACAGGTAAGCTTTTACAAATTAATTAAAATTCAGTGTATACACTGATACTTTATATCAAATTGATATAAAGTACATATACATTACATATACATTATTCTTAATTGTCATATTATATGTTTTATTGCGTACAAAATTGGTTTTGAAAAAAAAAGGAAATTTTTAATTGGTACAAAATTTCTATCAAATTTATCATTCTTGGATCTATTGTCCCATTCATTCGTATTGGTGCGATAACGTAACGACGTTTTTCATAGTTTTCGTTTAAGCAATATTGGAAAATCATTAATCTTTTTTTGCATTCACATTCTCGGTATGAAAAAGTGAGTAACGTTTTCTATACATTTAATCAAAAAGAATTTATTCCATTCGGCGAATTTAGCCCGCTAAAATAATAGTTTTATTGTTATAATACCATTCTTAATATCAATCTCTTTTATAGATTAAGTCGTCGTGCAAAAAGACCGTCTCTAAGCACTCTTCATGAAGGAAATCTCATAAAGGTGAGGAAAGTAACATTACATTTATGTTTCATTACAAATATATGATAGAATAAAAAAAACTTAAAATGTTGAGTTAAAAAGTCTGAGAAATTTTTCTAAATCAAATATAAATTAAAATTATATACAAAATATATACAAAATATAAATAATGCATTAAGAGACTTAAATTAATAAAACTGAAGTAGCTATGTATATAAAGCAATGCCAAATAGCAAAGTAACAAAATTTTTAAATTTTGTTAAGAAAAATAAAATTTAAAAAATTTTTAATATTTGTATACTATCTGTTATTTATTAATATATTTTTAAAAATATAAAAAGCATGTAAAAGATTAAAATTAATATTTATAAACAAAGATTTAGTAACTTTTCTATTAAGTATAATAATTAAACTAATAAATATAGAATTAATTAATCATTTATCTATAATAAAATTTTAAACTTATATACATGTTTTGATACATATTATATACATATTTCGTCTTTTTATCTAAAATATTAAAACTTAATAAAATGTTAAAATGTAAAGTCTTAATCACAATTAGATAAGGTGATTTAAAGTTATAATTTTTAAATAAGTATATTATTACATAGAATATAACATAAGTGTTTGATATTTTCGCGTGGATGGTAAAAGAATTGCTTCACCTTGTGATTTTTTTTCTATTTCAAAGACGATCGAAGTCATAGGGGGTAACAAAACTAAGCAAGGGGAAACTAGTTTATTAAGTTTACGCAGCAGTAAACATCCGTTCAGTGAGATTGGAAGAAAAACCAAGTAAATGTAGAATTCTTAACCCGGCTACACAAATTCAATACTTTATATATTTATATACTTGTTTAATAAAAGTTTGTGTACGTATTTGCGCTAACTAGAGTTTTGTCATCTAGTTGTTCCAACAAACTTATACAAGCATGCTTGTAAAAATACTTATGTGCAATTTAAATTGATATTAGCAGATTTGCTAATAAAACAGAATTTTAATTTAATTATCTTGCTATATCTCTATTGATTATTGCAATATTATAACTAATTTGAGTTTCTCTATTTTATTTTAAATATAAACTGTATATTATATACATTTATAAAAATCTTTTTATTTTAATATATTTTTTGTTTTATTTTAATTTAACTGTTTTTTACTTATATATAGTTAATATCAAATTTAAACCTTTTCTACTTTTTTCGAATTTTTTATTTTTTTTGTTCAGTAACTATAATTGTTTAATAAATGTAATATAATAGAATTTATTAAATAATTATAGTTATTGAACAAAAAAATTAACAATTTGAAAAAAGTAGAAAAGATTTAAATTTGGTATTAATTATATATAATTAAAAAGCAGTTAAATTAAAATAAAACAAAAAAATATATTAAAATAAAAAGATTTTTATAAATGTATATAATATAAAATTTATATTTAAAATAAAATAAAAAATTAAATTATATTAGCTACATATAGACATCGCGATAACATTCTACATGCATTCTATTATTATCTTAAACAAATGAGAGAGTTCATAAAAATTTGCAATTGTCGGTTACATTTTTTTAGTGATTACTTAAGTTATTACTCTATCACTATCACTTAAGTTATTACATAATATGTCCTTGTTCTTAAATGGTGTAAATATTTATGACAAAATTTTAACATTGGTTTAAGACACATGTACAGAGTGTTTTTCATATCAGTCACTAAAAATTTTTAAATATTTTAGATGAATAAATGATTATATTTGTTAAAACAAGTAATAATAAAATTAATTTTTAATCTTAGAATTTAATATCTATATGTAAATTTTAAATAAGTTTTATAAAACTGCGTACTGATTACTGTCGGATTTGAAACTCGATCATGAACTGAAGCTGGAAATAATATTACAAATGAAATTGAGTATTAATTTAATAATGATGCTAATAAGCATTTTAAAACACTGTAAAAGATTTATTGTAAAAAATATCTTATCTTGATAGATACTTATTAGCATCATTATTAAAACAATAAATTTAATTTGTGATATTATTTCCAGATTTAATTCATGATTACGTTTCAAGTCCAACAGATCAGAGTTCAGTATTTTAAAGTATTAAAAAATGTATTTAAAAATTTACATATAAATATGAAATGTAGGAAAATTTTAAGCAAAGTCAATTTATTCAAAATCTGATATTGACACTTTTAGATATAAAATTAAAAAATTAGATCGCGATTTTCATTAACATTTAATTATACGTATTATAAACAATATTTATTTTATTTTATTTACGCAGTTCATAACAAAAATATTTAAACAGCACGTTCAAAATTTTTAAATAATTTACAATCAATAAAGTTTTAAGAATTAGACCTATTGTCAAAATAAACTGAGAAAAAAATGTTGTTAATTTGACTAAATTTTTCAACTTGAATAAATTTCTTTAGTTCAACTATTTATTCATTTAACTTAAATATATATAATATTTAAATTTTAAATCAAATCTTTATATATTTGACTAAAATACATAAATATTTGAATTAAACAAATTTAATTAAATTGAAAAATTTAGTCAAATTAACATACAATACGTAAATTATATAAATTTATATAATTCGTTATTACAGTAATTATATATAGCCATGGACAGATTATCATATTGTTGAAATTGAGACTAATTATGTAATTTGCGACACTGTGTATGACAGAATTCGTCATCGATATTGAATTGCACAAGCAATGCAGAACTGAGCCTCTAAATAAATACTATTCCAGGACAGCAACGCTGTCGAGACCGGACAGGTCGGGAGCGTCGTCGGACAGCAGGGTCACGGAATAAAATTAGGATGGATCCAAGGTGTTCTTATCCCATGTCTGCTGAACATATGGGGCGTTATGCTGTTTCTGCGACTCTCGTGGGTAGTCGCACAAGCTGGCATTCTAGAAAGCATCGCCATTATTGGAATATCGGCGGTCGTCTGCGTCATTACAACGCTTAGCCTCAGCGCAATTAGCACTAATGGGGAAGTAAAGGGAGGTGTGTTACGGTAACGCATTCTGTAATTCTTTTTTTCTGAAGGAGTGGCGTCGTGCACACCACCGCTCGATGGTGTCGTTAGGCACTCTCGGGGATTTTCCTTGAACTAAAAAATCAGAGAATTATTTATCCAATATCTAGGACAATCTGTTTTAAAGAAATCATGATTATAATTCTCTTATATTGCCGCATTTTTTATTTATTAAATAAATTATCATTACAATTCAAAATAGTAATGAATATCTGAGTTAAAATTATTAATCAAAAACCCTAATAAAATATAGAAAAAAAAAGATTTGTAAAAACAACCAAGAACTTCACTGATTTAACAAATTTATAGCCATAAATGTAATAAATTGTTTTTCCAGTGTAAATATGTCGCAAAATCCTGTTTTAATTAATTTTAAATAAATTCTACTTTAATTCATGGATACTTTTACACTTAGATAATAATAATCTGCAAAGTTTTCATATTTTAAATCCAATTTTTCAAATAATTCTAACAGTCGTCAGATTATTTTCTATTCTTGTAAGAAGACTTTTGCCGACTAGAAATAAAATAAAATTAATTGTGATCTACAGGTGGAATATATTTTATCATATCTCGCTCTCTTGGGCCCGAATTTGGTGCATCGGTTGGCATCGTATTTGCATTTGCAAACGCTGTAGCGGCTTCTATGAACACGATCGGTTTCTGTGATTCTCTGAATGACTTATTAAAGACACACCATTTAAAGATCATAGATAATAGCGTGAATGACGTTAGAATCGTTGGTACAATAGCGCTCGTCGTTATGATTCTTATCTGTGCGGTCGGCATGGAATGGGAATCAAAGGTATTAGATCTGTTTAGAATTATCTTGTTTATCCTGAAAAATTTATACTTTATATTAAATTTTTTTAATACGTAAAAATGACAATTTGATTAAAAAATATAATGACAAAATAAAATGTTTTTTTATTTGTTATTAACGTACTCTTCTTTTCATCAGGCACAAAACTTCCTTATAGCTGTCATCGTAGGTGCGATCTTTGATTTTTTAATTGGCACTATCATTGGACCACAAACTGAAGAACAGAAAGCAAAAGGTTTCGTAGGATTCTCTGGTGAGTAATGAAGTTGGAACTAATAAAACGATAATAATAATAATATAATGAGTACAATAAATATATATGATACACGAATTACATAAAACAGATCTATTATAAAGATTGTTTTATTAATTAAGAATTTTTTTATATTTATAGAGCAAGTATTTATGAATAATCTAAAACCAGACTATCGATTTTCTGAGAAAAACAATCAAAGTTTTTTCTCGGTGTTTGCCATCTTCTTTCCATCGGTTACCGGGATTCAAGCGGGCGCTAATATATCCGGTGACCTGAAGGATCCATCAAGCAGCATACCTATGGGAACCCTTCTCGCTCTGTTAATCTCCATGTTTAGTTATGTAACTTTCGTCTTTTTTGCTGGTGCCGCAGCTGTTAGAGACGCAGGTGGTTTCGTCAACAACACTGTTGTGCACTGCATTCCTCAGATTAACTGCACGTACGGACTGCACAATAGCTACTCTGTAAGTATTTACAATAAGTATATAAAGATATGGTACGTTTTGAAATTTTGAAACTCTCTCAAACAATAACTTTAGAATCAAAAAGTGCATTTTTCAAAGATAAAATATTTTGAGTATTTTTACAATAAAAGTCTTAAATTTATTATTAATCTTAATTTATTCACAAAAAGTCCAGTTTGTATCAAAATATATGGGCAATATATGAAAATGATATTTTAACGCCAAAATTACGGCAAATAACATTAGCTTGCTATCTAGGTAGCTTTAAAGCATGAACAGATAATAAAATTTACGACACATTGCGTTTCTCAAATAATTACTTTGTTTTTACAAAAATATGTAATATAAGATAGAGCTAACTGAAGCTATCTAATTTTGCAAACAAAATAATTTTTACAGTCTTATATCTATTAACTGCAAAATAAATTTAATGTTTAAATATTTCTGTATAAATAATTAAATTGTTTAAATGTTAAAAATATTATTTTTTAAATTGCCAAGAAAGAAAGAAAGTGAAGAAAGAGAATTGTAAAAATAATTAAATTTTTTTATTTAATAGTCGATTATTGGCAATCAAATAATTTTATACAAAATAATTATTGTTTTTAGGTCATGCAATTAATGTCATTGTGGGGTCCATTAATTTACGCAGGCTGTTTCGCAGCTACTTTATCGACGGCGCTGACAAATTTATTGTCAGTGCCAAGACTCATTCAGGCTTTGGGTCAAGATCGAATTTATCCTGGATTGATTTATTTTAGCAAGGGATACGGAAAATCCGGAGAACCTTATCGAGGATACGTTCTTACACTTGGCGTTGCGGCTCTCTTCCTTTTAATTGGTAAAGTGTCTGTCTCGAAATATTACGAACTTATTAAAAGATATTGAATTTCTATTATCATCAATTTTGTTTCCTAGACACTGTTAATTGTTTCTCTTTCAGCTGATCTCAACGCAGTCGCGCCACTCATCTCAAATTTCTATTTAGCGTCGTACGCTTTAATCAACTTCTGCACTTTTCATGCAGCATTGATTCGACCCCTTGGATGGCGGCCTACTTTTAAAGTAAAATTTAAAAATTTATCTAATTAAATAATAAAAAATCTAGAAATCGATGCTTTTTAGAGACGCTAAATATTCCATATCACTTGATATTATTAGAATCTTTTACTGCAATCTTGGGTGTATAACATTTCACATGTTCAAAGAAACTTATTATAGTTAAAAAATAAGAAATTTTTAAATTACACTGATTCTTATGTTTTATTGCTTTATTCCTCACTTGTCTTCTTTACAAAATTGTCTTCTTTATAAAAATGTAATACTGGGCGGTAAATTGGCCAGTAATTAATACTTATTTTTAATATATTAAAAGTACTGCTGTCAATACTTTTTATATTCAAAATAAGTAATAATTACTAGTCAATTTAATACTGCCTAGTATTATATTCTTATAAAAAAACTAATGATATCTGTTGAGAATTACATAATTTTGGAAGAAAAAAATTAGGTTTTTTAAACGTCTTTACAACCAGGATAGAATGTAATTATTGGTGTTATAAATTTCTTCTTTTTACAGTATTACAATACTTGGCTGTCTTTGCTTGGTTTTATTCTTTGCGTGGCGATTATGTTCCTCATTGATTGGGTGACTTCACTTGTTACCTTCGTTATCATCTTCGCGCTATATTTAATAGTAGTTTACCGTAAACCAGATGTGAATTGGGGTAGCAGCACACAGGCGCAAACTTTTAAGACTGCAATTTCCATTGTCTACAGGTATTATTAAAACAAAAAAGATTTTTCTGTTTGTATTTGAATGAATTCTTTTTGATCAAATTTTTTGCTTGAAATTACAAATCATTTAGTTAAAAATTAACTAAAGATCTATTTTTATCTGTTTTTTAATTTAAAGAGAGAGGTTATATTTTAATGTAAAGTTTTCAATGTGCAATAACTTTTAGGTTGAATTCTATTGACGATCATGTGAAGAATTACGCTCCTAAAATTTTGGCACTAACGGGTCCGCCTGCTGCAAGACCCGCATTGATACATTTAGCGAATCTCATCACAAAGAATAATTCGTTGCTGATTGCTGGCGAAGTCTTTTCGGTATTACCTCGATTTAATCAAACAATTTCGTAACTTTATTGCTTGTTATTAGTGGTTGTAAAATTGTGACATTAAATTTTAAACATAATTTCAGACACGGCTATCGTATCGACTACGCTCCGTACGTCTAAATAATGGTTACTTCTGGCTGCAACAGCAACGTATTAAATCATTTTACCATTTGGTGGATGACTTGAGTTTAGAACGAGGTGCTGCTGCGCTGATGCAGGCTACTGGAATTGGCAAGTTAGCTCCTAATGTAGTCCTTATGGGTTATAAGACTCATTGGTCGACATGTAATCATACAGACCTGCAAGAATATTTTAATACTCTTCAGTAAGTTGAGTAATCTGCTGCTGAATTAATTAAAAATTAATAATAGCAAATAAAAATTTATTATGCCGCTTTTTTT
The DNA here is from genome assembly GCF_013373865.1 of Monomorium pharaonis. NCBI lineage: Eukaryota > Metazoa > Arthropoda > Insecta > Hymenoptera > Formicidae > Monomorium > Monomorium pharaonis. Next base: position 28,222,267 of record NC_050470.1, on the reverse strand, counting down.
CTCTAGCAATGCTTTTGATAACAAATTGGCTGTAGCAATCTTAAGAATTGCCGAAGGTCTGGATTGCTCCAACGTCATTAATGGAGAAGACATAAACGGAGATGATGATCATGGAGTTCTCGCGCAGAGTAGTTATAATTTGGCGGGAAACACTTTAATGCACGCTGATAGCAATCTATCTATGAGCACGCAGATTCCTAGAGTACAAAGTGTGCCAACAATGGGTAAAAATCGACGTAAAATTAAAATTAAAAGAAATAATATAGTCCCTTTTTAAGCATGTTAATATGTGCAGTTTATTATTATTTTCTAAGTATTTAAAAAGGTGTATAAATTTTTAAACGACAAAACAAATAATTAATTTATTCTTTGCAAATATGTTTTAAGCAACTTGTTAAATAGAAATTAGCTCTATCATAAATAAACTATGGAGATGCAACTAAAATGTGTAATCAATATAGTTTTTCAATATAATAATTGTGCTTCTTGTATTTCAATTTTATATTATTTTATAGGTACTCAATTTATTACACCCGATACGACACCTGTAATCGGATATGCAACTGTAAATTGGAAAGCTCAAGAAAATTTAAAACAAAAGAAAAGACATGTTGTTGATAAGCTGCTGTAAGTAAAATAATAAAACACATTTTTTATAGAGTTGTTAAAAGTTTTCTTTGTTAGTAACTCTACAAAAATTTAATCTTGCGTTAAAAAAATTTGTTTGTTTCTAATTTATAATCTCAAATATTTTGTTAATTAACATGTAAATTGTGTTCTTATTACATTAGTTAATCTCAACTAACAATTTAAGTTTTTCTGTTAATTTTAAATTAAATTTAATATTAAAGCTTTGTTATATTTTAAATTTTATACATTTAATATTTTCTTGATTATATGTGTACTGCAAATTATACTTCAAATAAAAAAATTTATTTCACAATTTTGATATAAATTTTTTTCAATAAAATTTTGACTGAAATGCTGAAAATTTAACGCAAAAGACATTATTTAAATTGATTTGGTATTAATTGATTATCAATGATTTTAGCGAGAGACGAAATGGTGGTATGGCTGCTATACCAGAAAATGTGACAGTTTTCCAAAAGAAGCACAAAAAAGGAACAATTGACGTGTGGTGGCTATATGATGATGGAGGTAACTCATAAAAATAAGCGGATGATTGGGGTATGTCTAATTTGATATAGACTTACCTCAATCATCCGTATAAAGTTTGCTGGAATTTCCGACTCATTTGTAAGTGGCAGAAATAATTATTTGACAGGTTTGACAATTCTCTTACCGTATATAATCAGCACACGCTCAAATTGGAAGCACTGCAAGATGAGAATATTTGCTTTGACCAATCATAAACATGATATCAGCGCCCAAGAAAAAGAGTAAGTAAATAATTAAAATAATAAAATACTATAATAAGTACTATAATAACATATGTGCTTTATAATAAATAAACGCTGATACACTATCCGACACTGAATGAAAAAATGAGTCTTATAGACTTTGTTGTTAAAAATAAATGCAATAGAATAATCCGTGAACAGATTATTCATTTGTATTTATTAAAAAATTAGACTTAAAGATGCTAAAAATTACTTTTTTGTATTTTTAAGTTTAAATAGGTAAAAAAAATATTAATAGTATATAGCAATTTTATTTGCAGATGCTTTTATTGATAAACAATTTATAAGAATCATCTAAACACACATTACAAAACTGTTCGGAATAAATTATAATCTGAATACACTGTTTTCTTTAGAAAATGTAATAGAAAACTAGAAAAGAAATCTAGAAAAAGTTTAATAATTTTAGAATTTATTCCGAATAGAGTTCAATGTGCGCTAGTCTGATTCCTAATCTAAAACAAATTGTGTCGGATAGTGTATTCGAGAAAGTTATTTTGAAGTAACAATTATACGAAAGTATAAATGGGGTATCTTAATATAAGATTATATTATTAATTAATCCTGCAGAATGGTCGAGATAATGAACAAGGCACGAATTAACTACAGTAGTTTAAAGATAGTAGATGACATTGGCGTCGAACTAAAACAGGAAACACGGACTTTCTTTGACAAATTAATATCTGATTTTCGAATAAACGATTCTTCCGAAAATGGTGGTAAGCTGTTGGGATAAATTTTGTTTTAACGATATTATCTCCAATGTATTTAGTATTCAATGAGAATAATTATTAATTTTAGAATGTTATATTACTGATAACGAGCTTCAGACTTTACGAGATAAAACGCATCGACAATTACGACTGCGAGAATTATTACTGGAAAACTCAAGTCAATCCACCTTGGTAGTTATGTATGTATAATACGATATAATAAGTATTATAGTCATTTTTATTACAAAACTTAAATATATATTTTGATGTCTGTTTATGTATAATAATTTCTGGCTGGGATAATATTTCGTACCTTGACTATATAAAGTTTTTTGCAAAAATCTTTTTTTATATTTATTAAAATGCTTCATAGTAGTGAAATTAACAATTAATTTAAAATATTAATTCTAGCTTCAGTATGTAATTAAAATTTAAGTAAAATTTTAAGTTTGCATCTGCAATTACATAGAACTAAAAATTTATTTAATAACTAAAATTTTATGAAATATCAAGGTTCGCTTTGATCGAGAAATGTTTTCTTCTCATGTGATTGTATTAATTACATATCGATCTAATGTTCAATTTATTGTTGTTAATAATTATTCATTATGAATTATATTTGTTTGATATATAATTCCTTGCTCTAACATTAAATACTACTTCCGGAACATCCGGACATACAGACTCCCGGTACTTATATAGATAGATAACTCTTCTTGCATTAATTTCTTGCAATATAATTTACATTAATTTTTAAATATTATTATTCGTAATTTTTCAAAAATACTTTTAATTATAGGTCTTTACCAATGCCAAGAAAAGGGGCAGTTTCAGCGCCATTATACATGGCCTGGTTGGAGACACTTACGAGGGGTATGCCACCCACAATTTTAGTTCGTGGAAACCACACATCTGTATTATCATTTTATTCGTAGTCCACCGAATATTGTCTAGCTATGAATGGTATGTCTTGACGATAACAATTAAACAAATTTGTTTGAAAAATTAATTTTTAATTCGTTGCTTCATTATTCAAAATGTCTCTTTTTCGAAGAAATATAATCTTTGGTGTATAATTTTGTTCTCTTTTTTTTTAGATGATTAAAGATTTTTGCTCGCAATTATATAAAAACAGTTTTTATTATTGTAGATATTTCCCGCCCATTTTCGTCAAATTTGAAAGTGGACTTGTATCTATGCCAGAATGAAGAAATAAACGAAACCAGAGATAGCCAACTGAGAAAGTTGCTAAACTTGAAAATGACGAGTACAATGAAGAACTTTACTAGAATTCTATTTATGATTCAATAAGATTCTTGAACTTGTGCAAATATAGTTTGAGTTTCTTAAGTGTGAAAAGTATGTTGACGATGAAAAGATAGATGAAAAATCTTTCGGCAGAATTTTATTTCTGGATCGAGCAACAAACAGTGAAAACATTCTCCAATTCAAAGAAATACTAGTTTGTCAATAAAGTGTGAAATATGCCAGTAATTCATTTTTAGTAGAAAAAAAATAGAATACTTTGATAGAAAAAACTAAAATTAAAAAAAAGGAACGGTTGAGAAAAACAACAGTGAAATAACGAGGATAAGAAACTGAGAAGAATAAAGCATGAAGAAAATAAGAACATAATATTTTCTGGAAATGTTTCCTTACGATTGAATGAGAGTGTTTGGATTAGAAATATGTATTAGTGCTAGTACTGTAAATAATTCGGCTATTTTTTATTAAGTTAAAAAATTTAATAATGTTTCTGTATAACAATGTATAATGTATCTAATTAAGATTGTAGATATTATTAAAATTATTTGAAAAGAATTCCAGTTAGTTTTTCTCATTTTGCTTTAATACAAACGCACGTGATGCATTTTATGTAAAAAAGCATTAATTTTACATTTTAGATTTTATAAAAATTTATGAAAACAGCAAATAAATAACGAACAAATAAAGTAAATTTAAAGTCTTTTTCTTGTTTAATGTAACCTAGATGCGCCAAATTTTTGTACGCAAATTTACTTTTTTCTGATATGTACAATTTTAATTATATTTTTCAAAAATTAAATACATTTTATTTAGGCTGGAATAGGAACATCCTTAAACAAAAATACAAAGATATTAACAATACATTTTATTTTTTAAAACTATTATAAACAATATATTTTATCAAAATTAATATATGAATAATTATCGGTTTTTACCTTAAGTTTATCGTGAGTAATTGTCACATTGAATCTGGTAGTAATTTTTAACTTCTATGTATAATGTAAATTTTATGGAAATAATTTTGAGAAAGAAACTTTCGAGAAAAACTTATTAATAATCCCAGTCAACCATGGATCCCATGCCTGAGACATTGGTGGCAACATCACTCGAATTAATGACGGCCAAAATTCATTTACAAAAGCTGTAACAAGATCATCTGAAAATAAATATTAACATATAACAGTATGATTAAAATAGAAAAACAGTCTGTAATGTAATGAATCGCAAACCCACTAGTTCGTCGCCAATCACAGAGTTACAACAGGTAATCAGAAGCGTCAATGTACCATTAATAATACATGAAATTATAATCGAGTGCGTTAAATACACTTGACGTAATCAGAATTTCACAAGTTTAAAAAAAATTCTCTTTTTAAAATTCATTATATGCAGGAATAGTATATGTTGTAGAGCTATATTTCAAGATTTAGTAACAATTCTTTGGACGGGCAATTTTAGAATGTCAGAGTATAATAGAAAATATAAAAAAAATGGAAAATTTCTAGTACCTTCAAACAATATATAAAAAATTTTTTCTATTTAGGTAAATATTAATTATACTAATTTTTTAATTACTTACTAATTTCTTTGTTGCCTTTCACAGTATCAAAATGCACTTTAAATTTTTTAATTAATGGAAGTGTACGAAAATGTTCTACATTCCATGTATCGTTTACTACATGACCTATTATATTCCATGTTCCTCTAACATCATAAGCAGTTACATTAAAAAAACCTGTTAAAATATAATTAAGTGTGGAATAATATATTCATTAAATATTATCTAACAAAATAATAATTTATAATCTTAAAAATCATATTTTTCAAATAACCAAATTATAGAGCAATAATTATTAATAGAATAATATGGCTAATGAGAGTTAGCCGTTGTAGTTAAGATGCGATATTACAATTAAATACAAAATTTTAATAACAATTTCAAATATGTTCTGTATGTAACATTTCTTTTCGAAACATTTTTAACAAAAATTTTAATGTACCGGTGTGGAAATTCTACCTAGGTTGTAATCAGAGCCAAGTTAGGTTTCCTTACTTTTATTGAGGCCCAAGTAATTAGGACGCCTATCTATTTGGAGGGAAGGGAAGGGGAAGGGTAATTTAAGGGGAAGGGGAATTTGGAAGGGGAAGGGGAAGGGGAAGGGTAAGGGGAAGGGGAAGGGGAAGGGGAAGGGGAAGGGGAAGGGGAAGGGGAAGGGGAAGGGGAAGGGATTTTAAGGGGAATTTGAAGGGGAAGGGGAAGGGGAAGGGGAAGGGGAGGGAATTGGGAAGGGGAAGGGGAAGGGGAAAGGGGAAGGTGAAGGGGAAGGGAAGGGGAAGGGGGAAGGGAAGGGGAATTGGAAGGGAAGGGGAATTTTAAGGGGAAGGGGAATTTTATTTTAATTTAAGGGAATTTTAATTTAAGGGAAGGGGAATTTAAGGGGAATTTTAATTTTTTAATTTTAAGTTTAATTTAATTTTAATTTTAATTTTAATTTTAATTTTAATTTTAATTTTAATTTTAATTTTAATTTTTAATTTTAATTGTAATTTAATTTTAATTTTAATTTTAATTTTAATTTTAATTTTAATTTTAATTTTAATTTTAATTTTAATTTTAATTATGTTATTTAGTTTATTTTATTTAGTATTTTATTTTATTTATTTTATTTTATTTTATTTTATTTTATTTTATTTTATTTTATTTTATTTTATTTTATTTTATTTTATTTTATTTATTTCATTAATTTTATTTATCTTATAAGTAATTTTATATTTATTTATAAAATTATTCATAAAATAATTAAAAACGTGGCGTTGGTAGTTTTGAACCCGGGACCTTAGGATTACAAAACTTGTACTCTATCTACTGAGCCAATTGACTTATTGATATCGGGTACTTGTTATTGTCTATATATACTTATTAGTACATTAAAATTAAAATTAGACTTTTTCGAAAAAAAATTGTAAGAGGCACTTTTATTGCAGATTCTTATTCGGAAAAATCATACAAACATATTAAACAAAAATTCAACTTGGAAAAAGTTGTGTAAACAATATTAATTAAAAATTAAATAATTAAAAAATAATTAAATGAAAAATAGCTTTTTGTCAAAAGTTATGAATATTTTGGGCTAAAATTTTCAAGACTTTTAGAGAATAGTAACCGCTACTATTTAAGCCTTATTACAAGAATTTGCCATCACTTGTCCATTAGTTATTAATTATTTATTAACAATTTAAAAAAAGATAAATTTTAGCAGTTTTTAATTTTTTTCTCCTTAAAAAATAAACCAATTGGAACGTTCGACGGCTCATTTAATAGATATTTTTAATACCTATAAGCTTATATTTTTTGTTTTTTGCTAACAGTAATAAATTTTTTTTTATTGCTAAAAAACAAAAATTTTCATTTTCTTTCATTGTTTACACAATAATTCCCAACTTTTTCCGAGTTAAATTTTTGTTTAATATACTCAATAAAATAATAGATTTTATAAATAATGTATTAGCTAATTACTTCAGTCTATCAGACATGGAAAACGGTTACTTTGAACTATTTAAGTCTAATACAATTAATATATTAAAATAATTAAAATATAAGAATTGAGAAAAAAAGCTATAACTAGGCAAACCTAAATATAACTGTTTTGAAGCAAACATTTAATTCAAACTAGGTCCGATACGGGCTGTAACCGGGTAAACCTAACTGTGAGTCTTGTAAAAAGTTGTAAATTTAAACCAGGCCCAATTCAGGCAAGCCCAAGTTCAAATATCCTAAATAGGTCCTGAATAGGCCTTGAATAAGTTTCAGTCCGAAAAGCCTTTATTTTGGATGTCCAAGTAACGCCCGTATGGGGCCAATATTAAATAGGGCATGCCTAGATGAATTTCCACACGGTTATTTATACAAAAATTTAATGAGATCAGGATACTGTAAACTAAATATTATATACCATCGACTAAAGTTGTATGGCAAAATGCTAGAATGATCCATAGGTGTATTATTATAGAAATAAATGTACACTTAAATACTCTTTTTATTATTTTTAATATTAACATAATATTCTTTTTTCGACTGCATTTCAGATTATGCAAAGATAATATATGGCATAAAATGTTTCAAATGTAACATGCTGCCTCTTAAACATGCTAAGACTTTAACAAGCCTAATATGGTCTTTTCTTAAAAGTTTTTATGTCAAAGAACTTATTAAATAAGTTTATTGTAATTATACTATTAATTTATAGTTCACATTACATGTATTATACATTTTTAATACTGCAATTTATGTGCGGTTTTGTATATACATATATTTAAATATATTCTGCATTATTTTTTTATTCTAAATAAATATATAATTGTGTAATATAAATAGTGTTTTTTAATCAATATTTAAAATTTTATAAAAACGCTGAGGTCGTATTACCATTTCTGTTTTTTTCCGAACTATTATGTATTGTCGTCAAATTTTTATAAATAACATCCAGAATAATAAATATTTTATAATTTTAAGTTTATAATTGATTAAATAATACACATTAATAAATGTAACCTTAAATATTCAATTTAAAATGTTTATTATTAATAAAATTATTACTCAAAATGTAAATAGAAGCCGTGCTGTTACCTTCTTCTTTATTAAATGTTATAATATGCATTAACTATTGCGTAATATTTTTTTGCGTAATCATATTTTATTATTAATTAATTATTTCAAAAGTTAATTAGTAATTTATAATCCTTAATAAGTTTATAGACATTATAATTTTAAATTACAAAGACATAGATTTATATTATTATAATATAAAAACACATATATTTATATGTATGTATGTAAGTATGTGTGTGCCCTCTCTTGTTCAATTTATAAAACTATAATTATCAGAATTGACTAATAACAAACTTGTAACAAATCATATCTTAGTAAGTCTTTGTAGAGAAAACTAACAACTCGATATATATAATATATATAATTAATTTTTAGGCACGATAAATATATATAGAGATTATATTTAACTAAATAAATAATATATCTTTGCTTATGCACAGGTAGAATAAAATATATCATCACGTAAAATGTATTACCTTCACTAGCAACTCTGAATACACTCAGAGTACCATTTAATTTTACAGATCCTTTTAAGACTAGCTCAGGTACAAAACCATCAATTTCCAAACGAAAAACGTCATTAAGAAAGTGTGTCCTGACATCAAAAAATTGAGCTTTTGATAAACCAAAACCAGAAGTGTTTAATAAAAAAATATTTGCATTTATTTCTCCTGAATTAAATGCAGCGTTACCATGTTCATATAATAATGGATCCAAAGACGGAAACTCAAATTCTGGAATTCCTAAAAGTAACTAAGCTAATATTGGCATCCATATTTTAAAATAGTAAAAAATATTTTAATCCTTTTTCAGTTTGCTTTAAATAAAACCCAAACAATTTACAAATTTATGAAAATTTGTTTATTATTTAAGTTTATTTAATATTGGTTAATATTATTATAATTAACATTATCCTATTTTTGATACGGCGCAATGACATAATTGTGAGTAACACATATATTTTATTTAAAAGATACAGAAATTATAAAAACTTATAAATTTTTAATAAAATTACCTGTAAGAAATAGTGGCCATACTTCTTCCAATGAATGTTTTAAACAGACAGAATAATCAGCTAAATTTCGTTTGCAGGTAGTTGTAGCTAAGTAGAAATACAAATAAAATAAAACAGATTAGCATTAAGGGGCTTAACTTAGCTTAAATACATACACAAATTATTTTGATTAAAAAAGTATATAATTTAAGAAATCTGTATTGACAAGTGCAAAAATAATTAGATCCACACATAAATTACGTGAACAATATATTCTAAACATAAAAAGAAAATTCTTGTTTATTTTTTTTAATATTATACTTTTTTAGTAAATAAATAATTAAAACAAAGTATTAAAAAATGAGCCACGCTGCGTACGTGCTTTTTTTAAATAATAAAATTTGTAATTGGTTTTGTATATAAATAAAATAAATGATACATTTTTAGACGTAAATATGTAATAACATTATTTTAGAAAATAAAACAAAAATAATTAAAAAACTTACAAAGTTCCTTGGCTAAAGATAATCCAAACATTGTGATGCTAAATACACTAAGCGAATAAAATAACATGTTGATCGTTCAGAAACTCAGCAAACATTTCAACTGGATTAGGACTTCTAAGTTTTATATATAAATAATATATGCATAAATGCTCTCAGGTTTTCTGAGCAGCATAATAAAATAGAAAGATTTCAAGGATTGACTAATAATAGAAGATCTAAAAAAAATTATTTTTGCTGTTTTTATAATCAAAGAATAAATTAATCTCTTAATAATCTTAAAAAAAGGATATAATTTGCATATATATAAGTGTCTAAAAAATATAAAAAGCTAGAATTAAATTTAAATAATGTATTTTATTTTCGCCAGATCTCTAAGGATCTTAATTCCATCAAGTTAAAATATGAATCAAATTAATTCAGTGTAAAAAAATCATAAATCAAGATTAACAATATTTTTTAAAAAAGTTTTCTTAATTACCGTAACTTTTCAATGTATTTACATCTGTTGCAAAGGATTTATTATAATATATTTTATTACGTACAGTCAAATATTAAAAGATTGTAATACTTTTTTCGGTAAATTTTAAAACGCAGTTTTGTTGTGGAGCGGTTGAATGTAATTGATTAGATCCATAAGTAAGAATTGTTCGGTGAACAAGCTGCGCTTCAAAACTCATTAAAAAATAAGTATTGCAATCTTTTAGTAACCGGCTGTACACATAAAACACAAAACAAATTAAATAATTAATATTTCAGAATATATTCAAGATCACAACAATATCAAAATGTTATAATAATATCATAATAATTATCAAAAGTCATATTTCGTTTATGATTAAAAATTATGATTTTAAAATTTGTTTATAAAATCAAATATTGTCTATAATACATACAAAATTTTAATCGTTTTGTATACAAAAGCAATTTATGTTTTCTTGGCAAAAATCATTAAAAGGTAAAAATATAGTCATATAAAAATTATATTATTATTCAAGTAAATTTGTATCAAAATTTGTAATTTAAATGTATTGTTACACACGTATTATAAAAAATTAATTTTTTTATAAAAAAAAGAATAAAGCATTAGTTGTACGCAAACTTAAAAAATAATTATACAAAACATCGTAATTAAAAATATTAAAAATTTCCATAAGAATAAAGAATTCAGACTCAAAGCCAAGAAATCTGAATTCGGACTATAGGCGATCAAAGAATGTAATGAAACCTAAACAATCCAATAACATTACATATAAAAATATATAATAGTGCATATATAATGTACATTAAATCTGACGATAATTTTTATGTATAAATATTTTATAAATTTTCATGGAAATAATTTTGAAAAGGAAACTTTCAAAAAAAAGTTATTAGCAATATTAGTTAACCATAAATCCCATTCATCGGATACTATTGGTAACATTACTCGATATAATGGTGGCCAGAATTCATTTGCAAAAGTTACAGCAAGATTATCTGAAAATAAATATTGATATATAATAATGTGATTAAAATAAAAACAAATCAATAAAATTATAATGTAAATGTAATTATGTTTATAGCCAAACAGAAGTCAATAGTACCATTGACCTATATAATAGTACCTACATAAAATTATAGTTAAGGTCGAGCGCGCTAAACGACAAGATTAGGTTTTTATAAGACATAAACAATAAAAAATAAAAAAAGAGAAATAAAGGTCCTAGAAATCTTTGAATAATACAAAATTCTCAAAAATCAAGAAGCAAGAAACGTGTCTCATCAAAAATTGATATCAAGTTGATTAAAAAACAAAAGAATTTTTCTTTAAATTTAAACTTCTTTCTTTTCCATCTTTCTTTATCTCTTTTCATTTTTCCGCAAAAAATTTGTAAAAGTAGATTTTGTTTTAACCCGCCCAAGTAAATATATTTATACTCTTGATACTTACTAAATTCTTTGTTGTCTGAGAACAAATCAAAATACAATTTAAGCTTTTTAACTGATGGAAATGTACGAAAATGTTCTACAATCCATGTATCATTTACTACAGAACCTGTTAAATCCCATGTTGCTGTGGCATCATCAGCAGTTAAATTAAAATAACCTGTTAAATTATAGTACAACAGAATATAGAACATTATTAAACAAAATAACAGTAGTCTTAAAAATAATCATATTTCTTTAAAATTTGCATTATAAAACAATAATTATTAATTAATAGAATGAAATACAAATGAGTATCAAGCGTTGTAGTTGAAATGTGAAATATATATCAACAGTAAAATATAATGTTCTTAATAATTATTTCAAATATATTCTGATGTTTTGACTCTATTTCGAATACTATTCAACAAATATTCTTATAAATTCTTACTAAAAAATTCAGAATATTATAAAGTTAATATTACGTATTATTAATAACGGTTGCAATTTGATCCCTAGTTGTTCATAATAAGTATGTACATATAAACCTGTTTGTAAATTTGCATTGTTGCACACATAATTATTTTATTCTATGTTTGTCTATTGAATAAACTCTTTTATTTTGTAAATATTAATGTAAATATTGTAAATATTAGGTTAAAACAAACTTTAACATCTAAAGCAAATTTTATTATGATGTAGCATTTAATATACATATGTATATATAATACATCTTCATTATTTTTAAAGTAGAGTAATAATAATATCACACATATGTAATATCGCTTACATAAATATATGTATATTTTAATGCTTTTTAATTATTTTTAATTGTTTTGGCTGTACATATTTTGAATTATGCAAAGTTAAACAATAAACATGGAATTTCACTAATGTAGAAATATAAATAAAAGCTGTATTATTATCTTCTCTTTTACTTAAATGTTAATATATGCGTATAAATTACAGCAATTGATTCTCATTTCTTATATTTTTCTATAATTATTTGAAAAGTTAATTATTAATTTATAATAATTATTAGGCTTATATAAACATAAATTTTAAATTACAGAGAGACAGATTTATAAGTATAATATACAAACATTTTTATATATGTGCACGATTCAATTTATAAAACTATTATAATTATCAGAATTGACTAGTAACAAGATTTGTATCAAATTATATTTTAGTAATTTTGTATAGAGAGAACTAACAGTTCAATATACATATATGATAATCTTTAAGCATAACAAATAATATACAAAATATATATTTAACAAAAATAAATAGTGTATCTTTGCTCATGTATAGGTTGTGTAGAATATATTATCATACCTTTTCTAGCAATTTTGAATATACTCATAGTACCATTCATTTTCACGGTACCTTCTAGCATTACTTTCGGTACCAATACATCAATTTCTAGACGAAAAACGTCATTAAGAAAGTGTGTCCTGATATCAGAAAAGCAACTCTTTGATAAACCAAAAGCAGAAATATTTGACAAAATAACCTCTGCACGTATTTCTCCTGAATTAAATACAGCTTTACCATATTCATAAAATAATGGATCCAAAGATGGAAACTTAAATTCTGGGATCCCTAAAAGTAACTTAGCTAATATTAATATTAATATTTTAAAGCAATTTAATAAAAGATATTTTCATCCTTTTTTTAAATTGCTTTAAATAAAATCCAAACAGTTTATAAATTTATAAAAATTAATTTATCGATTAATTTTATTTAATATCGTTTTATACTAAATATTATAATAACCGTTATATTATTTTAAACATGGCATAATAATGTAATCGTAACACATATATCTTATTTAAAAATTATAGAATTTATAATAAGAAGTTATAAATTCTGAATAAGAATACCTGCTACAAATCGTGGCCATGCTTCTTTCAAAGAATACTTTAAACAGGCAGAATAATTAGGTGAATGTCGTTTGCAGATGGTTACAGCTAAGTAGAAAAAAATAGAACAAAATAAATTAATACTCAAAATATAAAAATACATATAAATTATTTTCACGAAAAAATATAATTTAGAAACATCCTTTTTTGATGAGTATGTATGAGTTATTAAATACACGTATGTTTTTATTGTAAACGTAAAAATGTTCTTCTTTTAGTTTTTTATTTTTAACGTAGTAAATTAAGTTATTATAATGATTCATAATTCATAATTCCTAACTCACAATGTACATGCATATGAATAAATGTGAGCATTATATGTGCTTATAAAAACACAAAATAAATATACAAGAATAATTAATTTTTTTAATGGCACAATTAACAAAGAGTACAAAAGAGTAAAAAAAATGTCAGTATTAACGTATATAACATTTTATAAATAATATTTTTTTAATATTTGTTAAATAATTTATTTTTCAAACAAAAATTAAAAATAAAACTTTAAAACATAAATACTAAAAATTAGAAAGTGTCTTCTATTGTATAATGTAGTACTTTTATAACATTATTTTAAATTTTATAATAATTAAGTTTATCGTAAGATAAACAGAAGAAACGTCTGACAAAATAAATTACAAAATTGATATAGGCAATAAATTCTACTCTCTCTTTCTTTTCACATCAATCACTGCAAAAAATATTTACAAGTTTAGTGTATGAGGACTTTTGGTCTCACATTGATATAACACGTTATCGATTTATACAATCATTACAATACTTGATGTTTATCTACAAGGCACAACATGTAGTACTATAATATATAAAGATTAAATTACACTGCTAATTTAATAAATGGATATTTAATAAATAGATAATGCTAATAGATGATACATTTCATCATACGCAATTTCACGATCTTATAATCGGTTTTATTAATAAATGTATTGATTTATTAATGTTTAAAATTGTAAAAAAAAACAGAAAAATAAAAATGTAAATAAATTAGTGTAAAGATATTACAAATACATATAATAATGTAGTATTATTTAATATTTAATACTGTTTAAACCAGTGCTGTCTAGAGTTTACAATTTAAAAACAAGCTGTTAGGAGAAAATAGATATCAAAGAAACGAGACTAGTTTCTTTGAGAGATCGTTAAATATTTATTATTTTATCATTAATAATCTTTTATTTATAATTAAATTAAAATTTTATTCATAATTTTTCATAATTAAAAAGATAAGTGAGAAAATATTGGCAGATTCAATATTGTTATTAATTATATTATATATATATATTATATATATAATTTATAATATTATATATTATATATATATAATTATATTATACATTATATATATATACATATATACATATAATTAGTTAGTAGTATATCAATTACGCGTTAATAGTATAAAGTAACATTTTTTATTCTTATGTTCTTAACTTTGATTAATTAAAAACGGTGAATACACATAAAAAGTTGTAGCTCTCAAACGAGTCTTCTCCTTGAGAACGAGTATTGCTTATTACAAAAAACAAATAAGGAAAGAAAATGAGAAAAGTTATGAACAATTACACAAGCAAGTTTTAAGCTCAAAAATCGTGCACTAAACTATGCAACAAAAATATTATGTAAATTTTATTTTTGCTTTTGAAGAATTCGTTTCTTAGCAGCTTTTAGCAAATATATAAAAAAATCACAAATATGTAAATTATAAATTGCTTTTTTAATTGTCAAAAAAGACCAGATATTTTTACATATATCCATAAAATACAGAACCTAATTTTTTGGAAACTAAATTTATTTAATTTCCAAAAAATTAAAAAATCTCGCGTTATATAGGAGTTATTGCGTGATATATTAATATATTATATATTAATATATTAATACATTATATTAATTTCCTTTATTTACTACAGTATTTAATATATTTCAGTGTACCTGATAGCTACAATTGTACTATTCTGTAAGTACATTAATTTACTTATGCATTCATTATTTTAGAAAAAGTGTATAATATGTTTTTTTTACGACATTTCCATATTAATTTTAAATCAATCTTATAATTCTTCTATATAAATAAAACAAATAATATATTGTTATTAAACGCAGATAATAACAATTATGCGATAATGCTTCAAAAACTAAAAAGTTATTAAAGAGGACTTACGAAGTGTATGTTCACTAGCTGAAGATAATCCAAATATTGTAAATGCACTAAGCGCGTAAAATAACATGTTGCCTATTCAGTAGCTCAATGCATACGTTGATTGGATGGTGGACTCTGAGCCTTATAATATACGGCTGCACGAACACCCCCCCCCCCCACACACACACATATATATATATATATATATATATATGCAGCTTTCAAGGTTCAAGCTTCAAGCAACATGATAAAAACATGCATAGACAATAAAGATAAAGTTATAATTAAATAAAATAAAAAATTGCATAAAAAGTCGAAATACTTAAGTATGTAAATACAGTTATTCTATTTGGTGTATATTGTATTTTTATATTAAAGAATATATATAATTTGTATATGTTTTTTAGAGAAAATAATATTTGCGTATATTCTTTTGTGTCTTATTTTTTTTAGAAAAAAAAAGAAAATATGTTTAAAAAATGTATCACTTTATATTATGCTAATAGATTCTATCCAAGAATTTTGATTTTATAGATGTAAAATATTAGTCAAATTAATAGATTGTAAAAGAGTCAAAAATTGGGATCAATAAATACTTTTTGAACAGAGTCTTTGCAATTACGATTTTCTTGCTGCACAACTTATATCTGTTGCAACAAAATTATCAAATTAAGTGGTAATAATGCATACATGCAAAGAGTTTTTGTGACAAAATTGTAGTTATTGCATATGTGCATACATTGAATAAATCCTCTAATTTTCATTGAATTAAACTGATACACCGAAATACTGAAATACCTTAAGCATCGCGCTGAATACGAATATGACTCAAAAACTTAAAACTTTCATTCTGTATTTGCTTTAAAAAAATTGAAAGATTAATAAGGTTGTAATATCAAATAATTTTACTGCTTCACTATACCGTAAATTAATAATTAATCTTTAAAATCATTTAAAAATTATTTTTAAGTATAACACATAAATATAAAATTGTGAAAATTATTAATTTTAACTACAATTTTCAACTTCCTTAAGGTATAGAAATACAGAAAACACGTTTTTTTTAAAAATAGCCTAAAAATTTATTTTAAAATTACCATAAAGTATAAAAGTACGAAAATAAAATTTATAAGTTTCCATTTTTTATTCAAAAGTTTCTAATAGTTTGGAGAATTGTCGCTAGAATAATCACAAATATTCAGCACAAAAAATTTATTCGGGAGTCGTGCTGATTTCGAACATATAAAATTATGTACACGCGTTTAAACGTTAGAACTCTGTTTAAAAACGATATCAAAGCACAGAACTATACGAAAACTATCGAGAATTGTCGCCAGAATTGTCATAACAACCCAGCACGACACCTTTATTCAAGTGTCATGCTGATTTTAAACATACTAGAACACAACAATGCGCGCGCTTTGCGCGCGCCACTTAGCATATTTATATTGAACATTGCACAATTTTTTCTTCTGTAATATTACTCTCACACACTTTATCATATTTAATGCCCTTCTCTATCTCACGCTCCTTCTCCTCCTCTCTAAATTACTAATTATATTATTGATGATATTAATTATATTATTTTCATATTGTTCAATATTACTCTTACATTTTACTTTCTTATTTAATCCTCGTCTTTATCTCTCACGCTCTCCCACTCTCCACCCTCCGCCCCTCTCTCTCTCACTAAACACAAATTAGTAATTATATTATATTTTCATGTTTCTTAATATCACTCTTACATACTTTCACTCCATACTTAATCCCCTTTAAATAAATTAAAAATTATAATATATTATATGTAATGTTACCTGTTAATTTCCAATCAATTTTCAAAACTTTCACTTTCTGGCGAACTCTTTAGAAAATTATTGTACGCGTCCGGAACTATATGAAAACTGCGTTAAAATAAATAAATGTCGATATTCAATAAGCACTTCAGGTCCAGCTTTCAAAATTCAAGTTTTTCGGGTAAAATAATTGTTTAAAAAATGTTTTAATTAATTATATTACCGGAACTTCTTAGAAACTTATTGTACGCGTCCGAAACTATATGAGAATTGCGTTGAAATAAATAGAACTGTCGATATTTAAACAACATCTCACCTTTAGCCCCCAAAATTCAAGTTTATCGGGCAAAATAATATTTTAAAAAATGTTTTAATTAATTATATCACCGTAACTATTTAGAAAATTACTGTTCGCGTCCAGAACTATATGAAAACTGCGTTAAAATAAATAAATCTGTCGATATTTGATTAACACTTCACGTCTAGCCTTCAAAATTCGAGTTTTCCGGGCAAAATAATTGTTTAAAAAATGTTTTAATTAATTATATCACCTGAACTTTATAGAAACATATTGTACGCGTCCCGAACTATATGAGAATTACGTTCAAATAAATAGATCTGTCGATATTCGAATAGCACTTTACGTCCAGCCTTAAAAATTCATGTTTTTCGGGCAAAATAATTGTTTAAAAAATGTTTTAATTAATTATATCACCTGAACTTTATAGAAACATATTGTACGCGTCCCGAACTATATGAGAATTACGTTAATATAAATAGATCTGTCGATATTCGATTAGCACTTGACGTGTAGCCTCAGAAATTCAAGTTTTTCGGGAAAAATAATTGTTTAAAAAATGTTCTAATTAATTATATCACCTGAACTTTATAGAAACATATTGTACGCGTCCCGAACTATATGAGAATTGCGTTAAAATAAATAGATCTGTCAATATTCGATTAGCACTTGACGTGTAGCCTTAGAAATTCAAGTTTTTTGTGCAAAATAATTGTTTAAAAAATGTTCTAATTAATTATATAATCTGAACTTTATAGAAACATATTGTACGCGTCCCGAACTATATGAGAATTACGTTAAAATAAATAGATGTGTCGATATTCGATTAGCACTTGACGTGTAGCTTTAGAAATTCAAGTTTTTCGGGAAAAATAATTGTTTAAAAAATGTTTTAGTTAATTATATCACCTGAAATTTATAGAAACATATTGTACGCGTCCCTAACTATATGAGAATTACGTTAAAATGAATAGATCTGTCGATATTCGATTAGCACTTGACGTGTAGCCTTAGAAATTCAAGTTTCTTGCGCAAAATAATTGTTTAAAAAATGTTCTAATTAATTATATCACCTGAACTTTATAGAAACATAATGTACGCGTCCCGAACTATATGAGAATTACGTTAAAATAAATAGATCTGTCGATATTCGATTAGCACTTGACGTGTAGCCTTAGAAATTCAAGTTTTTCGGGAAAAATAATTGTTTAAAAAATGTTCTAATTAATTATATCACCTGAACTTTATAGAAACATATTGTACGCGTCCCGAACTATATGAGAATTACGTTAATATAAATAGATGTGTCGATATTCGATTAACACTTGACGTGTAGCCTTAGAAATTCAAGTTTTTCGGGAAAAATAATTGTTTAAAAAATGTTCTAATTAATTATATCACCTGAACTTTATAGAAACATATTGTACGCGTCCCGAACTATATGAGAATTACGTTAAAATAAATAAATCTGTCGATATTCGATTAGCACTTGACGTGTAGCCTTAGAAATTCAAGTTTTTCGAGAAAAATAATTGTTTAAAAAATGTTCTAATTAATTATATCACCTGAACTTTATAGAAACATATTGTACGCGTCCCTAACTATATGAGAATTACGTTATAATAAATAGATCTGTCGATATTCGATTAGCACTTGACGTGTAGCCTTAGAAATTCAAGTTTTTCGGGAAAAATAATTGTTTAAAAAATGTTCTAATTAATTATATCACCTGAACTTTATAGAAACATATTGTACGCGTCCCGAACTATATGAGAATTACGTTAAAATAAATAGATCTGTCGATATTCGATTAGCACTTGACGTGTAGCCTTAGAAATTCAAGTTTTTCGGGAAAAATAATTGTTTAAAAAATGTTCTAATTAATTATATCACCTGAACTTTATAGAAACATATTGTACGCGTCCCTAACTATATGAGAATTACGTTATAATAAATAGATCTGTCGATATTCGATTAGCACTTGACGTGTAGCCTTAGAAATTCAAGTTTTTCGGGAAAAATAATTGTTTAACAAATGTTCTAATTAATTATATCACCTGAACTTTATAGAAACATATTGTACGCGTCCCGAACTATATGAGAATTACGTTAAAATAAATAGATCTGTCGATATTCGATTAGCACTTGACGTGTAGCCTTAGAAATTCAAGTTTTTCGGGAAAAATAATTGTTTAAAAAATGTTCTAATTAATTATATCACCTGAACTTTATAGAAACATATTGTACGCGTCTCGAACTATATGAGAATTACGTTAAAATAAATAGATCTGTCGATATTCGATTAGCACTTGACGTGTAGCCTTAGAAATTCAAGTTTTTGGGGCAAAATAATTGTTTAAAAAATGTTCTAATTAATTATATCACCTGAACTTTATAGAAACATATTGTACGCGTCCCGAACTATATGAGAATTACGTTAAAATAAATAGATCTGTCGATATTCGATTAGCACTTGACGTGTAGCCTTAGAAATTCAAGTTTTTCGGGAAAAATAATTGTTTAAAAAATGTTCTAATTAATTATATCACCTGAACTTTATAGAAACATATTGTACGCGTCCCGAACTATATGAGAATTACGTTAAAATAAATAATAAATAGATCTGTCGATATTCGATTAGCACTTGACGTGTAGCCTTAGAAATTCAAGTTTTTCGGGAAAAATAATTGTTTAAAAAATGTTCTAATTAATTATATCACCTGAACTTTATAGAAACATATTGTACGCGTCTCGAACTATATGAGAATTACGTTATAATAAATAGATCTGTCGATATTCGATTAGCACTTGACGTGTAGCCTTAGAAATTCAAGTTTTTCGGGAAAAATAATTGTTTAAAAAATGTTCTAATTAATTATATCACCTGAACTTTATAGAAACATACTGTACGCGTCCCGAACTATATGAGAATTGCGTTAAAATAAATAGATCTGTCAATATTCGATTAGCACTTGACGTGTAGCCTTAGAAATTCAAGTTTTTTGGAAAAATAATTGTTTAAAAAATGTTCTAATTAATTATATCACCTGAACTTTATAGAAACATATTGTACGCGTCCCGAACTATATAAGAATTACGTTAAAATAAATAGATCTGTCGATATTCGATTAGCACTTGACGTGTAGCCTTAGAAATTCAAGTTTTTCGGGCAAAATAATTGTTTAAAAAATGTTTTAGTTAATTATATCACCTGAACTAAATAGAAACATATTGTACGCGTCCCGAACTATATGAGAATTACGTTAAAATAAATAGATCTGTCGATATTCGATTAGCACTTGACGTATAGCCTTAGAAATTCAAGTTTTTCGGGAAAAATAATTGTTTAAAAAATGTTTTAGTTAATTATATCACCTGAACTTTATAGAAACATATTGTACGCGTCCCTAACTATATGAGAGTTACGTTATAATAAATAGATCTGTCGATATTCGATTAGCACTTGACGTGTAGCCTTAGAAATTCAAGTTTTTCGGGAAAAATAATTGTTTAAAAAATGTTCTAATTAATTATATCACCTGAACTTTATAGAAACATATTGTACGCGTCCCGAACTATATGAGAATTGCGTTAAAATAAATAGATCTGTCAATATTCGATTAGCACTTGACGTGTAGCCTTAGAAATTCAAGTTTTCCGGGGAAATAATTGTTTAAAAAATGTTCTAATTAATTATATCACCTGAACTTTATAGAAACACATTGTACGCGTCCCGAACTATATGAGAATTACGTTAAAATAAACAGATCTGTCGATATTCGATTAGCACTTGACATGTAGCCTTAGAAATTCAAGTTTTTCGGGAAAAATAATTGTTTAAAAAATGTTCTAATTAATTATATCACCTGAACTTTATAGAAACATATTGTACGCGTCCCTAACTATATGAGAATTACGTTATAATAAATAGATCTGTCGATATTCGATTAGCACTTGACGAGTAGCCTTAGAAATTCAAGTTTTTCGGGAAAAATAATTGTTTAAAAAATGTTTTAGTTAATTATATCACCTGAACTTTATAGAAACATATTGTACGCGTCCCTAACTATATGAGAATTACGTTATAATAAATAGATCTGTCGATATTTGATTAGCACTTGACGTGTAGCCTTAGAAATTCAAGTTTTTCGGGAAAAATAATTGTTTAAAAAATGTTCTAATTAATTATATCACCTGAACTTTATAGAAACATATTGTACGCGTCCCGAACTATATGAGAATTACGTTAAAATAAATAGATCTGTCGATATTCGATTAGCACTTGACGTGTAGCCTTAGAAATTCAAGTTTTTCGGGAAAAATAATTGTTTAAAAAATGTTCTAATTAATTATATCACCTGAACTTTATAGAAACATATTGTACGCGTCCCGAACTATATGAGAATTACGTTAATATAAATAGATCTGTCGATATTCGATTAGCACTTGACGTGTAGCCTCAGAAATTCAAGTTTTTCGGGCAAAATAATTGTTTAAAAAATGTTTTAGTTAATTATATCACCTGAACTTTATAGAAACATATTGTACGCGTCCCTAACTATATGAGAATTACGTTATAATAAATAGATCTGTCGATATTCGATTAGCACTTGACGTGTAGCCTTAGAAATTCAAGTTTTTCGGGCAAAATAATTGTTTAAAAAATGTTCTAATTAATTATATCACCTGAACTTTATAGAAACATATTGTACGCGTCCCGAACTATATGAGAATTACGTTAAAATAAATAGATCTGTCGATATTCGATTAGCACTTGACGTGTAGCCTTAGAAATTCAAGTTTTTCGGGAAAAATAATTGTTTAAAAAATGTTCTAATTAATTATATCACCTGAACTTTATAGAAACATATTGTACGCGTCCCGAACTATATGAGAATTACGTTAATATAAATAGATCTGTCGATATTCGATTAGCACTTGACGTGTAGCCTCAGAAATTCAAGTTTTTCGGGCAAAATAATTGTTTAAAAAAATGTTTTAGTTAATTATATCACCTGAACTTTATAGAAACATATTGTACGCGTCCCTAACTATATGAGAATTACGTTATAATAAATAGATCTGTCGATATTTGATTAGCACTTGACGTGTAGCCTTAGAAATTCAAGTTTTTCGGGAAAAATAATTGTTTAAAAAATGTTCTAATTAATTATATCACCTGAACTTTATAGAAACATATTGTACGCGTCCCGAACTATATGAGAATTGCGTTAAAATAAATAGATCTGTCAATATTCGATTAGCACTTGACGTGTAGCCTTAGAAATTCAAGTTTTTTGTGCAAAATAATTGTTTAAAAAATGTTCTAATTAATTATATCACCTGAACTTTATAGAAACATATTGTACGCGTCCCGAACTATATGAGAATTACGTTAAAATAAATAGATCTGTCGATATTCGATTAGCACTTGACATGTAGCCTTAGAAATTCAAGTTTTTCGGGAAAAATAATTGTTTAAAAAATGTTCTAATTAATTATATCACCTGAACTTTATAGAAACATACTGTACGCGTCCCGAACTATATGAGAATTGCGTTAAAATAAATAGATCTGTCAATATTCGATTAGCACTTGACGTGTAGCCTTAGAAATTCAAGTTTTTTGGGCAAAATAATTGTTTAAAAAATGTTCTAACTAATTATATCATCTGAACTTTATAGAAACATATTGTACGCGTCCCAAACTATATGAGAATTACGTTAAAATAAATAGATCTGTCGATATTCGATTAGCACTTGACGTGTAGCCTTAGAAATTCAAGTTTTTTGGAAAAATAATTGTTTAAAAAATGTTCTAATTAATTATATCACCTGAACTTTATAGAAACATATTGTACGCGTCCCGAACTATATAAGAATTACGTTAAAATAAATAGATCTGTCGATATTCGATTAGCACTTGACGTGTAGCCTTAGAAATTCAAGTTTTTCGGGCAAAATAATTGTTTAAAAAATGTTTTAGTTAATTATATCACCTGAACTAAATAGAAACATATTGTACGCGTCCCGAACTATATGAGAATTACGTTAAAATAAATAGATCTGTCGATATTCGATTAGCACTTGACGTATAGCCTTAGAAATTCAAGTTTTTCGGGAAAAATAATTGTTTAAAAAATGTTTTAGTTAATTATATCACCTGAACTTTATAGAAACATATTGTACGCGTCCCTAACTATATGAGAGTTACGTTATAATAAATAGATCTGTCGATATTCGATTAGCACTTGACGTGTAGCCTTAGAAATTCAAGTTTTTCGGGAAAAATAATTGTTTAAAAAATGTTCTAATTAATTATATCACCTGAACTTTATAGAAACATATTGTACGCGTCCCGAACTATATGAGAATTGCGTTAAAATAAATAGATCTGTCAATATTCGATTAGCACTTGACGTGTAGCCTTAGAAATTCAAGTTTTCCGGGGAAATAATTGTTTAAAAAATGTTCTAATTAATTATATCACCTGAACTTTATAGAAACACATTGTACGCGTCCCGAACTATATGAGAATTACGTTAAAATAAACAGATCTGTCGATATTCGATTAGCACTTGACATGTAGCCTTAGAAATTCAAGTTTTTCGGGAAAAATAATTGTTTAAAAAATGTTCTAATTAATTATATCACCTGAACTTTATAGAAACATATTGTACGCGTCCCTAACTATATGAGAATTACGTTATAATAAATAGATCTGTCGATATTCGATTAGCACTTGACGAGTAGCCTTAGAAATTCAAGTTTTTCGGGAAAAATAATTGTTTAAAAAACGTTTTAGTTAATTATATCACCTGAACTTTATAGAAACATACTGTACGCGTCCCGAACTATATGAGAATTGCGTTAAAATAAATAGATCTGTCAATATTCGATTAGCACTTGACGTGTAGCCTTAGAAATTCAAGTTTTTTGGGCAAAATAATTGTTTAAAAAATGTTCTAACTAATTATATCATCTGAACTTTATAGAAACATATTGTACGCGTCCCGAACTATATGAGAATTACGTTAAAATAAATAGATCTGTCGATATTCGATTAGCACTTGACGTGTAGCCTTAGAAATTCAAGTTTTTTGGAAAAATAATTGTTTAAAAAATGTTCTAATTAATTATATCACCTGAACTTTATAGAAACATATTGTACGCGTCCCGAACTATATAAGAATTACGTTAAAATAAATAGATCTGTCGATATTCGATTAGCACTTGACGTGTAGCCTTAGAAATTCAAGTTTTCGGGCAAAATAATTGTTTAAAAAATGTTTTAGTTAATTATATCACCTGAACTAAATAGAAACATATTGTACGCGTCCCGAACTATATGAGAATTACGTTAAAATAAATAGATCTGTCGATATTCGATTAGCACTTGACGTATAGCCTTAGAAATTCAAGTTTTTCGGGAAAAATAATTGTTTAAAAAATGTTTTAGTTAATTATATCACCTGAACTTTATAGAAACATATTGTACGCGTCCCTAACTATATGAGAGTTACGTTATAATAAATAGATCTGTCGATATTCGATTAGCACTTGACGTGTAGCCTTAGAAATTCAAGTTTTTCGGGAAAAATAATTGTTTAAAAAATGTTCTAATTAATTATATCACCTGAACTTTATAGAAACATATTGTACGCGTCCCGAACTATATGAGAATTGCGTTAAAATAAATAGATCTGTCAATATTCGATTAGCACTTGACGTGTAGCCTTAGAAATTCAAGTTTTTCGGGGAAAATAATTGTTTAAAAAATGTTCTAATTAATTATATCACCTGAACTTTATAGAAACACATTGTACGCGTCCCGAACTATATGAGAATTACGTTAAAATAAACAGATCTGTCGATATTCGATTAGCACTTGACATGTAGCCTTAGAAATTCAAGTTTTTCGGGAAAAATAATTGTTTAAAAAATGTTCTAATTAATTATATCACCTGAACTTTATAGAAACATATTGTACGCGTCCCTAACTATATGAGAATTACGTTATAATAAATAGATCTGTCGATATTCGATTAGCACTTGACGAGTAGCCTTAGAAATTCAAGTTTTTCGGGAAAAATAATTGTTTAAAAAATGTTTTAGTTAATTATATCACCTGAACTTTATAGAAACATATTGTACGCGTCCCTAACTATATGAGAATTACGTTATAATAAATAGATCTGTCGATATTTGATTAGCACTTGACGTGTAGCCTTAGAAATTCAAGTTTTTCGGGAAAAATAATTGTTTAAAAAATGTTCTAATTAATTATATCACCTGAACTTTATAGAAACATATTGTACGCGTCCCGAACTGATATGAGAATTGCGTTAAAATAAATAGATCTGTCAATATTCGATTAGCACTTGACGTGTAGCCTTAGAAATTCAAGTTTTTCGGGCAAAATAATTGTTTAAAAAATGTTCTAATTAATTATATCACCTGAACTTTATAGAAACATATTGTACGCGTCCCTAACTATATGAGAATTACGTTATAATAAATAGATCTGTCGATATTCGATTAGCACTTGACGTGTAGCCTTAGAAATTCAAGTTTTTCGGGAAAAATAATTGTTTAAAAAATGTTCTAATTAATTATATCACCTGAACTTTATAGAAACATATTGTACGCGTCCCGAACTGTATGAGAATTGCGTTAAAATAAATAGATCTGTCAATATTCGATTAGCACTTGACGTGTAGCCTTAGAAATTTAAGTTTTCCGGGCAAAATAATTGTTTAAAAAATGTTCTAATTAATTATATCACCTGAACTTTATAGAAACATATTGTACGCGTCCCGAACTATATGAGAATTACGTTAAAATAAATAGATCTGTCGATATTCGATTAGCACTTGACATGTAGCCTTAGAAATTCAAGTTTTTCGGGAAAAATAATTGTTTAAAAAACGTTCTAATTAATTATATCACCTGAACTTTATAGAAACATATTGTACGCGTCCCGAACTATATGAGAATTGCGTTAAAATAAATAGATCTGTCAATATTCGATTAGCACTTGACGTGTAGCCTTAGAAATTCAAGTTTTTCGGGAAAAATAATTGTTTAAAAAATGTTCTAATTAATTATATCACCTGAACTTTATAGAAACATATTGTACGCGTCCCTAACTATATGAGAATTACGTTATAATAAATAGATCTGTCGATATTCGATTAGCACTTGACGAGTAGCCTTAGAAATTCAAGTTTTTCGGGAAAAATAATTGTTTAAAAAATGTTTTAGTTAATTATATCACCTGAACTTTATAGAAACATATTGTACGCGTCCCTAACTATATGAGAATTACGTTATAATAAATAGATCTGTCGATATTTGATTAGCACTTGACGTGTAGCCTTAGAAAATCAAGTTTTTCGGGAAAAATAATTGTTTAAAAAATGTTCTAATTAATTATATCACTTGAACTTTATAGAAACATATTGTACGCGTCCCGAACTGTATGAGAATTGCGTTAAAATAAATAGATCTGTCAATATTCGATTAGCACTTGACGTGTAGTCTTAGAAATTCAAGTTTTTCGGGAAAAATAATTGTTTAAAAAATGTTCTAATTAATTATATCACCTGAACTTTATAGAAACATATTGTACGCGTCCCGAACTATATGAGAATTACGTTAAAATAAATAAATCTGTCGATATTCGATTAGCACTTGACGTGTAGCCTTAGAAATTCAAGTTTTTCGAGAAAAATAATTGTTTAAAAAATGTTCTAATTAATTATATCACCTGAACTTTATAGAAACATATTGTACGCGTCCCGAACTATATGAGAATTACGTTAAAATAAATAGATCTGTCGATATTCGATTAGCACTTGACGCGTAGCCTTAGAAATTCAAGTTTTTCGGGCAAAATAATTGTTTAAAAAATGTTTTAATTATTTATTTCACCTGAACTTTTTAGAAAATTATTGTACGCGTCCGGAACTATATGAAAACTGCGTTAAAATAAATAAATCTGCCGATATTCTATTAGCATTTCACGTTTAGTCTTCAAAATTCAAGTTTTCCGGGCATAATAATTGTTTAAAAAATGTTTTAATTAATTATAACACCGTAACTCTTTAGAAAATTATTGGACGCGTCCGGAACTGTATGAAAACTGTGTTAAAATAAATAAACCTGTTGATATTCAATTAGTTCTTCACGTCCAGCCTTCAAAATTCAAGTTTTCCGGGCAAAATAATTTTTAAAAAAAATGTTTTAATTAATTATAACACCATAACTTTTTTAAAAATTATTGTACGCGTCCGTATCTATATGGGAACTGCGTTAAAAAAAACAGAACTATCAATATTCAAGCAGTATCTCATGTCTAGACCTATAAATATAAGTTTCCCATCTAGATAGTTGTTGAAAAAAAATTTTAAAATTTTTAAATTAATTAATTTTGTCTATCTGAGATGCCAGTTACACCAAATCCACGTGCGCAGACGTTAACGCATATATACGTATGTTTTGTAACAAAGAATTATTTTTTCATTAATTTAATCATCAGAACTATTGATAGAACGTCTCTAAATGATAGGACTCTATAGATTTAGTCTTCTCTGTGGTCGTATATTCGAAATACGGTGAGATGCTATTATGTGATTTTGGAAGTTAGCATTTCATTTATAAAATTTTAATTAAAATAGATATTTCAACGGAACTATTGTTGATACCTATCAAGAACTGTAGAACTATGCTGGAGGCAAGTAATTCTGCAGTATTTTTATGAGATGCTAAACTTTGAGATGCTAACTTCACACACGTTTAATCGGCATCGCGGAAAAGCGACAACAAT